>NW_022103935.1:999397-1000886 GCF_000313985.2 Echinops telfairi | reverse complement strand
TAACGAAGCGGCACGTCTGGAAACAGCTCAGAGCGGCACTGGATGTCCACAGGGCTGCTGCAGAGGGTGTGGCCGGACGCACGGAGGTTGTCATAAGTCTCGAAGTCGCCCCCTGAGATCCCAGGCACGGGGTAGCTCTCATCCAACCAGCCTGTCCAGGTGCAGCGGGGCTCACAGCTTGTGGTGGAAGAAGGGGTGGTGCCAGGGCTAGGGGGCAGGGAGGATGTCTGTGCTGGGCTGGTACGGAGGGGTGTGGTGGTTTGGGGGGCTGTGGAGGCCATGCTGGTTGGGGTGCCCCCAGGGGTGGACTGAGATGGGGTTGAGGAGGTGAAGCTTTCATTGAGTGTGGGTGTGGTGGGATGAGTCTGTGTGGTAGCTGAGGTGGAGGGTCCTGGGACCCCCGATGACCTGAGGCCCTGGGCAGTGGGTGGGGTGGGAGTCTGGGCTGTGGTGCTGGTGGCTGCAATCGTGGAAGTGGCTCTAGGAGTGGAGGTGGCTTCAGTAGTGACTGTGGCTGTGGTGGTTGAGGTAGCTCCGGGGGTGGAGGTGGCTGGAGGCGTGACCATGGCTGTGGTGGTCGAGGAGGTGTATCTGGCACGGGATGTGAGCGTGGCTGCAGTGGTGGGGATGACTCTGGGGGTGGAGGTGGCTTCAGCCGTGGCTGTGGTAGTGGGCATTGGCCTGGCCGTGGAGCCGCAGTGGCTGTAGTCGTCACAGCAGAGCACACGCACGTGGTAGTTGAGGCAGGTCTGACCGGCCGTCTGCTTGTGGTTGCGGCAGATTAGGCCATACTCGACCTTGCACTGCACCTTCTGCCCCAAGCTCTCCAGTGGCACGCCCGGGGACAGCACAGCCTCACACTCGATGGCCATTGGCCATGGGCACACCTGGCCGCCCGCATCCATGATGTGATAGTAGGTTTCAATGTCACCGCCGTAGGGCCCTGGCTTGGGCTGGTCACTGTCTAGCCAGCCTGACCAGTGACAGGCAGGTTGACACTCAGTGGGAAACAAGGTTGTGCTGGTGCCAGGGGCGGTAGGGCTTCCAGTGCTGTGGCTGAGACTAGATGTGGGGGGAGCCCTGGTGGTCCGGGTGCTGGTGGCCCCAAGTGTGGAGGTCTGGGGAGGGGTCCCAGGGCTGCTGGTGACCCTAGTCGTCGTGGGTACAGACAAGGTCTGCGTGTTGGTGGCCCCAGGTGTGGAGGTCTGGGGAGGGGTCCCCGGGCTGCTGGTCACCCTAGTCGTAGTGGGCACAGCTATGTGCGTGCTGGTGGCCATGGACGTGGGGACCCCCATGCTGCTGCTGCTGGTCTCCCCTGTAGACGTCGGGGCTGTCTTCGTGGTGGCCGGCGTGGAGGGGCAGTGACTGCGGTCCTCACAGCAGAGCACCCGGACGTGGAAGTTGTTGCAGTATTTGGGGGTCCCAAGCTGCTCCATGTTCCTGCAGATCAGCCCAAAGGTGACGTTGCACTGCACCACCTGGTCCAGGT
>NW_022103935.1:994841-997331 GCF_000313985.2 Echinops telfairi | reverse complement strand
GTGCCAAGGCTAGGGGGTAGTGTGGATGTCTGTGCTGGGCTGGTGGTGAGGGGTGTGGTGGTCTGAGGAGGGGTCCCAGGGCTGCTCGTGACCCTAGTCGTGGGGGGTACAGACAAGGTCTGCGTGCTGGTGACCCCAGGTGTGGAGGTCTGGGGAGGGGTCCCAGGGCTGCTGGTGGCCCTAGTCGTAGTGGGTACAGGCATGGTCTGTGTGCTGGTGACCCCAGGTGTGGAGGTCTGGGGAGGGGTCCCAGGGCTGCTGGTGACCCTAGTCGTGGGGTGTACAGGCGTGGTCTGGGTGCTGATGGTCCCGGTGGTGGGCGTGGTGGGCATGGTTGTTCCTGGGGTGGGCCCGGGCCCGGAGGTGGTGCTGCAGTTTCTGTAATCGCAGCAGAGCACCCGGACATTGTAGTTGAAACACATGTTGAAAGGACCCTGCTGGTCACTGTTCCGGCAGACCAGCCCCACCTGCAGGCTGCAGTTCAGCACCTGGCCGATCTGGTCCAGGCTCACCCCGGGGTAGTTCTCCGCGCGGCACTCAATCTTCTGGGGCAGGTCGCATAGCTTGCCCCCAGCCGCCCTGATGTTGTCAAAGGTCTCCATGTCGCCGCCCGAGACCCCAGAGGTTGGGAAGTCCGTGTCATACCAGTCTGTCCACTCGCACTTGGGCTGGCAGTAGGGCTTCCCCTGGTTCGTGGTAGGTGCCACGGTGCTGGGAGGTCCTGGTGATGTGCCCACCGTTGGGGGCAGAGTGGGCTTTGTTGTGACTGTGGGTGCAGCTGTGGGCACCGGGGATGTGCCAGCAGAGGTCTGCCCGGTGGTGAGAAGGGGGGGGGCAGTGGTGGCGCAGTGGCTCAGGCTACAGCAGAGCACGCGGATGCGGTAGTTGTAGCACATGTGGAAGACGCCCTCCTGCTCGTCGTTCCGGCAGACCAGTCCGAAGCTGGCGTTACAGTGGACATTCTGGCCGACCTGCGCCAGCGTCCGGTTGGGGAAGTTCTCGGCCTGGCACTCGATGTCCTGGGGCTCCTCACAGATGTCCCCGCCGCCACTGCGGATCTTGTCAAAGGTCTCGACGTCCCCGTCCAACTTGTCGGATTTGGGGTAATCCTTGTCAAACCATTCCGACCACTGACACCTGGGCTGGCAGCTGGTGGAGGTCAGCGTGGCCGAGGTGGACTGCGATTGTGAGGTCTGAGCTGAAGTTATCTTCGGGGTGGACTGCAAGGTGGTCTCTCTGGTGGAGGAGCCCTGGCTGGGGGTGGGGGTGGGAAAGGACTGGGTGGCTGGTGTCCCGGGGGTGGGCAGGCTTGTGGAAGGCCCACAGGGCACCAACACGCAGCACCGGACCCGCAACTCGTAGTTGTGGCAGAGGGCGGGGTTCTGCTCACGGTTCAGGCAGGTCAGCCCGTGCACACGGTCACAGTCCACACGCTGGCCAAGCTTGTCCAAGGTCACGTTGGGGAAGTGCACAGCCCTGCACTCAATGTCCACCGGCTGGAGGCACACCTGGTAGCCCCTCTCCCTCAGGACAGCAAACGATTCAAAGTCCCCGCCTTCCATCCCAGGCTCCGGCTGGCTACCATCATACCACTGCGACCAAGTGCAGACCTCGTGCACACACCCCATGGTGGTCCCCGTGGGCACGGGCACAGAGCCTGGGGAGCATCAGGGGGAGGAGAGACATCAGGGGAAGGGAAGTGCCAGGGGGAGGGGAAGTAGGGGGAAGGGGCCCCAGGGAGGTAGGGAAGGAGCCCCCTTCACTCCGGATGGGTGGAAGTGTGCCTTCTGGCCCCATGGTGGGTAGATCCCTGGGCATCCAGGGCCGAGGGAAGCCCTAAACTGGGCCCCAGGCTGAGCAGGGCTCCTCCTTCCCAGTTAGAGTAAGACTTGGGGTAGGGCAGGAAGCCAGGGGGCTTGGTGGGTTCTGGGCAGCCTGCTGTGGCCCCTCTGTGGCAGTGGAGCAGGCTGGGAAGCACAGTTAGTGGCCTGATGCTCTGTAGTCTCTGGGCTGGGTGCTTAGCTCTCTGGGCTTCAAGGGCTAGCGTCACCGCCCCCCCCCCTCCCAGCTGAGTTTTGGAGGGTGGCCCACACCAGCCTCCCCGTGGGACTCACTTGCTGTGGACGGCTGTGCCGCTGTGGTGCTGAAGGTGAAGGGCGGCGTGGTGGATTGGACTAGGGGA
This sequence comes from Echinops telfairi, assembly GCF_000313985.2. Lineage (NCBI taxonomy): Eukaryota > Metazoa > Chordata > Mammalia > Afrosoricida > Tenrecidae > Echinops > Echinops telfairi. The sequence continues at coordinate 995,149 of NW_022103935.1, read as the reverse complement.
CACTGCATGGTAATCCGGTTGATTATCCCGTTGTCCCCACAGATGGCCACCAGGCAGGCACCCAGCCCGTCGGTGGTGTTGTAGATGACCTCCTGGTAGTAGTATGTCCTGCCCTCGTAGGTGCACATGCAGTCTGTGGGCGGTCAGAAGCCGCTGACTCTGAGCCCCGGCGCTCCAGGACCCCGCTTCGCCCCCAGACCTCCCACGCCTCCAGCCCCCCGGGAAAACCCGCCCTCCTTACCCTCGGGGCTGTGCACGCACTGGATGCCGCCGCCTGGGGTGCAGGTGCTGTGCAGAGTACGGAGTGC
>NW_022103935.1:986396-994409 GCF_000313985.2 Echinops telfairi | reverse complement strand
GGGTGGAGGGAGGGGTGCTGCCCCTACCTGCCTGCAGTATCTCTCCTCCCTTGCCCTGGGGCGGGGGGTGGGGAGAAATCACAGGGACGCCCCGCACTACCCTGAGCAGACTGGCTTCGGGATCCCGGAGTCTGGACAGTCTTAAGGGAGTGACTGCCCCTTACCTTCCAGGCCCGGCATGTCTAGGAGGCAGCGCCCACTGGGGTTCCGGCAGGTCCGCATGCAGGGCGCCCCGCAGGGCTGGTAGTGCCACGTGCATTCCCCGTGGGGGTTGTAGTAGTCGCAGAACAGGGCTGGGGACGAAGGCCAGGCTCAGAGCTGTTTTACCCCAGGTGCAGCGCCTGGCCACTCGTGGAGCCTGCCCGGAGGTGGGGGTGGGGGGGGAGCTGTGCCCCGCGGGGCCAGAGGACTCCAAACCTGAACTCGCTGGCATCAAGTGGATTCTGGCTCACAGTGACCCCAGGAGACAGGTTAGAATGGGCCCTGTGGCGCTGTCGGTCTTTACGAGAGCAGGAAACCTCAACACTCTCCCCAGAGCCATCGGTGGCCTCAAACTGCTGACTTTGCAGTGAACAGCCCAACGCCTAACCCACTGGGTCACCAGGGTTGGCAGTCTCATTTCGTAGCCCTGCCCTGAGCCACCCAACTTGGGATCGACTCTCTGGTCTTCTGCAAATCCACGTCTATGCTTGTGGACGTGCGCACGCCCGTGTAGATGTGCGCGCACCCTGGGCTCCAGGTCTGTACCCTTCTGCGGCCCCATCTGGCCCTGGGGCTCCTGCGGTCCCGCCCTCCCGCTCTCCGCCCCGCTCAGCACCGCGGACAGAGCCTCACTCACGGCAGACATCAGGGCTGCGCCAGGACACGCACACGCCCGCGTCGTGGCAGGCCTGCGCGTAGGCGGCCACGGCCGTGCAGAAGCACTCGCAGTCGCCACCCGAGTCGCAGGCGCACGCGTCGCTCACGCAGGCCTCGTAGTACTTGGTGGGCTCCACCTGCAGGGGAGGGGGGGTTCAGATTCTGGAGGGGCAGTCAGGGCCAGCTCCTGTCCTCTTTGAGGTCAGGGTCTCAGGGACAAGCCACGGGCCCCCAAATGAACAAGGCCCGGGCTCCCATGCTGAGCACTGGACCCCAGACCCTTCCCCACCCAGCGCTGTGCTGCTCTCATTCATCAGAAAGGGGGGCTTCTCCCGCTTCAGCCCACCTCAGATGCCACCCGTGCCCACAGTCTTGACCCAGTGGCAGGCAGGGAGGGTTCTGCCCAAACCTGTGTACCTGGTCCATGGGCTTCCCTGAAGCTGTTCCACACTGACCCCCGGTTTCAGTTGCCCCTGGCCGCCTGGACCCCTACCCTGACAGCCATCCCTTCCTCTCCTCTCCTCCCCAGCCCCCCACCCGGCATCCGTACGTGGGCATGGCAGGCAGCGAAGGTGGCACTGTGGAGGATGCTGCACTGCTTCTGGGCCCAGGCCTTGCGGTACGGGTTGGCAATACAGGGGTCCCGGGGGGCCAGGGCATCCGGGCAGGTCGGTGAGAACTTCCAGCTGTTGCCGAACTCCAGCACGTCGCCCACCACAGACTGGCTCCTTGTGGTGAAGTCGTTGATGGCGTTCCCGTCGAAGTTGCCACAGAGCCCGCACACCTTTCCCTGTGGGCAGGTGAGGGGAGGTAGAGTGTGCACAGGTAGCCAACTGGGGACGCAGCACAGAACCTGGCCCAGGGTGGCTGCAGGTCTCCCAGTGCCTTCCAGTAGCTCCCCAGGGGCATGCAGGAGGACAAAGTGCACAGTGAATTAGTGGGCAGGTGAACAGCTATGCAGGTGGACAAGTAAGCAGGCGAACAGGTAGGCAGGTGGGGGGCAGATGGGGGGGGCAAGTGGGCAGATGGGGGAAAGTGGGCCGGTGAGTAGGTGGGCAGGGAGGGCAGGTGGATAGGTGAGTAGATGAGCAGGTGGGCAGGTGGGGGGACAGGTGGCAGATTGGGGGCAGGTGGGCAGGTGAGTAGGTGGGTAAGGTGGACAGGTGGGGGAGGTAGGTGGGCAGGTGAGGGGACAGGTGGGCAGGTGAGGGGACAGGTGGGCAGACGAGTAGATAAGCAGGTGGGGCAATGGACAGGTGAGTAGGTGGGTAGGTGGGCAGGTGAGGGGACAGGTAGGCAGGTGAGTAGATGAGCAGGTAGGTAGGTGGAGGTCAGGTGGGCAAATGAGTAGATGAGCAGGTGGGCAGGTGAGCAGGTGGGCAGGTAAGGGGATAGGTTGGCAGGTGAGTAGAAGAGCAGGTGTGCTCCATCAAAGCTCTCAGCGCAGCAGGCGTGACTGCACCTAACTGGCCGACTACCTTACCACAGGAAAGGCCCCCAAGGCGCTTGCCTGCTGGTACAGTCTCTGCCCTGCCCCTTCACAACCCGGCTTTCCCCACAGATGACCAACCAGTGTCACCAGGCTCTACCTTGTAGTCCGGGTGCAGCTTGATGAAGATGCTAGTCTTCCGGTCCCAGGAGACCAACAGTTTGTTTCGGACCTCAATGACCAGGTAGAGGCCCATGTGGCGCACCTTGTAAGGCAGGTTTCCACTGGTACCCCTGTCCACCACCTGCAGGTGCCCCTTGGAGAGGACCAGCTCCTGGCTCTGTGGAGGGAGTGAGGGCTTCAGGGAGCTGAGTGTGGCCCGGAGACAGAGCTGGCCTGAGAGGGCCAGCCCCAGCTAGACGCCCCAGCGGGAGGATGGCAACAGAGGGTTGGGTGGGTGGGGGGCCCTGGGCCGAGTAAACAGCTTCCATGTCCACAGTGGGCTCAACCTGTGGGCTTCCACTCCCCTGGGCTATGCCCACTCAGCCCCCACCTCCACCTCCGCTGGGCACCAGCATGCTCTCTTCCCTGTGCCTCCCCTCTCTGGAAATGGGCTCTCCCCAGTGCAGTGACCTGAATGCCCCCACCCACCCACCCATAGGCCCACCCATATCTAGTGTCAGGAGGTAAGGCTGTGATTCTTTCTGGAGAAGTGTGAGTGTGGTGGTGAGGTGAGGGCTGGCCCTCTGCTCAGCGACAGGTGACCTCATGAGAGACACCCAGAGGAGAGGCAGGGAGGAGGAGAGAGAGGAGAGAGGGACAGGAGAGAGGAGAGGAGAGAGAAGGAGAGAGAGAGAGAGGAGTGGGGACGCCGTGTGGAGACAGAGGCAGCTGTACCTGAAGCTGGAAAGGATGAGAAGGGACCCTTCCCTGGAGCCACTGGGCACCACGGTCCTGCTGACAGCCAGGTTCAGGCCTGAAGCCCAGGGCAGTGGGCAAGGGGCCCCTAGCCCAGGGCAGTGAGTTTCCGCAGCCCAGCAGCCATGGAGGGCAGGCAGGAAGAGGCCGAAGCCGCCAAGCCTGAAGGCCGGCTGCTCCCCCAGGGCTTCCTCGGCACCGAGCAGGGACCAGGCCCGACGGCCACCTCTCACCCCTAGGAAGATCTTGATGGCCTTGGAGCAAGTGACCCCAGTGGTCCCACAGGGGATGTTCTCTGTGACAATCCGGAAGGTCCCCGTGGTGGCGGCGCTGTCCCCACAGTAGTCCTGGAAGGGGAAGGAGTGAGCTAGCCAGCGGCTGGCGGGCTGGGTGGGCTGAGGACGGCCTTGGGGCAGGTGACCGGGCGCACCTGAGCCAGGGTGTACTCGCAGGTGCCTTCAAAGCTGTAGCGCTCGCCGTCAAAGGTGACGAAGTGTCCGTCTCCGTAGGCCACGCAGGTGCCCAGGCAGGGCTGGGTGGTGCACACCCACCTTCCCTTCCGGCACGTGCTATGGGGGTGGGATGGAGGGCACCCTGCTCACCACCAGGGCCTGAGAGTCAATACTCGTATCCTGGCCACTGCCTGGCTGGTCCCCCCTCAGGGGTGGAGCCTCAGCCTCAATTTCACCCCATCACCCCCAGGGGAGACCAAGGTGACACCCCTCCCAGTTTGCTGCTGGGTCAGGGGCAATGGCCCACTGAGGGAGCCATGCCCACCCCACCCCCAGCACCCTGCTCCCACCAGAGGTGAGTACCAGAGGGTACTGGGTCACCACTGCCTTAGCCCCTCTCCCGCCTCCTGCCTCCCTCAGCTGGCTGTGGCCCCTCCCCTGTGTGCCCCCCACCCCGCTCCGGGGCTGGGGGGCGGAATCCCAGCGCACCAGGTGTTGCAGTTGACCCTGACAGAGTCCCCCGGCTGATAGATGGCCTCATTGTGCGTGCAGGGGCAGTCCTCCGGGGCAATGCAGCCCATCCTGCCGTCTGACACCAGCCCCGGGGGGCAGACACAGCCAGAGACACAGCGCGTGCTGTACTGTGGGGACAGGGGGGCACTGTCAGAAGGAACGGACAGGCTGCGGGAAACCAGCCAGCTCCCTGTCCCACCATGGTGGGAACCAGGAGCCATTTGCAACCCAAGTCCAATGTGGACCCACTGCATGACTCCAAGGGCAGTGGGGGGGCGGGGCAGAGAGTAGGGCATGCAGGGGTGGACCCCCGTCTGTCAGCAAGCCCAGGGGGCTAGGGATGAGTGGAGCAGGCAGGGTGGCAGGTGGCTGTCCCCTCACCCAGGACACTCACACAGTCCAGGTCGAGACTGCGGCAGCTCCGGAGGCACTCGGCCCCGATGGTCCCGGCAGGGACTTTGCTGCAGTCCAGGTACAACATGGGAGCCATGCACCCTGGGTGGGGAGAGCAGGCTGGGAGGGGGCCCTGGGCACCTCACCACTGACGACCACACCTCAGAGGGTCTACCTCCCGACACACCCAGCCCTATCTGGCCACCAGCACCCGCCGCTGGGCAGGGGAAGGCCCTCCCTTCTCTCTGCGAGCAGCAGTACAGGGTGGGGGACCGGCCAGGGCACTGCCGGGCTCAGCAGGGTGGGGTTGGAGTCCGAGTGTTACCTGTACTGCTCGGCAGCGGGGTCCCCAGGCAGTTTAGCTTCCCATTGGAGCATGAGCTGTGAGAGGTGGATAGATGGTTGCTGATGGGAACCCCGCTCCTCCACCCACTCCCCCCAGGCTCCCTGGGCCTCGGCAGTGCCCAGAGGGTAGAGCCTGCCTCTGAGGTGAGTGCCAAGACCTAGCACCCAGGGCCATGCAGGGGGGCAGGCCACGGGGAAGGGTCTTCGGCAACCACCCCTCCTGGGCTGCAGTTTGACCTCAGGAGCTGGGAAGGCCCTGTGGACCTGCCTCTCCTCTGCCCCCGTGGACCTCGAACCCCAGAGCACCCCAGAGCAGGACAAGGTGTCCCCTCTCTACAGATGGGCTCAGGGTGGGGTAAGGGGCACATCACTTTGGGTGACCTTGTGCCCCCACCCCAAGGGTGATCCTGAAAGAACCCCTCAAGGTGAGGAGCAGGCATGCGGCCCCCACTGGCCCTGGAGGAGGGCTACTAGGGAGGAGAGGTATCACAATGACCTAGAAGGTGGGGGGCCCGGAGGGGGCCGGGGTGAGGCCCACCTGAGGATGCTGGTGGGTGCTCAGACAGTGGGGGGGGGGAGGATCCTGGTAGCAGGAGGCCGGGCCGTGTGGTTTGGGACACTCTGACTCAGAGCAGGGGTTCTGCTGTCTACCACACCTCCTCTGACCCGCCGCCCTCTAGGAAGACCTCCCCACAGCCCTGCACCCCAAGGAGCTGAAATGAAACCCAGGGAGCTGCGGAGGTGGGGGCGTATCTGGAGCAGCCCTCCCGGGCTCTTGCCAGCCTCTCGGGGACATGGGTGGCTGAGCTATGTGGCTAGTGACGTGGGCCAGGACTTCAGGGCAGGACCTGGAGGAGGAGGAGAGTGGCCACCCCGACCCCTCTTCTGCTCCCTCTGGGGATGTCTCTTACCACATCACGCCATTTTCATGCACCACTTCTCCAGGGGCCACCGCGGTGCCGTGCAGGTAACAGGGGCACTCCCAGGAGGGCACACAGTTGCCCGTGTCGTCCAGGTAGGTGCCCACAGGGCAGGTGCAGCCATCCACGGGCACAAAGGAGATGCCGCAGGTGACATCAGCCTCGTTGAGGGAGCGGCAGGTGAGCTGGCAGGTGTCCACCACGTACGTGTAGCTCTGGGACTTGGGGCAGTTGCTCATATATTTGGCTGGATCAGAGAGGTGCAGAGAGGTCAGGGTGGGGGTCCAGCTGCAGCCCGGGCTGTGACCTCCCAATTGTCATTACACCTCCTCAGGGTATCCCTCTGAGAATAACGATTCCTATGCCAGCCTCCTGTGAGGGTCAGGGTGTACAGGCTCAGAGGTCTTGGCTGAGGACAAGACAGGCACTGCCCCCCACCAGAGGGACCTGGCCTGGGTGCCTCCACCTGCCCTCCTGGTCAACGTGCTGAGATGGGTCAGAGACTTAGGGCGGATGCAGAGACCCCAGGAAGAGGGAACCCTGGGTAGTTGGGTGGTCCCCACAAGGCCCCAGCCTGTGGCTCCTTCTGCCACAGGGAAGGAGGCCCCAGGTGTCCACCTCTCTGCTGCTCTGAGGGATCAGAACCCTGGTGCGAGGGCTGGGCATCTGGAGCTGGTCTCTCGGTGCCTGAGCCCCCTGGGAGACTGGTGGGGGACTAGCAGGGCCCACCGGGCAGTGCCGGAACCCCTCAGGGGCTGGCATGGGACCCCTCATGGGATGCGTGGAGCTGAAACCAGAGTCCCAGGGCAACTTGGTGGCCTGGCGAGGGTGGAGCACGTGGAGTATATACCCGCGTGCCTTGGGGACAGCTCCGGACTGGGCGCAGAGGGGGCGGGTGCCCGAACCCCTCAGGGCCACATGCGCAATGACCGGGATGGGGCGCTGGGTGGGTACTGGACACCGTCAGGACAGACGGGGGCTGGATGCGCAGGCGCACACTCACCGCAGACACTTTCCCTCCAGCCGCTCAGAAGGACCCCCTTGGCGGCGCATGCGCGCACGTAGCTGGAGAGCGCAGAACACAGGCAGTCCTCGCTCTTCTCGCAGTTGCACGTGTCGAACATGCAGTTCTGCGGGGGTGGGGGGGTGAAGGAACTCAGGACGCTGCTGGTGACCCCAGCCCAGGTGATGTCCTCCCCTCGCCCTGGCCAGGCTCCTGCCTCCCCACAAGGGCCAGGGGGCCTGGCCAGGTCCTGGGAGGGAGGGGGCGGGGCTTCGGGGTGGGGCCTCTGGCCAGGGCCTGTGGCTGGCAGGCTTCCGGGTACCAGTGAGTGGGCATAGAGCACTGGGGGCCCATTGATGAGGGATGAGAAGGGGTTCTCAAGAGAAATCCCATGGGAAGCTGTGCAGCGCGAGGGAGGGGCATGTTAGCAGCCCCCCTCGCCCCGTGCTGGGGGCTCACCGTGTGGAAAGCCCCAGGGTTGACGCTGGAGTGGCAGGGGCTGAAGGCGCCAGTAGGGTCGGTCAGCAGGGCGCACCAGTGCTGGGCGTACTTTTCTGAGTTGGGGTAGGGGGGAGAAGTTATCCTCCATGCATAATCTGGAAACCCTGCCCCTGCCCCACCACAAGCCCCCACTTTTCAAATGCAGCTCCCACCCCACCCTGATGGGGTCCCTTGTCCTGAATGTGGATTGGAAGGTGTGCTCTGGAGGTGAGGCGGGGAGGGGGCGGACAGGCAGGGGGAGATGCTCTGCCCTCGCCCTGCACCCCCAGCCTCCCTGCTGTGCTGAGGCCCACGCCCCTGCCCCCAGGCCCTCCTGCCCCGCCCCTGGCGGGGTACCTTTCTCCACGCTGAGGGAGCAGGGGTCCTCAAAGCTGTTCTTGACATTAGGGCAGGCGGCCTGGGTCTTCCAGGTGTTGGCAAAGGCGACGCCAGTGCCCTCCACCACGCCGCTGAGGGTCTGGAAGTCATCAGCCTGGTTCTGGTTGAAGTTCCCACACAGACCTGGGGGCCGGAGGGCCAGTGGATGGGCCTCAGCGGGCACCTAGCTGGTCCCCCTACCTGTCCCCCCATGGTACCACCAAGGGCTGACTGACGCTGACCGGCCTGACAACCCTTTTCTGGATTTCACCTCCGGAACGGTCCGCAGAGGAGCCCTGGGGTCTGGGGCGAGTGTGTGTGTGT
>NW_022103935.1:982538-986296 GCF_000313985.2 Echinops telfairi | reverse complement strand
CCACAACCTGCCTGAGCCGGCAGCCAGGCCACCCCACCCCCCATGAGAAGCCAGCAAGCCCTGGCTGACCTGGGGCCACCTGTCCCCAAACCGGCTGCTGCAAGTCAGTCCTGACCCATGGACGCCCCAGAGAGGGTCTCCGAGGGAGCAGACTCTTTAGGGAGCAGACCGCCTCTGCTGGGGGATTCGAACCACCGACTTCGGGGTTAACATCAGTGCCTAACCCACCGCTCAAACAGGTCTCCCAAACCCAGCCCTGCCCTCACCTCCCACCCACCATGGAACTGACCCTGGCTCCCCCCAAGCCGCCCTCGGAGCCTCACCGCACATCTGGCCGCTGTGGGCCGAGTCCACCTGGACGTAGACCTGCAGGAGGGGCACCAGCTGGACCTGCAGCTGCAGGCCGAGCGCTGTCTGCAGCACCAGGAAGAAGGAGGAGGGCTTCAAGACGGTGACGTTGGCTGGGGAGGATGAGCAGGGTGTCAGAGCCCCACAGAGCCTGGGCACACCCCTGGCCTTGCCTCCCCGACAGCTGGACCAGTGCATGCCCCCAGGTCCTCCCGCCGAGAGCCCGCTCCACAGGTCTGCTGCTGGCTGACCCCTCGGCGCAGCCATGGAGCCACTTGCAGCTGTCGCCCTTGTGGGGAGCCCGAGATGCACCACGAGAGGACAGAGCTCTGAGGACGGACGGACGGACGGCTGACCCCACAGCCGTGGGGCCACAGCTGCCATCCCAATCCTATAGTGGGGACACTAGTCCTTGGGACCCCAGGGAACTGCCCAGAGCCACAAAGAGCCCTCAGACATGAAGCTGGGCACTGGCCAGGTGCTGGGAGCTGCCCACTGCTTTGAAAATGGCCTGGCTGGCCAGTACCTGCTGAGACCGGCAGCTGGGTGTAGATGGAATTCATGTACACCGCCCCATTTGCCTGGATCCGGATGACCTAGAGAGAGGACGCAGGTGGGACCTTGGTGAGGTTGGGGCCGGGGGTGCCTATCCACTTGGGCACCTCAGCCCCATCACATCAAGGGGGTGACCCCCCACAGGGGGGGACACAGAGGAGGAGGACTTAGGCCTCTGGACCTTGGTCCTGTGCTAGGAATGTCCAGGGTGGGGGCTCTAGGGAGGGCTTGAAAACCTCTGTCTCTTCATTTCTTGATCTGTCCATCTGTCTGCCTACCTTCCCACCTGTCTGTCTCTCCATCTCTCCACCTGCCCATCAGTTCACCAGTCCATCATCTCCCCACCTATCTCTCCATTTGTCTTCCTGTCCATCTCTCCATCTGTCCACTCATTTGTTTTCCCAACTCTTCGTCTGTCTATCTGCCCATCTCCACGCCTGCCCATCTCTCCTTCTGTTTACCTATCCCCCCCACCTGTCTCTCTGCCTGTCTCTCTGCCCAATGCCCACCAGTTCCGCTTTCCATTTCTCTACCTAGCCATCTCTGCACCTGTCTGTCTCCTCACCTGTCTCTCCATCGGTCCACCTGTCTGTCTTTCCATCTATCTACCCATCTACCAGTTCATTTGTCAATCTCCCTGCCTGTCTCTCCAGCTGTCTACCTTTCCATCTGTCCACCTGTCCATCTCTCCTTCTATTCATCCAGCTCCCCACCAGTCTGACCCTCCACCTGTCTACCTGTCCATATGTCCACCTGGCCATTTCCCCATCTGCATTGGCCATCTCTGGCCACTCCCTCGCCTCCCGCTCGCTCCGTGGCCGGCTCTCACCGTGTCCCCTCCATGCAGGCTGACGGTCACCGACTTGAGACAGCTCTCAGTTTCGGTCAGGCCACATTGCCGCAGCTCAGCCAGCACCGTAAATGTGTTGTCCTCACATTTCTGATGACAAGGACACAGGGGTATTGGGGACGGCCAGTCCCTGAGGGGGTGGACGGGGCTGTGTGTTGGCATGTGCAGGCCCTGGGAGGGATGTCCACGCAGGCAGGGTGGACAGTGGCCCCGGGTGAGTGGGTCTCTGGTCCCTGTGGGCACCTCCGGGTTCTGAGGCACCCGGTCCATGTGAACCCATACATGGCCCCCACTGGCACCCTGTGAGGCTCTTCTGGGATGAAGGGCGAAGGGTGGCCCGCACCTTGGACAGAATGTAGCTGCAATCCCCGTGCAGGTCATAGAGCTTCTCGTCATAGGTGGTAATGTGGGCGCCGCCCAGGACCGAGCAGGTGGCTGGGCACGGGAGGTTGTCACAGTGCCACCATCCCCCAGAACAGGTGCTGGGGACAGGAGGACCCGTCTGTGAGTGAGAGACCCCACACTCATGCATTCACCACCCAGAAGGAGGGCCAGCTAGCTGGGCAGGGGGTGTACCAGAAGCTGCAGCTGGTGTTGAAGGTAGCCCCTGGGGTGTAGGTGCGGCCATGGTAGGTACAGGGGCACTGTTTCAGGGGCACACAGCCAGTGTGGGTGACGTCATCCAGCACGGTGCCTGGGAGAGGGGAGAGGCAGTGTGTGGGCAGTGAGGGGCTGTTCCCATCCCACTGCACAGGCAAAAGGGCTGTGCCAAGCAGGGCTCACCTGTCCCAGCCCACAGGGCAGCCAGGGCCCACTGAGCCACTACCTGTCTCTGAGGAGTGGACAGGAGGGTCTCCATGGGAAGGGGGCCCAGATCTTGAGCCTGCCCTCTGTCCAAGCCACACCTGGCTTGGGTAAGCTCCCAAGGTGTCCGTGCCTCAGTCTCCCTGCCTGTCCAGAAGGGACCTCTTTTGTCTGCCCTGCTTCCCTTCACAGATTAGTTCATCTCCTGAGTTTCAGAACGTCGGGGCCCACCCTGGCCCAGGTTGAGTCATTGGGGGCCCAATGGTCAGCGGTCAGTGTGGGACCCTGGGGCCCAGGGACCCTGGGATGGGACATGCCTGGGGGGCAGAAGCAGCCGTCTTCGCAGTGGTCCTCGCAGAGCTGGGTGCGCTCAGGGATGGAGCAGGTGTTGGTGCAGGGGGACCCACACTCATGGTGCTCCATGCCCTTGGGGCAAGTCTGGGCTGTGGTTGGGGAGAGAGGGAGGAAGACACTAGGACCTGTGTGACCTCAAACAGCCCTGGTCCCACCTGTCTGTTCAGTCACTTCCCGGGCCAGCCAGGAAATGTGCAGCATCCAGGGCTAGGCCAGCACCTCTGGGGTTAGCTCTCCCGTGCCCACCCCAGGGCTCAGCACACTCCCCTCCCCTCCTGGCCACCCTGCCTCCCAGACCCCTCCCCGGGAGACACTCACGGCAGAAGCTGGGGCTCCTCCAGTTCTGTGGCTGGCCCCCAGCATGGGCACACTGGCGGGAGTACTCGGTGATGGTGGCACATGGGCAGCTCGGGCAGCGGCACAGGTCCTGGTTGCAGGCCTCTATGTACGGGCTGGGGTCGACTAGCTGGTTGCACTGGGCAAAGGCCGGGCCCAGCAATATGCGGTAGCAGACATTCTCCTGGGGAGCACGGGAGGCTGGGCACCACAGGATGGACTCAAGGCCCCTCTGTTCCTCCCTCCCCCCCACGCCAAGATGATGGCCACTCAGCTGTACCTTGACCTTGCCGTCCTGCCGACTGAAGAGTCCTTTTCCTTCCCTCCTTCCCATTCTCTGTCTGCACCATCTCCCTTCCTGCCTGTCATCCACCCACCCATTCACCCACCCTCCCAACCACCCATATATCCACCCCTCCACCCATCCATCCATCCACCCACCCATCCATCCATCCATCCATCCATCCATCCATCCATCCATCCATCCATCCATCCATCCATCCATCCATCC
>NW_022103935.1:974979-982355 GCF_000313985.2 Echinops telfairi | reverse complement strand
CCATCCATTCATCTACTCATCCATCCATCCATCCATCCACTCATCCTTCCACTCATCTATCCATCCACCCACCCATCCATCCATCCACCCATCCATCCATCCATCCTTCACTCCCTCCTTTACTTTCTCCATTCATCTTTGGTTTTTTCCTTCTATTCCTCCATCCCTTAGTCCCTCCCTCCCTTCATCCATGCCTCCTTCTCTCAGGCCCTTCCTCCCTCCGTCTTTCCTTCCATCGTCCCACCCACCTATTCACTCTTACACTATTCACTTGCTCCCCTGGGTGCAGAATTGGTTTGGTTCTGGGGGAGTTGGCTATAGGTCATGTGACTATGCCCTCAGCCACTCTGGGCGAGGGTACCCTGCCCCTCTTTCTCTGGACACCACGGGGGTCCCGGCCCAACTCCTTTGGCCCTGCTGTCTCCTTGCAGGGGCACTGGGGCAGATGCTCACGCCGGTATCGGTATCGGTGCAGTTGGAGGACAGGCTGGGCAGTGGGTCCTGGCATTGCTCTGTGGGTCCGTCCAGCTTCTGTAGGTTTCCATACTGGAGTGCTGACAGCTTGGTGTCTGTGGGGAGAGGGGGGTGGGGCTGGGAACTGGTTCCTTCAGTTGCGTGCCAGGGCCTCCCTGGAGTCAGTCCCTGCCCCACAGGCCTTCTGGCCCCAGCAGGCCCAGCCCCGGGCAGGCAGCACTCACTGTGGGAGTAGAACTCATTGAAAGCAGGGAGCCCGTTGAAGTCCCCGCACATGCCACACGTCTGGTTGGCGTACTTGGGGTCCAGCTCCAGCTTCAGGGACATAGAGCCAGTGCTGAGCAAGCCTCTGCCCCCACACCCTCCCCCGCACCGGCCAGGACCCCTCACCCCCAGGCCCCACCAGCCCCCAGCCCCGGAGGGCCGACGGTGGACGCACCAGGACGCTGTTCCCTCGGCCCCAGAAGAGCGTAAGGACCATGCGGATGCTGATCTTGATGTAGCTACTGCTCTCTTCCACCAGGAGCCCGGAGCGGCTGTAGGGCACCTTCTCCCTGGGCAAGAAAGCTGGTTCCCCACTGCGCTCTGCCGGCCCCCGCCCAGGAGCCCCCAGCCCCCGGCACTCACTGCTGCCCGTTCACCAGCACCAAGCCCTGCAGGACCTCCAGCACCAGCCCCTCCACCTTGAGGACCACATGGCTGATGACGGGCCTGCCGCCCGAGAGCTCTCGGCGCAGCTGCACGTTGAAGTCCTCGTAGGGGGCCCGGCAGTGCGAGGCCAGCACGTAGTTGCAGAGGCCGGGGAAGCGGAAGATGTCGCCGTCGAAGGTCTTGTAGTGGAAGTCACCCCATGTGCTGCAGACGCGCCCATTGTGCATGGGGTTCAGAGCTGTGGGGTGGGGGCAGGCATGAGATGCTTCCAGGCAACACCACCACACCCACCCTGTCCTTGGAAAGATGTGGCCGGGTGGCTGCCACTCTCTGGGGAGAACCTCCACTCTGGCATGGCCCCGGCCCAATGCCCATTGGCACCCTGCCACTCGTGCCCGTGAGACTGTCCGGGGGGCCTCCCCAGGCCATCCAGATGCTGACCACGGCATGCTGTGAGACTGCCACCCCAGCCCCGTCCACTTACGTGTCATGTAGGGGTGCACGGTGATGGGAGGAATGAAGGCCACATGCCGGGCAGGTGTCTGCTCTGCGGAGTGAGAACTGGGTCACTTGCAGACGAGGCCCACCAGGAGCAGCTGGGGAGCCTTCACTCCCTGGCCCCTGCATGGCCACTCCCCAGGCTGGGCCCACCTGCCACCCAAACAAGATCCTGCCCAGGGGGTTGGTGAGTGTGGGCGTGTGCATGTGTGTCGATATGTACACACAGTGTTTGAGTGCGGGGATGTGTACGTATGTCAGTGTGCGTCTTTGACTATGGAGGTATGTGACTGTGTGTGGGTGCTTGTGAATCTTTGTGAATGCACGGGGGATCAGGGTGTGCATATGTGTGGGCATGAGTGTGCCTGAATGTGTGAGCCTGTGTGGTTGCCTGCACGTATGTGATTGTGGAATTTCCGAATGTGTGTGGAGATACATGTGTGTGCATATATGCAAGAGTGTGTGTGAATGCATGTGTGGGGGGTGTATGTGTGAGGATACATGTGAGAGTGCATGGATGTGTGGGTGGGTGGGTGGGTGTGGCTATATGCATGAATGTGGGATACAAAAAGGTTTCCCCCAGGTTGTTCCCCCATATCATATGACACATGGTTGATGTCCATGCACGTGGAGGTCAGCTGTTATGTCCCTGAGGGTCAGCAGCCATCGAAAGCAATCAGACTCTACAGTCTGTCCCACCCCAGGTGGGGCCCACTCCTTGCTGGTAAGGATAGTGGATTGTTCCCCTGAAGGAGAGCCCAGAGACAAGGTCAAGCCCACTCAAGGAGGACCAAGGTCAGGCTGCCGTCTTGAATCTAGAGTCCGCCCGTCTTGTCACATGTGACCCCTAGTGCCTCCCCTTCTTATTGCGTGGACACCCCTAGCTCATCCCCTTCCGGTCACGTGTATGCCTATTGTACAGCCCCTTCCTGTGACATATGTGGTTCCCTGTAATTGGGCTTGCTCTGGAGTCCCCTAAACGTATATAAGCTGTGATTGGAAATATACTCCCTCTCTCGATGCGGACCTGGCTGCTGAGATCCTGGCCGTCCCGGAGGTGAGCAATTGCAGACTTTATCTTGTCTGATGTCTCTTTAATTTTACCCCTCGCTGACACCACCACCCCGTGGACCTGTTCGATTGTGGGGGCTGATACCCTTCATACGAATGTTTGTGTGTGTGTGTGTGTGTGTGTGTATGGATGTGCATATATGCATGAGTCTATGTGTGGGTGTGGGTGCATATGCGTGTAAGGGTAAGTGGGTGCATATGAGCATATGTTTCAGTGCCTGTGTGTGTGTGTGTGTTGCTGTACAGATGAGGTGTCTGTATGGATGGATGTGGGTGTAAGTGCATGGGTATCTGTGTATGGGTGTATACATGTGGATGTGGGTGTGTGATGTATGTGTGCATGTGTGAGTGCATGTGTGTGAGCATGTGTGAGTGCCTCTGTGTGTGTATGTGTGTATTCATTGTATGAGTGTGTATGTGTCAGGGAGGATGTATAGATGTATGTGTGTGTTGAATATGTGGATGTGGGGGAGTGTGTGTGAATGTATAGTATGTGTTGTATATGTGGATGTGTGTTTATGTGAGGGGGTATGGATGTATGTGTGTGTTGTACATATGTGTGTGGATGTGTGGGTCTGTGGATGCCTATGTATGAAGGTGAGTACATGCATATGAGCATATGTGTGGGTGCCTGTGTAGACGTGTGCATGCTGTATATGTGGATGTGTGAGGGTGTATGAATGTATGGTGTGTTGCACATATGTGTGTGGGTGCCTGGGCAGCCGTGTGTTGTACATGTGTGCAGACGTGTGCGTGCTGATGCAGGTGCATCTCTGCTCTATGGAAGGGATCATGCCTTGGCCTTCTTGGATGCCCACCCCCCTTCCCCCACACTGTCCCCCGCAGCAGGGGCTCAGGAAGGGGGTTGGCGTGTCTTGTGGTTCTGAGGAAGGGCAGAGGGTGGGCTCCCCCAGCTCTGTGCCCAGAAGCTTCCAGCGGCCCCTTACGCAAGTCCTTCGGAGCGAACTCCACGCCCTCGGTATCTGTCCAGCTTGCCTCTGCCCTGTCCTGGGTCTCTGTAGGATTGACAGATGTAGACAAATGAGGGCCACTGGGAAGCACACCTGGAGGTTCACGCAAGCCTCCTGTGGACCCTCAGGGCAGACACCTCCCAACCAGACCCCCTGGCCCCTCCTGACTGCCAGTCAGGAGACAGGCTCTGGGAAGGGCCCTGGCCGAGAGCCTCAGCGCTCACTTCAGGGAAAGCCAGCCCCTCCACGCCGCTCCGGAGGACAAAGGCCGCTGTGTGAGGACAAGGGCCAGGCAGGCAGGCCCACAGGCATGACTTAGCAGAAACCCAAGACCAGGGCCAGCCCCTCTGCTGCCATCTGTCCTGGCCAAGGGGGGCTGGCCCTGGTCCAGCGGGTGCCGCTGCTGGGGGCCGTGCCCTGGCCACTGGCCTGTTCTCCCTGCCCATCACCTCTCTTGCTGACTGGGCCCCAGAATTTCCTCCTCATACCAGCTGCTAGGCAGGGCTGGTGCCCCCTATATGGCTGTCCTTGCAGGCAGCCTCGTGTCCTCTAGGCCTGGGCTGGCACCCCACCACCCCCATCCCACCCAACACACACAGGTTCCCACTTCCTGCTGGACTTTCTCAGTCATGACCTGTGGAGCTCCCGGGCTGACCTGCACCCCCCTACACCCCTCGGGCACAGCTCCTCCTCTCTATGCCCCTCCACTTGGTGGATGACGCACCCCTCCCTCCCCGGGGTCCTCCTGTTCCCATGTGGAAGTGAGCAGTGACTGCACCCCAGGCCACACAGCCAGGAAAAGTCCGGGGGTGGCCAGGGGGACAGGCCATGGCCATGCCTGGGAAATTGGCACCGGTCAGGGGCCAGGGCCAAGGTGGCAGTGGGGCGCGGACCCTGGAACTGAGCAGGATCCCACCTTGTGTCAGTCATCCTTGCCCCCAAGACAGGGCCTGGTGGACCTGAGCCCAGCGGGCCTCCCTGACCCCTCTGCTGAGGCTGGTGCTGCCCCTACCCAGCCCTCCAGCCAGGACAAGGCTCCTGGAGGCTAGCAGGGCCGAAGCAGCCCAGACACCACAGGCGCCGAGACCAGGCCGGGCGCTGTGAGGGGCCCACCGGCAGCCCTGGGGATGCATCTTTCTCTGCTGCAGTGAGGGTTAGTGTCCCGTGAGTGCGGCAGTGAGGACAGACAATCGCGGACCAGCAGGGCTGGAGGACCGGGTCCCCAGGAGAGGCACCACACTGGACCCTCCTGGCCGTGTGGCCACCAGCAGGTCAAACCCCAGTGGAGATTTCATCCACCCCACAGGGGGTCTTTTGTCAGCCCAGAGGACCCAGAGGCAGGAGCCTCCTGGCTGTCACTCAGGCTATCCCCTGATAGGGGGCTTATGGGGACCCCGAGCCTTGCCCCTACCCTGGCCTCCCCTCCTGACCCATTCTGAGGCCAGGCTCTCTGGACAGCCCCCGCTATCCCTCATCACTGGCCCTGGGGGACAGGCGGGGTCCCCGACTCAGACAAGGCGAGGGCCTTAGCTGAGAGCGGAGTCCCAGTGGGTCTCGGGGCAGTCCTGTGATGCTAGAGCAGGGGGTCTGTCCTGGCGCCCCCGTTGCCAGGCTGAAGCCCAGAGAGCAGGGGGGCCCCAAGAGGGCTGGGAGTGGCAGGAGAGGGAGCCGACCTTACCTGCCTGCTGTGTGGCCAGCAGACCCACCAGGGTGCAGGCCAGTGCCCAGCACTGCCTGCTGGTGCCCATCCTGGGGCTGGCACAGTGGTGGGAGGAGAGGAGGGAGAAGGCAGGTGCTGCTGTCCTGGGGGCCGGGGCTTATGTAGCAAGCAGCCTTGGCCCCGCGCCTGGCTCCTAGGCCACTTGAGGTGCTGTTTCCACCCCAACCCCCCTCCAGCCATGTGTGTTTGTTCTTGGGGAGGGGCTCAGGACGGGCAGCCGGAAGGAGGGCTTCAAGCTCTGTGCGCAGGACATGGGCTGCCCTGAAGCCCCACCTGCCTCCAAGTTCCCGAGTGCTAGGTGGGGGTCCTGCAGGCGCCGTCCTGGACCCAAGCAAGGGGGTCAGCAGGCCTGTGCCCATTCATTCCTGGAGCCCAGCCCAGCCGAGGGGCAGGCCTGACCAGAAATGCACCCCATGGGCTCCCCGGAGTCAGGGGGTGGGGTGGGCTGAGCTGGCAGGTAGGGACAGCCAGGAAGTAACCGCAGAGACGCAGTTGGGGGTGTTAGAGCCCCGAGGACTCAGAGGCTTGCACCGTGCCTCAATGTCCCCGCAGTGGAAAACGTAGTGGACCCCACTGACCCTCTAAGAGGCAGCCACTTGGGGTCCACCTGCTTCCTGTGCAGCACTCCAGTGGGGGAACAGGGGGAGCGTGTGCCCACACCATGTGCCCCTTCCCCGAAGAGATCCCTGAAGACCCAGACCCCAGCCATGGTGCCTGTGGGCCCCCCTTTTGCTGATTTCACTTAACATGAACAACCCCCTGTGAGTTGGCCTTCCTTGAACCTTGCCCGTCTGCACAGGGGTCGCGTCTCCCCACTCCAACCTCCTCCCCAGCTGCGGGAGCACCCTGTACCCTGACACAGAGCCCTGGACCTCTAGGTGCCTGTGGGCAACATTGCATCTTTCCCAGAACCCACAGGCTCCCTGGGCACTCCTAGACAATATTGCATAAGGATAGGATTCGCCATGAGCACCCAGAGGCTCAGGGGTTCATGTAAGAATACAATGTTGCCCATGGATGCCCAGGGGTTCTATGTAAGGATACAGTGGTGCCCACAGGCACCCAGGGATTCTGTGTAAGAATACAGTGTTGCCCACGGGCGCCAAGGGCCCAGGGGTTCCCTGTAAGGATGCTATGCTGCCGTGGCCTTCCCTGGGGGGCGCGGGGGGCCCAAGAGTGGGGTAGGATGAGGGGTCTGAGGCGGGAGACGGGAGCCAGCACCCGTCCCGCTCGGCTGGCAGGCCTGGCGGTGAGACATCCCGGATGTGGCGGCTGTGCACCGGGCCTGTTTGCTCTGCCGGTTTGCCTCTTCACAGTTGAGGGAGCGGAGAACAGAAGGAAGAGGGGATGGGAAACAGGCTGTTCCTGCTGGGAAGGGGGGCGCTCTGCTGGGCCACGCCAGCGTGCCAGGACCCCGCCCTGTGGCTTGGCCGAGCCTCCTCTGGCCCTCGGCGCTGGCCCGTAAGCCCCAGGAGAGCTGGACCGGAGACCAGCCTGGGGTCTGAGGGAGGGCCATCCCCATCCACACAGAACCCCCCCCTCACTACTGTCACCAGCTGTACCAGGCCTAGCCCCCAGTCCTGGTGGAGGTCGGAACATTGGGAGCAGAGGGATTACCCCCCCCACCCAGGGCTAGCAGCGTCTCTCCCTTGGGTCAGCGGTCAGGGGCTGGCCCTGTGTCCTGCCCTCCTCACTGCTGTGGACCGTTTGAGAGGACAGGGCACTGGGAAGGAGGGGGCACTGCCCTCCTTGGAGTCTCCAGCCCGGGGCAGACCTCAGGGTGGGGGTACCGACTGTGGGCTGCCTCTGGCCATGGCAGGTGGGCACTCCCACTTCTCCAACGATGGTCCCAGCAGCCCCAACTCCTGCCCCCCAGGGGCTCATGGAAGAGACCAGACCCGAGCTTGGGGTGGCATGGACAGGCCCAGGTAGTACAGGGGGCAAATCTGGTAGCGGATACATTAGGCTGTCGCAGCCCCAGACCCTGGCGT
>NW_022103935.1:963903-974879 GCF_000313985.2 Echinops telfairi | reverse complement strand
GCGTGCGGAGTGGCCGTCTGGAGTGGCCGTCTCTGGGGCAGGTCGTCCTGCTCTGTCCTCGAGGGCCACCAGGGGCCAGAACTGACCTACTGGCAACGGGATGGCTTTTGTTGTTTTGGTGGTACTCACACCTCCCGTCCCTCCCTGGCTCGAGGCAGCCCTGAGCTGGGCAGGGTGGGTGGCCCCTCTCTGGACATTGGGGAAGGGGCTTGGCCACCCTTACACTGTCCCCTTCGGGAGCTGCAGACTTGAGGGAGGGGCCACCCACCTGCACTGCACTTCTGGCCCCCAGCCCTCCCTGGAGCTCTTGAGCAGCCCCACCTAGGCAGCTCTGCTGGGTGGAGAAGCAGGTGAGGAGGGGTGGAGGTTGGGGTCTGCAGCCGGTGGCTGGGGGACACAGTGTTGTGGCTGGGTTTGGGGCAGCCACCTCCGTGCGCTTCACCCCTTGTTTCCCCAACTCTGACCTGGGCCTTTGGCAGGGGCCGCAGACATGGTGCCTGGGGGACACAGTGCTGGAGGGGAGCACTATGCAGGATGTGCTGTTCGGCGTGGGGGTGCAGGGCATGGTGCCTGGGGGACACAGTGTTGGAGGGGAGCACTATGCAGGATGTGCTGTTCGGCGTGGGGGTGCAGGGCATGGTGCCTGGGGGACATTGTATTTGGGAGGACGCGGTGTTTGGGGGGCATGGTATTTCAGGCTTCATTAGGGGGAGCCCGATGGCTCAGTGGGTGACACACTGAGCTACTCACCCCAAGGTCGGCAGTTCGAAACCACCAGCCACTCCTGAGGAGAAAGATCAGGCTCTACTCCGTCAGGAGTGAAGTCCTGGAACCCACTGGGATGGGTTCTACCCTGTCCTGTAGGGTCGCTGTGGCTCAGCCCCCGACTTGGTAGCAGGGAGAGTAGGGCGGTTTCCAGTGGGGCTTGGGGAGCTGGGTCCAGCCCTGGGTCAGTCAGAGGTCAGGGGCCGGGCCATCTGCCCACAACTATCACCACCTCCCCCACCCAGTCCTCTAGTGCAGAAGGGCCAACCCTTCCCGTCCTCTGTGCTTGGGGAGGAGCAGAACTGGCTGGGTTCCCAGGGTCTCCCCCTCCCCCAGCTGGCCCCAGTCCCTGACCCCACATGGGCCGCAGCCAAGGCTAGGGCCCCAGGGAGAAGCCCCAGCAAAGCCAAGTAGGGGCGGGGGGGTCACCCGAGTCACACCAGGCGGCCTGGGACATGGCGGGGCACCTGTGAGAGGCACCCCCACCCCAGCCCACCCTGTGCCCACTCCATCCACTCTTCACTGGAGGCGGTCGGCCTGCCTGTGTGGACTCAGGAAGGGAAGGGAGTGGGTCAGGGGAGAGAGGGAGGAGGCAGAGTGGGGGAGGAGCAGGAGAAAATGGGGGAGTCCAAGCTGAAGGAGACAGTTGTGGGGCAGGGGGTGGTGTCGCAGGGTAGGAGATGCTGGGGATAAAGCAGAAGGGGGTGGGGTCAGCGGTTGCTGGCCTCAGGCGGAGCTGCGGCCCCTCCAAACCCTGGGCAGGTGGTGTGGGCAGCGGGTGGGGGGTGGCGCATCCAGGCCTGTCCCCTTGGGCCCTTGGGGCCCCCCTCTGCATCCCCAGTCCTGGCTGGGGGCCTGGAAAGCGGCCGCAGGGCCTGCGGTGCCCACTCTACAGGCCGGGCTGCGTATCCCACGGGGATCCCTAGGCTTGGGAGCTGGACTAGTGAGGGTGCACCTGGCCAGGGGGAGGGCAGCCCTGCTCCCTGCACGGCATTTGCTCAGGATTAGAGGGTGCTGGAGCGACATCCACGCCTGCCTCCACGCAGGCCGGGTGGGCACCGGCCAGAGGTGACAGTGGCCAAAGACAAACACGGGCCCTCCCTTCCCTCCAGGAACCTCGGTGTTGACTCAGCACCGGCGGGCTGGGCGCCGAGGGGAGCCGGGGGGCCCATGGGCACAGAAGGCCAGATTGGTGCCCAGCGCCCAGCCAGGGGGACAGCCCATCTGGCCATCCTGCCCCCACCCCCTCACAGTCCTGGGTGTGGCCACCGTGTGGCGGGTCAGAGCTGCCTCTGGCCCGTCAGTGCTCAGGGACGGGTGGGCCTGCACAGCGGGCAGCAGGAACCCACATGGAGGGTGAGGCGGTGGTCCCGCCCTGGCCTCATCGAGGGAGGAAGCATCCGCCGGCTTGGATGGTCTCTGCCTGCTTCCCCAGGTCATCCCACACCCACCCCATCCCCACCTTCGGGCACCCTGCACCTCGGGGGTGCTTCTCGCTGGCCCAGAAGGTTGTGGGTCTGCTGGCCTGTCATGGTGGCCGAGCAGATGCTAGGGGAAGAGACGACCCAGGCCTATGTCCAGCGAGCGGCCACTTCTCTCATGGAGCTGCCGGGGCAAGGGGGCAGCCAGTGGCCG
The DNA here is from genome assembly GCF_000313985.2 of Echinops telfairi. Taxonomy (NCBI): domain Eukaryota; kingdom Metazoa; phylum Chordata; class Mammalia; order Afrosoricida; family Tenrecidae; genus Echinops; species Echinops telfairi. The sequence continues at coordinate 972,479 of NW_022103935.1, read as the reverse complement.
GCCCAGAGTTGGGTGGAGCCATCTGGAAGGGGCCTCCCTGGAGAGAGAGTCCTGGCTTTCCCCACCAACACCATAGCCTGGGGACCGTCCCCTCTGACATGCCCTGGGGGTAGGCAAGTCAGCAAACTGGGGGAGAGGACCCTGCAGTTAGGACCTCACTGGGGGCCGAGGGAGAGGGGCCACTCCTGACAGGGACATGAAGTGGTCCGTGGTCTCATAGGCTAATCTCCACCCAGAGGGAGGGTGATAAGAACAACCCCCCCCCCATCTGCCAGGGTACACCCTCCCTGCTGGGGCTCACCCATCCATCAGACAGACCCCCCAAGGTAAGGGGGCTGTCCTTGGAGGAGAGGTGGGCCCCGTAAAAGGGCTCCTGGCCTCCCGGCTCACGGACTTCAGAGGCACTGGGTGCTCACTGGGGAACCCTGGTGGAGTAGTGGCTCCTCACTGGGCTGCGGTCCGCAGGGCGGCCCGTTAGGAACCAGCTGCTGCAGCCCAGGAGAAAGACGGGCTTTCTGCGCGTGCGGAGTGGCCGTCTGGAGTGGCCGTCTCTGGGGCAGGTCGTCCTGCTCTGTCCTCGAGGGCCACCAGGGGCCAGAACTGACCTACTGGCAACGGGATGGCTTTTGTTGTTTTGGTGGTACTCACACCTCCCGTCCCTCCCTGGCTCGAGGCAGCCCTGAGCTGGGCAGGGTGGGTGGCCCCTCTCTGGACATTGGGGAAGGGGCTTGGCCACCCTTACACTGTCCCCTTCGGGAGCTGCAGACTTGAGGGAGGGGCCACCCACCTGCACTGCACTTCTGGCCCCCAGCCCTCCCTGGAGCTCTTGAGCAGCCCCACCTAGGCAGCTCTGCTGGGTGGAGAAGCAGGTGAGGAGGGGTGGAGGTTGGGGTCTGCAGCCGGTGGCTGGGGGACACAGTGTTGTGGCTGGGTTTGGGGCAGCCACCTCCGTGCGCTTCACCCCTTGTTTCCCCAACTCTGACCTGGGCCTTTGGCAGGGGCCGCAGACATGGTGCCTGGGGGACACAGTGCTGGAGGGGAGCACTATGCAGGATGTGCTGTTCGGCGTGGGGGTGCAGGGCATGGTGCCTGGGGGACACAGTGTTGGAGGGGAGCACTATGCAGGATGTGCTGTTCGGCGTGGGGGTGCAGGGCATGGTGCCTGGGGGACATTGTATTTGGGAGGACGCGGTGTTTGGGGGGCATGGTATTTCAGGCTTCATTAGGGGGAGCCCGATGGCTCAGTGGGTGACACACTGAGCTACTCACCCCAAGGTCGGCAGTTCGAAACCACCAGCCACTCCTGAGGAGAAAGATCAGGCTCTACTCCGTCAGGAGTGAAGTCCTGGAACCCACTGGGATGGGTTCTACCCTGTCCTGTAGGGTCGCTGTGGCTCAGCCCCCGACTTGGTAGCAGGGAGAGTAGGGCGGTTTCCAGTGGGGCTTGGGGAGCTGGGTCCAGCCCTGGGTCAGTCAGAGGTCAGGGGCCGGGCCATCTGCCCACAACTATCACCACCTCCCCCACCCAGTCCTCTAGTGCAGAAGGGCCAACCCTTCCCGTCCTCTGTGCTTGGGGAGGAGCAGAACTGGCTGGGTTCCCAGGGTCTCCCCCTCCCCCAGCTGGCCCCAGTCCCTGACCCCACATGGGCCGCAGCCAAGGCTAGGGCCCCAGGGAGAAGCCCCAGCAAAGCCAAGTAGGGGCGGGGGGGTCACCCGAGTCACACCAGGCGGCCTGGGACATGGCGGGGCACCTGTGAGAGGCACCCCCACCCCAGCCCACCCTGTGCCCACTCCATCCACTCTTCCTCCTCCCCCCATGCCCACTCAGGCCTCGTTGCTTCCCACCTCCCAGGCTGCAGGAAGCTGGGCAGCCATGGGTGTCCATGGAGTGCTGTGCAGGGCTTCCTGACCATCTGCTCAGCCCCCCGTTCAGAGACCTCCGGCCCAGCTCGCCTTGGGCTTCAGATCCAACTTCTTTCTCCTACCAGACACCCCACCCCGCCCCCCTCTGTCAGCTTGATCTCGGGAGAGGCCATGCACCATGCACTCCCTGGAGGGACAGTCCCCAAAGAGCCTGTCCTCACCCCTGTCCATTCCCCTGAGAAGTGGCCTGCCTGCCCGGCCCTTGGTTTCCTCCGGTCCGTCTAGCTGCTGTGACTGCTGACGTGCCTGCCTGGGCACCGCAGATCATGGGCACGTAGGTGCCCCTGGGCCCTGTCCTTCCTCCTTGTCTGACTGACTGCATGCAGTCTGAGGGCGCCAAGCTACAGACGTGTCCATCACCTGAGTCTGTCTCTCTCCGCACCGGTGTCTGTGTCTCCTGCTGGCTTCCACCCCACTCCGATCTCCCTCTGCACCATCTCCGGGACCCCATGTGGCAGACGGAGGCCGGGGTGAGGAGCCCATTCTGGTTGCAGCCCCCAGGGGACACCCCTCAGCCCTCAGGGTCCTTTCCTGAAAGCCTTCCCCTGACAGTCCCCTGACTGTAAGCACTGGGTGGGGGTTCCCACTTGCCATCACCCCCCAGGAGCTCCCCAGCCACCAGGCACCAAGGGGCCCAGAGTGAGTGGCCAGTTCCTGCCAGCTGCCCTCCCTGAACATGTCCCCATGAGCACACCCCTGCTCTATCACAACTCCCAGACGGAGGCTGCGGGCCCCCAAGGCCACCAGGACCTGGATGTGTGTGGCCGCAGAGCTGAGCTGACACTGGCGGGAGCTTGAGTGACTCCAGACCCAGGTGTCTTCTCCGGGAACCGAGGGCAGGGTGCTGAGTTGCCACGTGGTGGGTGTACTGGGGTGAGAGGTCAGGAGACCCCAAACCTGCCCCAGGACTCTCAGACGCACGAGGACAGACGCTCCCCTCGAGCTTGGGGGTGGGTAGGGACCCCACAGACCCCAGCAGACCGTCCTGGACTTCACCTAAAAGCACAGGTTGGGTTCCAGCCCTGATGTCCGGCCCACGGCCAGACCCCAGGGGGCAGTTCCCGGACCACAGAAGCAGCAGGAGGGGCTGCCGGCTGCCCCAGCCGGGTTAGGACCTTGGACTCCCTTCCCATTGACTTTTCTCCTTCAGGGGGGGGGGGGCAGAGCATCACCTTGTCCCCCACCCCTCACCCCAAGCCTACCAGCCCCCCACAGGTTCATGGGCCACACCCAGCTTGAGAGTGGTTTCCGGAAAACCTGTCTTGTGTAACTGGCCAGGCTGCTGGGGCCCGCGCAGTGGTCTGGTTACTCCCTGTGCCCAGCCCTAGGTTCCAGGCAAGGGGCGACGTGAGCAGTAGGAGGCCGAGGCCCGTCTGTCACCAGCTTGGGAGCCCGTGGGATTAGTCACTGCGAGTCCACCCCGGGAGGAAGAGGTGGCCCCTTCGACACTCGATCCACTCAGTGGGGTGGCGGCAGCTGACAGGCCGGGGACTGGTTGCCAGCGGCACCGATTAAGTGTCTCCTGCGGTCACCAGGTCACCAGGTGGCCCACACAGACCACCCGAAGACGCTGGGGCTGCCAGCAGCACCATAGACTTCCTGCTTGCCGGGAGGTGTGAGGGCTGGGCTTCCCCGCCGGGCAGCACCAAAGGCTCCGGGTTCATGCCCGCTGGTGCCCACTCTGACTCAGAACCAGCTGCTGGAGGCCAGGGAGCTTGGGGCGTGACACCCCAGATCCCTGTTGGACCAGTCGGGAGCCCCCTGGAGACCAGACTCAGCCGTCCATCCAGTGACCCTTTGCTGGCACTGGGGGCAAGTGGGGAGGAGTCTGGGAACCCCACAGCCCTCAGCGTGGGGCAGAAATGGCCAGGCCTGTAGCCCCAGGATGGGGCCCGCAGAAGCTGCAGAGGGCTGTCCACTCTCCTCCCAGGGACCTGTGCCCTGAGATCCCAGGCAGGCCCCTCGGCATTCCCAGCCTCAACTCAAATCGCCCCTTCAAGGGGCTTCCAGGCGGCTGAGACACCTCCTCTGGAGCCTGGGCAGTGCGAGTGGTGCTTCCCCCTGGTGGCAGCCGCAGGGAGCACGGCTAACCCACTGGTAACACGTGTTGGCCAGCTCCCCGTGGAGGGGACCCCACAGGACCCCAGACTCCACCTCCACCCCATCCAGCCCAAGCTCCACCAGCTAACTAGGCAGAGTGAGGGTTACACGGCAATGGACTTCTAACTCAAGGGGGCTGAGGGGGAAAGTGTCCACCCAGCCCACCTCACAGCAGACCAGTTTCCTCTGTCCACCCAGCCCACCTCCAGCAAGCCATCCCGCTCTGGGCCTCAGTTTCCCTTTTGTGAGATGAGGGATTTGGTTGGCAAGCTCTGGAAGGACATTTGTGTGGCTGGTAGCCTCTTCTCCCTGATGCCACCACACCCTCTGCCCAGCATCTGCAGACCACCCCACCCAGGCCCCCTGGGATCTAGCCAGAGCCCTAGGACCTGCAGGTAGCCCAAACCTGCCAGGCTGCGCCCCGGCACACACCTGCTGACCGTTGCCCTCCAGGCCGCTTTTTGCCAGCCTCCCCTCCAGACGCTGAGCCTCCGCCCCCACCCCCTCACCCTGGCCTGGAATTGCAACAATAAGCTGAGGCATGGTCTGCAAAATGCTTCTTTGTATTTTCGAAACCGACGGTTCCTGAGAGGCAGGGGCCCAGGCCCGAGGTAGCGTGAGGGTCTGCCCCCTATGGCCACATCCACGGGAGGGTCCTGGCATCACCATGACGACAGCCATTGATGGGACCCTTTCCGGACGCTGGACTGAAGACAGAGGCTGCCTGGCTGCCTGGGGCACCCAGGGTGCAGCCCCCACCCCCGAGAGAAGGAGGTGGGGTGGGGCCGGTCCTGCTGGGCCCAGAGGCGGCGGAGTGGAGGTGAGGGCTCCCGGGCAGCGGTCACTGCAGGGATGAGGCCCAGGCCTCCTGACTGTCCTCTTGGCTGTCCTCCGAGTCGCACCGTGGGCCCACGCAGCCGCACTGCTCCACGTGGCGGTAGCTGACGGCGCGGGTGGAGCCATCCCCGCAGCTCAGAGTCACGTTCCGCAGGGACGTCCGCAGCTCCTGGCAGCACTGGCACCTGTGCTCCATCGTGTTGGCTTTGAAGGAGTATCTGGGGTAGGGGAGGGGGCAAATTCTGCTCAGTGCCAGGCACCTCCAGAGCAACCAGGCTTTCCCCGCCAGCTCTCCAGAAAACAGCAGACAACTCCTGCCCCCTGCCATGCAGGCTCCCTGCTCCCGGGGGCCCAGGGAGAGGCCCCGCAGAGGCAGGCCCCACACAGGCTGTTGGGTAGCTGCCAGGGCAGAATCAGGCCCAGAGGCTCGGGGAGCGCTGAGCCAATGCCCAGGCCAGACCCGGCCCTCCACCACCCCCACACGCCCAGGCTCTGGGGCACTGCTGGCTGCCCGCCTCCCCCAGTCCTGGTCTTCCGCCCCGCCCTCGTGGAGCACCGTCCTGCGGCCGGACCCCTGCCCACCACATCTCCGACGCTGCCCTCGAGGGGGCGGGGGCGGGGCTCACGTACATGGAGGCCGTGTCCCCACAGTTGCCCTTGCAGTAGGAGAGGTGCAGGGGTTGCAGGGAGCGGCAGCCGCGCTCCTGGATGACTTCTTGCTTGTAGTACACGGCGCAGGTGGACACTAAGGGGGAGGAGCACGGTGAGGGCCTTCTCGGGACTGCCCCACCATGCTCCGCCCCGCCCCCGCCATGCCAGGCCCCGCCCCGCGCCCACGTCACGCACTGTTGTGGAACGGGTGGGGGCACTGGAGGCAGCAGCCATCTTCGCCGAGCTGAGCCTGCTCCTGTGTGGACAAGGTGAGCCCAGTGGGTGCGGGAGGCCACTGGGCAGCCCGCGGAAACAGGGGCACCCCACACCACCTCGGGGCTGCTGTGAACCGGGTCTGTTTTGGGTAGGAGCGGGGGAGATGGGGGCCCGGGGACATACCTGGGGGCAGTCGAGTACAGGACACGCTTTCTTTGTGGTCACCACCGCCAGCCCGCTCGGGTGTCGCTCACACTCGTGCATCTCACAAGGGTTCCCGGGATCCGTCCAGGTCTCATTCGGCTGCAGGAGGCCCCGCCCCATGAGCGCCCCGCTCACCGCAGTCTCCTTGCCCCCACCCTCTTCTCCCAGGGTCCATGCAGGTGGGGGCAGGGTTCTGCCTCAGGTGCTGCGCCGGGTCTCTGCAGTCAAACACCTTTGCACTGGACCCCCTAAGCACCCTGACTCGCTCAGAGGTCTTGGAGTGGTGGAGGGGCGTGTCTCAGCCCCCCCTTTCCCCTCCCCTCCAGCCCGTGCCCTGTGCCCAGGGCAGCGGCCACTCACGTAGAAGAGGTGGACAGAGCCATTGCTGGTGTGGATGACGCAGGCAACGGGCACGCAGGTGCCACAGCACTGCCCAGCCGACTCCCGGTACTCGAAGCCCTGCCGACACACAGGGCACCAGCCTGAGTCTCGCCCGGCCCGGCCACCCTGGGACACCCACTGGGGTAAGGGTGGGGGCAGACCACCAGGCGAAGAGGGCGCGCTCACAGGCTGGCAGTGGCGCTTGCAAATCTGGGTCTCGCAGATGACCACGTAGGGTTCCGTTTCAGGGTCCCGAGGGGCCTGGCAGCGGCATGTCTTGCACAGACTGGAGGACACCACGGCACCAGGCTGCAGGGGCGGGGTCAGTGAGATACTAGGGCAGCTTCCTCCTGTTCCCCCCAGCCTAGCTGCCCCATGGTCCACCCTGGAGGCCATGCTCCTGGGACTGTCCTGGCACAGAGATGGCAGCCCTGGGCCGCACCCACACAGACAAAACCCCAAGAAGGGGATGGGAGGGCGGGGAGCCAAGCACACACAGGCTTCCATGGTCGTGGGAGGGGGTGGGCCTCTGGTCAGGGTCTGCAGGACACAGCACAGGTGGACAGGGACGCTGCAGGGAGCGGGGCCTTTCTACAGGAGGCTCTTACCTGGTACATGCTGCCGTTGTACACACAGACGGGGTCAAAGACTGTTCGGAAAAAGACAATTAGCTTGGAGGCCTGCCCCACCCCCCTAACTCGCACCACGCCCTTCCCCACCCCTCCCTCAGCTAGTTGTCCCCCTGGCCCCTCCTCCCCAGGAACCGCCCACCCCCTCCCCCTGCCCCCCGGCCTGCAGGCCCACACTCACTACATGTGCGGCTAGGGCAGCACTGGCCCTTCTCGTGGGTGATGACTGCGTGGGAGGCCTGGGGACAGGGCAGGAGCTGGGGGCAGGAGCTGGTGTTGCAAACTGTGGAAGGTGGCAGGGGCCACTCAGAGTCGGGGATGCACCACATCCTGGGGGGGCCTCCCTGAGCACCCAGATTCCCCAGGCACAGCTGTTGGGTCAGCAGCTGAAGATCCAGTGGGTGGCGGTGCTGGGCCACTTACCCCCCCCCCCCCCCCCCCCAGGCTGCCCTCAGGATCCCTCTCGGGCAGCACAGTGTGGGCCCTGAAGGAGGGGTGCCCTGCCAACCCAGCCCAAAGGGGTCCCAGCCACCCTGCCTGCGCATCTCACCGCAGTGGTACTCAGCGCAGCACTGGCCCTCCTGCATGGGCATGGGTACCGCCACGTGGCCAGCGGTGTGGCAGCTGGGAGGCACTGGGCAGGTCTGTGCCCTGCAGGACAGGGTCCGGGTGCTGCCATTACAGGTGCACTCCCGGCAGTTGGCGACAACGGTCTGGCCGGGCTGTGGGGGGCGGGCAGGTGGGCCTGTCAGAGAGTAGCTGGGGGAACCTGGACCCCGGGGAAGGAGGGCAGGGCAGCCTCTCCGCATGTGGGAGACGCAGCACAGGCCACGGGAGGGCTGGTCCATGGGTCTGCAGGCCAGCACAGGGACAGGGGGGCCAAGGTGGGTGGGCTCAACCTGGTGACCAGTGCCCGCCCTTGCTGAAACTGTTGCTGTCGCTAGCAGAGGAGGGTCCCCACAGAAGGGAGAGCACCCCGGGATGGGGTCCTCAGGGGTAGTAGGTGGAATGGTAGGTGCAGCCTCATCTTAGCCCGGCCCCTCTCTGTCCCTCCTCTGTGTCCCCTGCCCTGCACTGGCGCTCCATGTGCCGGGTCCTAGGATCCCCAGGACAGACAGTCCAGGCCCCGGCTCACCTCCACCGGTTCTCCATTGGGTCCCTGGCAGCCTGGGGGGAGAGAGCAAATGAGACTTCTACCTGGCAGCCCCAAACCCAGTGTCAGGGGCCAGGGGACCCCATCCAGCTGGCCCCCACGTACTTGGGCAGTCGGTGGGCACGCAGACAGCTACACTCTCGCTGAACAGAGTTAGGCCTTCCGGGCAGAAGCAGCCTTCCGTGGAGGACTGGAAGTCTTGGAGTGCGCTGGGGGTTAGAGATGGAGTGGGCCGGTCAGTGGCCTTTGTAGAGAAGGACCAGGAGGCCCTGGCAGGAGATTCTGGCCCAGCGGTGCCTCCGCCCCTCCCCCAAGGCCCGGGAGGCATTACAGGTAGAAGTACAGAGGAGGCCGGGGGTGTTGCAGGTACACAGGAGGCTGGAGGTGTCACAGGTACATAGGACGCTGGGAGGTATTACAGGCAGGCAGGAGGCTGGGAGGTATTACACGCAGACAGGAGACTGGGAAGTATTACAGGCAGG
>NW_022103935.1:957740-961584 GCF_000313985.2 Echinops telfairi | reverse complement strand
GCAGACAGGAGGCTGGGAGGTATTACACGCAGACAGGAGGCTGGGGGTATTACAGGTACACAGGAGGCTGGGGGTGATACAGGTCCACAGGAGGCTGGAGGTGTTATAGGTGCACAGGAGGCTGGGCAGGATTACAGGGGCACACGAGGTGTTGGGGACAGTCACAGGTGTGCATGGGGGTCAGCGGGGTTGCAGGTACACACTTGATACTGGCACTGTTGTTCCCGTAGCAGTACGGGGGGCTGACCGGGCCGCAGGGCTTGTACACTTTGTCGGGAGGACAGGTGAAAGCTGCAAGAGAGAAGCTTCCGTGAGAGTCAGCATCAGCTCAGCTCAGGGGATGCCCCAAACCTTGACCATGTGCAGGTTTAGGCTGCCTGACCTGCCCCACCAGAGCCCATGACCACCACCCCTGTACCGGCCACCAGGTCCGCAGTGGGGCTCGCCCAGCCACTGCACACCTGAGGGGCTGCCCACCAGTTCTCCTCTTGCCCAGGAAGCCTGTGCCCCAAGGGGCACACGCCACTCCGCCCCGGCCGGGCAGGGTGTCCTGAGGGCAGGCCTCAAGGGGCCCCTCACCACAGGTGTTGTTGGTGCGGCCCCTCCAGTCGATGCACCGGCCGTGGGAGGCGCAGAGCGCGGCGTACATCTCCAGGCTGGAGCACATCACGCTGGCGTCGCCCATGTGGCACTGGTCGAAGACACAGCCTTCGTAGTAGGCCCCCGGGGGGATGACGTCGTGGCAGGGCTCAAAGACCCTAGGACACGAGGGAGGTGTGGGTGCAGCCCCTGCCTGCTGACCCCCTGGAACTCCCATCTGTGGACCCCACCCCAACCGGTCCTCATAAGGTGAGTGTGTTGCCAGGCCACCAGTGGGGGAACTGACAGCACCTCGGAGCCTGAGATGCCCACCGCTGCCCGCTCCGCTCCAGCTACCCTGCAGAGCCCGACCTTCCACTCCAAGCCACCTCCATGCCCTCCGTCCCTGAGGGCCTCTCCCCGAACCAAGCTCACTGCATGGAGTCAGTTTGACGACCCAGAGCGACCTTACAGGACGGGGTGGGTCTGCACCATGGGTTGCCGAGACTGTAACTCTTTACCCGAGTAGCAAGCCTCCTCTTTCTCCCTCGGGGCAACGAGTGGTTTTGAACTGCTGACCTTGCAGTGAGCAGCCCATCACATAACCACCCTGCCGCCCCTGATGTCTTACTCGCTCAGGATCAGCTGGCAGACCAGAGACGGCTGGCAGCGGTTCCAGGTGCTCGGCGTGGTGGTGGGCAGCGGCGGGGAGGGTGGCCTCAGGCAGAATGGCTGGTTGGGAGTGGTCACCTTCCAGTGGCCGGCCATCCCGGAGCAGGAGCTGTCGAGGGCCCCATCCGGCAGGCGGCAATCATCCTTCAGGTTGTTGCTGCAGGTGCCTGGGGCGGGGGCGGGGTGGTGGTGGAGAGGAGTGTTGCGGGGTCAGGGTGGCCCCTGACTGGGAGACTGCCCCTTGAGGACCAGCAGAGCCTGGGTCCTGCCTAAGGCCCCTCACCTCCCTGTCCCGGACTTCCCTCAGTTAGGGGACCATCGTGGGCCGCTCCTACCAGCCGCCGAGGCCCCGGGTGCTCACCACACTGGCCCTCAGTGTTGCCGTCGAACTTGCTGAAGGGCACCTCCACCGAGAAGATGAGGCCGGTGAACATGACCTGCAGGCCGATGGCCGGCACGCTCACAAACATCTTGATGCCCAGCTGCGAGACCACGATGCCATTGCTCCTGAAGCCAGGCTGGACTTCCTTCCCATTGAAGAGGATCTGGACGGGCCACACAGCCCAGGGACAGAGGCAGGAGCCGGTCAGAGGGGCCAGGCGGGCCGGGTTCCTGCCTTGGGTGCCCGGGCCCCTGACCCGCCTGTCCCAGCGGAGAGGCTGCCCACCTGGTTGGCTGAGATGCCCACGGCGCCAGGCCGGCGGGTCAGCACCACGCGGTCCTGCTGGTACTCGAGGATGATGGAGCGCGGGCAGGATAGCCCGTCCTCGGAGTCACAGAAGTAGTTGTCGATGAGCACGCGGAAGTGGCCGTACCTGGGCACGATCTGCTGCACCAACACGTAGGTGCAGTTGTCCAGGAACGTGTAGTAGGTGCCATCGAAGGTGATGTAGTGCGGGTCACCCCAGCCACTGCAGATGCCTGCGGGGCAAGGGCGGCTGACGTGGGCCCAGGCTACTGGGCATCCCCACAGGTCGTCTCTCTCCCCAGCCCTGGGACTGGTCACACACACAGGTATCGTCCAGGTGGGACCGCCAGGAGGAGCCACGCTGACCTTCCCTTCCCTTCCCCAGCATCATGGGGCGGAAGCCCCGCCCTCAGGCGCCCTGCGCCCGCCGCCCCAGCCCCGTGCCTGTGGGAAGGTTTCTCCAGGGTCCCATCCGACTCTCTCCTGTGTGGTGCTCCCCCTCCGTGCCGCGCCCGCCCCGCCCGGCTGGCCGGCTCACACTGGCACTCCTGGTGTGGGCAGCAGCCGTCCTTGTCTACCACAGTCACGGACGGGTAGCCGTTGGCACAGGTCAGCTCCTTGCTGGGTGGACATGTCCGTGGGTGCAGGGTGATGATGTCGTGGCCCTCGCAGGTGGCCTGGGTGCAGCCAGGCATGTTCCAGGTCTCACCTTTCTGTAAGGACAGAGGTGGCACAAGGGCTCAGACCCCGAGTCTCAGGTGCCCCATGGGGCGTGACTCTGGCCAAAGCTGACGGGTCCAGCATTTGAGAGACAATCACTGGTGCCCTCAGTGGCCCCTTTGTGCTCTGGCTCCCGGACCCCACCAGTCGGACCTCTGAGGCTGTGGAAGGTGCCCTGCCCACCCCGTTCTCACCCTGAGCCCCACACAAGGGCCCCGAGCCCCGACTCTCCGTCTCCCTGGCTGTACCACCAAGGATGTCCTGACAAGCCTCTCCTCTGACCCAGCAGAAGGTCATGCCCAGCTCCAGGCTGGGCCTGGGCACCCGGTGTTCTTGGAAGGGTCCAGGCGGCTCCTGCCAGGACCCAGAAGCCCCTTGGGGAGAAGTGGAGCTGGGGAGAACACGTACCGTTCGTGGAGGAACCACATTGGAGCATGTGTGGTTAGCGCTGGGGGAAGGGGAGGGCGGCGTGGTGGGGGGCGGCGTGGTGGGGGGCGGCGTGGGCGGTGGCGTGGTGGGTGGGCAGTCATGGCTGTCGTGCCTGAACACGTGGCAGTCCTGTGTGCACTGGGCTGAATAGCAGTGCCCATCAAGGTCTCTCTGCTGGTAGATGGTGGCCCCTGCAAGACACGCATCCCACTGTAGGTTGGTGGCTGGCTGCGGGGCCAGCGCAGAGAGGGCGTTTGGATGGCTCCAGTCCGACAGGCGTATACCCTTTACGAGTCGCCCACCCTGGTGAGGGCCTCTGTCCACCCACCGAGGACGGCGAAGGGAAAGGAGGTGCAGAGGGGCTCGGACCACTCCAGGCCTCGACTCGGAAAGAGCATGGCACCCCACCCCCTCCCAAGGGCGGCCATGGACGGGACACTCACACCAGACAAGGACCCACTAGGCGCACGGGCGGAGCAGCCACCTACCAGCGGGGTAGAACTTGCCGGCCACGGCGCAGTAGCACTGGGTGGTAGAGGTGAGAATTGTCACAGGGGCACTGGTGTGAGTGGTCAGTGGGGTAGAAGGGGCTGCCACACTCGGGGAGACTGAGGTTGGGGGGCAGCCTTCTTGTGGCTCACAGCACAGCACGCGGATCTCATAGTTGAAGCACATCTTAAACTTCCCCATCTGGTCCTGGTTCCGGCACACCAGCCCCACGTCGGGGTTGCACTCCACCACCTGCCCCAGCCGCTC
>NW_022103935.1:945930-955333 GCF_000313985.2 Echinops telfairi | reverse complement strand
GGGGTGGTTCTCGGCGCGGCACTGCAGCCGTGTGATCGCCTCGGGCTTGTGGCAGACCTTCTCTCCGTGCCGGACGATGTTGTCGTAGGTTTCCACGTCTCCACCTTGGAGCCCAGAGGACGGGAAGTCCACATCGAACCACTTGGTCCACGTGCACTCCATTGGGCAGGGGGTGTGAGTCGTCTCAGGGACAGTGGACGTGGTTGTGGGGACAGTGGATGTGGTTGTGGGGGCAGTCGGTGTGGTTGTAGGGACAGTGGATGTGGCTGTGGGGACAGTGGATGTGGTTGTGGGGACAGTGGACGTGGTTGTGGGGACAGTGGATGTGGTTGTGGGGACAGTCGGTGTGGTTGTGGGGACAGTGGATGTGGTTGTAGGGACAGTGGATGTGGTTGTGGGGACAGTGGACGTGGTTGTGGGGACAGTGGACGTAGTTGTGGGGGCAGTGGACGCGGTTGTAGGGATAGTTGGTGTAGTTGTAGGGACAGTGAATGTGGTTGTGGGGACAGTGGACGTGGTTGTGGGGACAGTGGATGTGGTTGTAGGGACAGTGGACGTAGTTGTAGGGACAGTCGACGTGGTTGTAGGGACAGAGGACGTGGTTGGAGGCACGGGGGTTGTGGTGGTTGAAACGGGTATGCTGGTTGTGGGCTGAGGCACGGGCGTGGTTGTGGGGACAGGCGCCGTGGTGACATTCATGCACTCGTTCACAGGGTGGCAGCAGCGGACTCGGATCTCGTAGTTGAGGCAAATCGGAGGCAGCTGGTCCTTGTTGAGGCAGAGCAGCCCCACGGTGTTGCTGCAGGTCACCACCTGGCCCAGCAGAGCCAGCGGCGTGTCCGGGTACCGCTCCGCTCTGCACTGCACCTCGGCGGGCTGCTGACAGATGTCGTACCCTTTGGATCTCAGGTGACGGAAAGTGTCAAAGTCCCCACTGTTCCGGCCCGGCTTGGGGTAGCTGCCGTCCATCCACTCGCTCCAGCTGCACTCCATGTGCACACAGGACACGGGGCTGGGCACCACGGCGCTGCTGGTGTGCGTCTGGCTTTCAGGTGTAGGACTAGACGTCCTGATCCTTGTTGTGGGGGTTGTCGAGGTCCCTGGGACAGGTGTGGATGACACTCTGTGGGTCGTGGGTGTGGCTGTGGTCTGGGTGGTCCTGGGGGGCGCAGAGGTGGAGGTGGGGGGTGGGCAGTCCACAGGCGAGCAGCACTGCACACGGATCTGGTAGTTGTCGCAGAGCCCGGAGGCCTGGTCCTGGTTGTAGCAGGTCAGCCCCACTGCACGGCTGCACTCCACGTGCTGCCCCAATTCAGCCAGGGGCACGTGGGGCCTGGCCTCGGCACGGCACTGCACCTCCTTGGGGGCCCTGCAGATTCGGAACCCGTGGTCACGCAGGTTCTGCAGGGTGTCGAAGTCCCCGCTGTCTACTCCTCGGCCCGGGCGACTGATGTCCAGCCAGGGGGTCCACGTGCACAGCTCCCTACAGCCCAAAGGTGTCGTCGGCGTCGGTGAGGAGCCCGGGGGCGTCGAGAAGGTCCAGTTTGTAACTGGGATCACCACTGGTGGAGTATGGCTCACTAATGTGGGTGACAGAAACAGAAGGGAGGGGCTAAGCACTGGCCCCGCTGTCCACCCCCCGTCGCACGGGCTTGATAGGAGTGGGCACACCCATGCAAGAATGAACCGGCCGGCTGCCCTCACTGGAAAGACACTCGCCTCTCAGGCTGCGTCCCCCAGCCTCACTAACAGGCACCCTAGTTTGCTCTTGGGGTGCAACTGGAGCTCAGGGGCCCCAAGACAGCCCTGTCAGAAGGGGGTGCGGCTCAGAAGCCAGGTGAGGGGCGGGAGGGACAAGGTGCATGTCCTGGGTCCCTGCTCATTCTAGCCTGTCCTGGGAGCACCCTGAGACTTGACTCCTACAGTCCTTCTGCTCTGGGGCTCACACCCGACTCCAGCTTTGGGGGGACTGCAGCGTGGCAGGTCCCCTCGCCATGCCCGACCCTCCTTGATGGCTGCGTCGGGGACAAGCCCGGGTGACACCAAAGGTCTCTCGGCAGGAGCTGCCCCCGCAGGTGGCCTTACCACTGGCCGTGCTGAAGGAGAGCGTGGTGGGGGGCGTGGTGCTGCTCCCACAGGCCCGCACTGTCCTCTCAATTGTCCCGTTGGCCAAACAGTGCGCAGAGATGCAGGAGCCGGTGCCATCCGAGGTGTGGTAGATGACGTCCCCAGGCCGGAAGCGCTGCCCATCGTAGGTGCAGACACAGGCTGCCGGACAGGAGCACGTCAGGGGGGCTCAGCCGGGACCCCGCCCAGCCCGATCCCCAGGAGAGCCGCCCGCCACTCACCCGTGGCATTGTAGACACACACCACCCCCTGCTCCGTGCAAGTGCTGCGGAGGGAGGGAGACAGTTAGGGAGGGGTGCATAGGAGCAGTGCCTCCTCCCTCCCACCCCCTGCCCGGGACGCACCAAGTCTGGCAGTTCTGTTCGGAGGGCACAGTGGCACCGGGCCGGTAGTCCTTGCCACGGACTCGGCAGGGCGGCGGGGGAGGGGGTGTTGAGCACTGAGCTACGCACTGCATCTCGTCCTCGTCAAAGATGGGGGCCTCAGGGGGGCATTTGGGGTAACATCCTGTGGGGTCACAGCCATGCGCTCAAGCCCCACCCAGGCTTGTTGGCAAGGTGGGTGGTGGTGACCAGGCCGTTCTGGGACCAGCAGAGATCAGTCCCCTCGAGGCCTCATACCCCAGGGTCCCAGGACAGGCCCCAGGGACTCAGGACCGTCCAGACTCAGGTCCCAGGGGCCTGGGTCAGACCCAACTCCAAGTCCAGGAGCTCCAAGACAGACCCTGTTCAAACCCCAGGGACCCGGGCAGACCAGGCCTCAGACCCACATGGCCCAGGACAGACCCCACCTCAGACCTCAGGGCCCAGCATGGATCAGGAGACGCGGGCCAGCTCCCTGGTCCTGCAGGGATGAAGACCCCCAGGGACTCCCCAGGGCCCCTGCCCCTCACCTTCCAGGCCTTGCAGGTCATGCAGGCAGCGCCCGCTGGGGTTCCGGCAGGTCCGCATGCAGGGCGCCCCGCAGGGCTGGTAGTGCCACTCACATTCCCCTTGGGGGTTGTAGTAGTCGCAGAACAGGGCTGGGGAGAGGGCGGAACGGGGGCGGGGAGACTCAGGGGGGCTGCTGGAGGGGAGGAGTAGCATCCCCAAACCCTGAGTCTAGGGCAGTTCTGCCGGCCAGGAGCCATTTCCCTAAAGACAAGGTTTCTCGACTGGGCGGGAAGGGAGGGGCGGGGCTCAGAGGGACCACGGTGGGCAATGGGGGCGTGGGCAGGGGCCTCCCCCTGACCTCCCGTCCTCAGCTACACGCCCTCCTTCTCAGGCTCCATCCCGGCTGGGGGCCCTAGAGGACTCTGCTCCTCCGGTTCCAGGCAGCTCTCTGGGTTCAGCGCTGGCCTTCGCCATCTCCCCTGCGCATCGACCGTGCCCGCGCCTCCCTCCGCCAGCACCGCGGACAGAGCCTCACTCACGGCAGACATCAGGGCTGCGCCAGGACACGCACACGCCCGCGTCGTGGCAGGCCTGCGCGTAGGCGGCCACGGCCGTGCAGAAGCACTCGCAGTCGCCACCCGAGTCGCAGGCGCACGCGTCGCTCACGCAGGCCTCGTAGTACTTGGTGGGCTCCACCTGCAGGGGAGGGGGGGTTCAGATTCTGGAGGGGCAGTCAGGGCCAGCTCCTGTCCTCTTTGAGGTCAGGGTCTCAGGGACAAGCCACGGGCCCCCAAATGAACAAGGCCCGGGCTCCCATGCTGAGCACTGGACCCCAGACCCTTCCCCACCCAGCGCTGTGCTGCTCTCATTCATCAGAAAGGGGGGCTTCTCCCGCTTCAGCCCACCTCAGATGCCACCCGTGCCCACAGTCTTGACCCAGTGGCAGGCAGGGAGGGTTCTGCCCAAACCTGTGTACCTGGTCCATGGGCTTCCCTGAAGCTGTTCCACACTGACCCCCGGTTTCAGTTGCCCCTGGCCGCCTGGACCCCTACCCTGACAGCCATCCCTTCCTCTCCTCTCCTCCCCAGCCCCCCACCCGGCATCCGTACGTGGGCATGGCAGGCAGCGAAGGTGGCACTGTGGAGGATGCTGCACTGCTTCTGGGCCCAGGCCTTGCGGTACGGGTTGGCAATACAGGGGTCCCGGGGGGCCAGGGCATCCGGGCAGGTCGGTGAGAACTTCCAGCTGTTGCCGAACTCCAGCACGTTGCCCACCACAGACTGGCTCCTCGTGGTGAAGTCGTTGATGGCGTTCCCGTCGAAGTTGCCGCAGAGCCCGCACACCTTTCCCTGTGGGCAGGGGAGGGGGCGTGTGGACAGGTGAGGGGGGCCATGGGCCAGGGACCAAGATGAGGCCCCAGCGCGACATGGCAGGGCCACTCTGAGGCCACAAGCTCCCGGCCTTCAGGCCCAGTGAAGGCTGCTGCCCCCGCCTGCCCATCCACACTGCAGGCCGGCGGCCGCCTCACACTGGCCCCGCCTGAGGCCTCGGCTCCCTGCTGGGCAGCTCAGCGTCTCAAGGATGAGGCCAGAGCTGGTTTCTACATCTGTCTGTCTCCCTCGCTCTTAGTCTCTCCCTCTCTTTCTCTACATCTCTGTATGTCTCTGCCTCTCTCTGACCATCTTTGTGTGTATCTCTGACTCTCCCTGTCTCTTTTCTGGACATCGGTTTCTCTGTATGCTGTCTCCATGTCCCTCTCTCTGTCCCTCTGTGTCTCTCTGTCTCTCCATGTCCCTCTCTGTCTATCTGTCTCTCTGTGTCTCTCCAGCTGACTCTTCCTCTCTGCCCTCTGTACTACCTGTGTTCTCTGTGGGCCCTCTGCCCCCGTCCACCCCCCACCCCCCACCCCAAGCTGGGCAGCCCTGTCCCAGAGGCTGGAGGACCACCGGCATCCTGGACCCCGGCTGACCTTGAACTCAGGGCTGAGTCTGAGAAAGAGGCTGGTCTTCTTGTCCCACTGGAGCACCAGGCCGACGTCCGTGTCCACCACCAAGTAGATGCCCATCTGGCGGATGAAGTAGGGCAGCCCCTGGCCGGCCCCCTTCTCAATCACCTCCACGTTCCCGTCACTCAGCTTCAGCTCATAGCTCTGCGGGGCGGGGCGGGACTCAGATGGAGCCAGGATGCCTGCCCCAGCAGCAGCCTTCCCAAGAGGTCACTCAGCCAGCCGCCCGGCCCCCGGGGAGAGGACAACAGGTCTGGAAGGGGCCCCGGCACGCACCCCCAGGAAGATCTTGATGGCCTTGGAGCAGGTGGTTCCCGTGGTGCCGCAGGGCACGTTCTCCGTGACGACGCGGAAGGAGCCTTGGGCGCTGCTGTTGCTTCCGCAGTGGTCCTGGGGGAGCAGGAGGCTGTCTCTGGAGACCCTCACCCTCTGGGGTGGGGTGGGGGAGACTGACCCCATACCACACAGCACCCAAAGGGACAGGGTCAGGCGTCGAGTCTCAGGGGTGGGGTGCTGAACTGCAGAGGGAGGGTGGAGCTGTCAGAGGCCCAGGAGCCTGGGGTGGGGTGCTGAGCCTGGGGGCACTGAACCTGGGGGCACTGGGCCTGGGTGGGGTGCTGAGCCTGGGGTCCTCTGCACACCTGGACCAGCGTGTACTCGCAGTCCCCATCGAAGCTGAAGCGCTGTCCGTCGAAGGTGAGGTAGTGGCCGTCCCCGTACACGGCACAGGTGGCCAGGCAGGACTCCTGGGTACACTGCCACATCCTGTTCTTGCAGGTGCTGCAGGGCGGGGGCGGTCACGGGTCAGGCCTGGGGTGTGGTGGGCAGCACCAAGGCTGGGACCTCATTTGCCTGTAACCCCTCAGAGCCTAGACTGGGGTACAAGCCAAGGAGGGCGCTAACTCCCCATAAGCCAGGACGAGACCCATCACTGGCCAAACCTGCTGTGGTGAGATCTGTTCTGATGATCTGTCCACATGTCCACAGACGTCAGTCTGGGGACCTGCTCTGCTCCTGCACGACGTGGTCCCCCTTGGAACCCCAGGGCTCAGACCAGCCCACCCCAGGACAGAACCCCATCTGCACATACCAGGTGTTGCAGCCGACATGGATGGTCTGGCCGGCCTTGTAGCTGGCCTCATTGTGCACGCAGGGGCAGTCCTCGGCTGCAATGCAGGCCCCCTCGCCATCAGACACCAGCCCGTTGGGGCAGACACAGCCAGAGACACACTGGGAACTGTACTGCAGGGCGACAGACACAGAGGCCCTGAGGCCAGGCACGGGCTGCACAGGACACGGACTGAGAGACCCCAGCAAGAAAAGGGACAGGGACCCCAGGAGGTGGACCCCGGTCTCCTAGGGCCCACACTGAAAGGGCAGGACTACTGGGGTCTCCTAGGACCCATGGGGGGACCCCTGGAGGTGGGGTCTCCTTGGACCTTGGGAGAACCCTGAAGGAGGTGGCCCTCTAGTTTCCCAGGGCGACGGTGATGGAGGAGCAGTGCCCATGCTGTTGGCAGTGGGGGCCAAGAGTCTGCCGGCTCTGAGGTCCCCCCCATCCATGCACGCAGGTGCTTACACAGGCCATGTCCAGGGTGTGGCAGCTCTTCTGACATGCGGCCCCTGAGGCGCCCGGCGTGGCGTTCCGGCAGTCAAAGTAGACCATCGGTGCAGCACAGACTGGAAGAGAGGACTGGCTCAGGGGGCGCCCTCCTACCAACACCACCCCCGCCCCTGCTGCAGCGAGCAGAGTGGTGCCAGGGCCAACCTTTAACCTTTAACCCATTCAAGGAAGGGCCGGCAGGTAGGCTGCCCTCCTTATAAACCAATCGCGGAGCAGGCAGAAGCCCCGAGGCTTCGGAAGCACATTCAGAGGAGGGAACGCAGGCCCTGGGATAACCAGTGTCCTGGGCGGGGCTCGCAGCCTGGTGGATCAGCCCGCAGCTGCCGGCCGTCTCTGCCCGTGTGGCCACGCCCTCCTCTGCCCATTCCAGCCCAGCCCTGGCCTGACCCCCGGGATACTGCCCAGGCTTCCCCACAGGGGCCTGCACAGGCATTGGTTAAAATCCTGCATGCATGTGCTGTGTGTGTGTCCCATGTGCTCACACAAGTTCAGGGTTTGGCCTTGTGTGTGTGTGTTATATAGTGTGTGTGAGTGTGCTTGTGTGAAGGACCTGTGTGTGTGCAGGAGACTGAACGTGTGTGGATGTGTGCCTGTGGAGGTGTACAGACATGTGAGTATGCATACTAGTGAGGTGTTCATGAGTGTGCGCGTGTGCACATGTGGGAGTGTGCGCAGCCTATGGACTCCCTCAACCCCTTCACTGAAGCCCAGAGCACAGACCACCGCTGACCCTGGAGCCCAGGGCACAGACCACCGCTGACCCTGGAGCCCGGGGCAGGAACCACCGCTGACCCTGGAGCCCGGGGCAGGAACCACCGCTGACCCAGAGAAGCTGATCAAAAGCTGCTGAGCCAGCAAGGGGTGGGGACCTTGCTGTTCTCCATCCCCGCCCGAGACAGAGGGGCTCACCTGGGGTGGGGGCTTGGGCTCCAATGCAGGTCAGCTTCCCGTGGGTGCAGGTGCTGTGGGGAGAGTGTGTCAGAGCCAGTACCCACCTCAGGGCCCCTCACCCACCGCCGCCAGCCAAGGGCTCTTACCACACAGCTCCGCCTTCGTGCACGGACTCCCCACTGGGCACTGTCACGCCCTGGTGGTAGCAGGGGCAGCTGGCAGCAGGCACACACTTGCCCGAGTCATCCAGGTAGGTGCCCTTGGCGCAGACACAGCCGTCCACAGGTATGAAGCTGATGTGGCAGGTGGGGTCCTCCTCACTTAGTGAGCGGCAGGTGGGCTGGCAGGTGCTGACGTGGTCGCTATAGTTCAGTGACTTAGGGCAGGTGGTCACAGGCTTTGCTGCAAAGATGTAGGAAGAGGACTCAGGATGCGTGCGGCCCTCATCGGGTTCCCCGGGGTGCCCCCAGCCTCCAGATCCTCTCTCCCCCCATCACGGGGTCCACCTCTGCAGGTCTGAAGCCTGTGTCTGGGGTGGGACACAGGTGGGTGCCCAAGCCCCTCAGAGGCAGGGATGGGGTGCATGGAGCATGAACTAGAGTCCCCAGGGCACTGAGTGGCCTGGCAGGGGAGGGGTGCATGGTGTCTGTGCCCGCACTGCAGGGATAGAGTAGGGACGGGACCCTGGGCAGGTGTCTGAGTCCCTTGGCACTGGTGGAGACTGGGTGGAGCAGGTCCCGGGCCCCCTCAAGGGCACATGGGGATTGACTCGGACACAGGGTGGGTACTGGACCCCTCGGGATGGATAGCTGTGCTTCTAGTGCCAGAGCTCCCCCACACACCCCCTGACGAATGGGAAGGACTGGGCTGGGTGGAGGGAGGGGCCGGGTACCCCAGGCCTGTGGTGCCCCGCACTCACCGCAGGCACCTTCCCTCCAGCCGCTCAGAAGGACCCCCTTGGCGGCGCATGCGCGCACGTAGGCCGAGAGCGCAGAACACAGGCAGTCCTCGCTCTTCTCGCAGTTACACGTGTCGAACATGCAGTTCTAGGGGTGAGAGGTAGCTATCGAGCGTGTACCCCTTCCCACCCTGTCCCTGCTCTGTCTGCTGTCCCTGCCTCTCAGTCCCCAGTCTTCTTCTGGGCTCCGCCCCCAGCCTGCTGGGTGGGAGTGGGGGGCGGGGCTGACTGGGTGATCCCGGAGCCAAGCCTTTGTCTTGCCCCTCCCATGATGCACTTGGTGGGACCCTGGAGCAAGAGCTTCCTGTTACTGTGACCCAGCAGGTTCACATAAGGACCATCCTGGGCCCCCGATGGCTAGAACCCCTGAGTGAACCTCTGAGCCTGGTTTAGGGTGCAATGTGTGAGACTACCATGGGGAGCACATGTGCATGGATGGCTGAGTGGATGGGTGGGTGAGTGGTTGGATGGATGGGTGGGTGGGTGGGTGGGTGGATGGATGATAGATGGATGAGTGAATGAGTGGATGGATGCATGAGTGAGTGAGTGGATGGGTGGATGGATCGATGGATGGATGAGTGAGTGGATGGATGAGTGAGTGAGTGAGTGGATGGATGGTGGATGAGTGTGTGGATGAGTAGGTAGATGGATGGATGGATGGATGGATGGATGATGGATGAGTGAATGAATGGATGGATGCATGAGTGAGTGAGTGGATGGATATATGGGTGGATGGATTGGTAGTTGGATGGATGGATGGATGGATGGATGGATGGATGGATGGATGGATGGATAGATGGGTGGATAGATTGGTGGATGGACGGATGAGTGAGTGAGTGGATGGATGGATGGATGAGTGAGTGAGTGAGTGAGTGGATGGATGGTGGATGAGTGTGTGGATGAGTAGGTAGATGGATGGATGGATG
>NW_022103935.1:931470-945830 GCF_000313985.2 Echinops telfairi | reverse complement strand
TGGATGGATGGATGGATGAGTGAGTGAGTGAGTGAGTGGATGGATGGTGGATGAGTGTGTGGATGAGTAGGTGGATGGATGGATGGATGGATGGATGGCGAACAGGACAGGGATAGAATGGGAGACCCAAACGGGGTGTCAAGCTCCACGGCTGTGACTGGTGGAAGCCTGGGGTCAGGCATGGAGAGCCACGTGGGGTGAGCGCAGGTCGTCACAGTGTCTGTCCTGTACTGGTGCCTTCTGTTCCCAAGGGTGGTTTCATGGCCCGAGACGGAGGTGCCCCGAGCGCACAGAGCATGCAACGTACTGAGTAGTAGGTGGCAGGGTTCACAGTGGTGTGGCAGTGGGCGAAGTGCCCCATAGGGTCCGTCAGCCGTGAGCACCAGTACTGCGCATATTTCTCTGTGGGCACAGGGAGATGCCATTGGATGTCTGCCTGCAGCCCACCCTGCCCAGGCCAGCCCCTTGTGGACCCACAGCGCCATTCCATGGTGCAAGATGTGCACTCGCAGCTCCCATGGGTGATGTCCCAGGGCCAGCTGCTCTTGCTGTCCTGCTGCTCCACCCAAGCTGCCCCCGAGGGGCACTGGCCATCACCACGGAGTCAATGACAAACAGACTGGTGGCCTTTTCTTTACCCTGAAGCTGTGACCCCAATGTCAGGATGCCACCCACAAAGGAGGCACGCCCTGATGAGTCCATGGGCGTGTCCCTGGGCCCCTCCCTGGGGACCGCCACAGGAAGGGGGTCTTGTCTTTCCGTGTGTGGCTCTGCTTACGTCTCAAAGAACTTCCCATCCTCGTATGGATGCCTGAGACTTGTGCTGGTTGGTTGGTCCGACTCCCACCAGCCACCCCACCCCCCTCGAGGTCAGGGCCAGAGTGACCAGCTGGTCTTTGTCTGGGCCTTCATGGCCCTCGGGTGGGGTGGGGGCTGCTCAGGTGGACGGCCCATCCCTTTGCAGAGATTGGGATGGTGACCTTTCCTTGGGGCCAGCAGGGAGACGGGGGAGTGGGTGGATACCGTTCTCCACGCTGAGGGAGCAGGGGTCCTCAAAGGTGTTCTTGACATTGGGGCAGGCGGCCTGGGTCTTCCAGGTGTTGGCAAAGGCGGCGGCCGTGCCCTCCACCACGCCGCTAAGGGTCTGGAAGTCATCAGCCTGATTCTGGTTGAAGTTTCCGCACAGGCCTGGGGGAGGGGAAGGCATGAAGCCCTGGGCACCCCAGCCAGCTGGGGGCTCAGGGAGGAGGCAGCCTCAGGCAGACAGAACCAGGCATGAGGCCCTGGGCATGCTGACCAGCTGGGGTCCGGGGTGGGAGGTGCTGCTTACCGCAGGTCAGGCCCCGGAGAGCAGGTGCCAGCCGCAGGAAGACCTGCATGGTGGGCACCAGCTGGACATCCAGCTGCAGGCCCAGGGCTGTCTGGGCGATGACGAAGAAGGTGGAGGGCCGGAAGAGGGTGAGGTTGGCTGCAGACACAGAGGGCAAAGCTTCAGTAGGGACATGGGTGAGAGAGGCGGATGCCCAGGCAGCTGGGGCCGGAGAGCAGCCCTCACCTGCAGAGACAGGCAGCTGGGTGTAGATCTGGTTCACAAACACCTCACCGCTGGCCTTGACCACGACGACCTGGGGAGGCAGCAAAGGTCAGGGCCCTGCTGCCCGAGCCCAGGCCCAGGGGGCTGAACACTGGGTCACAGAGGAGCCGGGGACCTCCGCCGGTGAGGCAGAGATGGGACTCGCTCATCCTGCTTCCCGCATGTTCCAGGGAGATTTCTTTAGGATGCAAATGCCCATGTTACAGAACAGGGAAATCTACTGACTGGAGGCAATCACTCAGACAGCCCTGAGAGAGACGTGCTGAGAAGGGAGACGATCTTCTCACTGCCTGGCCTTCACACACACACCCCTTCCCAGGATGCAGCCCTGCCCGCCGCCCCCAGGGGCGGTGCACTCACTGTCTGCCCGCCGCCCAGGCTGAGGGTCACACTCTTCAGACAGGTCTCGCTGTCTGTCAGCCCACACTTGCGCAGTTCGGCCAGCACGGTGAAGGTGCCGCCATCACAGGGCTGAGGGACACAGGAGCCACACTGTCCTTCCAGCTCCCCACCTCCGGGCAAACCCCCCCTCCGGCACAAGCTCTGGGCAGGGCTCGGCCCAGGCAGGAGGGTCCAGGACCGCTTCCCGGGTGGAGCCCCGGGCCAGCGTCCAGCCAGGAAGAAACTAGACCATGGGAGACAGGGCGCCCTGGTGGGGCAGCTGGCGAAGCACCCTGCTGCTGCCGCCAGCCAACAAGTTTGCATGCAAGTTCACACAGAAGCACCGCAGGAGAAAGTCCTGGCGATGGACTTCTGAAAGGCCTGGCCTGCCTGTACTGCCCGCTCTGACTATGGCGGGGGCTGCCGGTCCGAGGCAACTCTGGTTCAGAGAGAGTGGACAGACAGCTGCCAGACAGGGAGACGGAAAGGGCGTGCAGGGCCTTTAGGGGCCGAGAAAGGGTCCTACAGGGTACGCAGTGGGGGGCATTGTGCATTTGTCACAACTAACAGGAGCTGAGCGCCCCGGGAGGGGAACCAACCATGAACTTAAGCTGGTAACAATGTATCCATGCCGGCTCCTGCGTGTTATAAGACACTGGGCCCCAGCAGGAGCCTTTCTGGGCAATTTCCCTTTAACCTGAAAATTACCCTTAAAAGTAAAGCTCATTCATTTCTAAACAGAAGCTAGGGCCCAGAGAGGTCAGGGCTCCGACCCGCATCACACAAACTGAGTGGCCCTCAGGGCACCGGCACTTTGAGGGCTGGCTAGCTGACTGAGCCAGGCCGGCACGGGTGCCCAGAAGCTGGCAGAGCCCAGGAGGGTCGTGGTACCTTGGCCAGCACATAGCTGCAGTCCCCGTGGACTGTGTACTGCTTCTCGTCGAATGTGGAGAAATGGGAGCCTCCAAGCACGGAGCAGGTGCCTGGGCACGGGGTCTCCTGGCAGCTCCAACGTCCCCCAGAGCAGGTGCTGAGGGAGAGGGAGAGGCACCTGTGGGCACTGGCTCATGGGAGCCCTGACCCCCGGTCTCCCTTGTGAGAGAAAAAAGCTGGGGTCCGGGCCTCCCCGCCCCACTGGGATGGAGGGCAGGGTCCAGGGACCTACCAGTTGGTGCAGTCAGTGGAGTAGACGGCTCCAGGTGGGTAGGGAACCCCATTGTAGGTGCAGGAACACTGTGACACACCAACACACCCCTTCTGGCTGATGTCATCAAACACCGTCCCTGCGGGAGTGGGCAGTGGGGGCTGAGACTGGGGAGTGGGAGCAGCGTGAGGCTGGGCAGTGGGAAGGCCGGCCATGCCCAGGCCCCACAACCCCAGAACCCCATGAGTGTGTGCATGTCTGAGGATGCCGGTCAGCATCCTCACACCCCAGGCACCCAGGTTGTCTTGGGCCAGCCTCTTGGCTCCCAGGACATGTCTGTGTGTCTTGGGGGCCTGCGCTGGACTCGTGGGCGGGGAGGGGTGGGGGTGCAGGCTCACCCTGGGGGCAGAAGCAGCCGCTGACGCAGTGGTCTTCACAGAGCTGGGCGTGCTCCCGGTTGGAGCAGGTGTTGGGACAGGGCAGGCCACATTCCCGGTGCTCCATGTTGAAGGGGCACGTCTGGGCCGCTGTGACCAGGAAGACAGGGCCCATGACTCACCTGTCCCTGCCTCAGGGGTGGGGGCCAGAGGGTGTCGGGCAGGCTGAGGGCATCACTCACGGCACAGGTTGGAGGTCCGCCAGTCCTGGGGAACCCCCCCGGCGTGCACACACTGCCTGGCGTACTCGGCGAGGGTGGGGCAGGCGCAACTGGTGGGGTCATCGTGGGCACACAGGCAGATGTCCTGCTGGCAGGCCTCGATGTAGCTGCCGGGGTCGACCAGGGCGTGGCAGGCCGAAAAGGGCTGGCCGAGGAGGGTCTCCTGGCAGAACTCCTGGGGGCAGAGGTGCGGGCCACACAGAAGCGGGCTGTGAACCTCAGGTGGACCCCACGATTCACAGTCCCCTGTCCAGGCTGAGACCGCCACCTCGCCTCACTCCCCGCCACCCCAGCCCCCGCCAAGCCTGCAGGAGCAGGTCCCCTCTCCCCCCTGGGCCCCGGGCCTTGTTTCCAGCATACCAGGCCCGACGTGCAATTCCTCGGGGGCGTGGGGGCGGGGTCCTGGCACTGCTCCGTGGGCCCGTCCAGCTTCTGCAGGTTCCCATACTCGGTCGGGGTCAGCTTGATGTCTGCAGGACACACAAGGGGTGCTGCTTGGGGTGCATGTGTTAGCATGTGTGAGTGCGCATGTGCGTGTTTGTGCATGTGCTGGGGTGTGAGTGTGCACACGTGTGTGTCTACGTATTTGAGCATGGGTGTGTGTTTGTATTGTGCTGGGGTTCTAAGTGTGTGAATACGTGTATATGTGCATGAGCATGTGTGTGCTTTTGTGCATGTGCTGGGGTGTGAGTGTGTACTTGTGTGCACACGTGAGTGCACGTGTGCGAACATGAGTGTGTGCATGTCTGTATTGTCCTGGGATCATGAATGTGTGCCTCTATGCACATGTGTGAATACATGTCAGTATGTGTGTGCATGCATACACGTGTGCGCATGCTTGTGTGTGTTGCATGTGTGTTTGCATGTGAACTGAGGCTGTTAGTGTGTGAGTGCATACATGTATGCATGTGTGTGCACCTGTGTGTGCAGGTTTGTGTGTGGGCTGGGTTTCTGTGTGCACGTGTGTGAGTCTGTGCAGGCACTTTGTGTGCGCGCGCGCGCGCGCGCGTGTGTGTGTGTGTGTGTGTGTGTGTGTGTGTGTGTGTGTGCAAGGGCCTGCCAGGGGCACTCACTGTTGGAGAGGAACTCGCTGAAGATGGGGAGCCCGTTGAAGTCCCCACACAGCCCACAGGTCTGGTTGGCATACTTGTCGTCCAGCTCCAGCTGAAAGGAGAGGTGACCTCAGTACGGACACCCTGGACTGAGGGTCAGATTGGCAGGGGAGTATCCAGACCAAGCCCACTGCCCCCCACCCACTCACCAGGAGGCTGTTGTCTCGGTTCCACAGAAAGACAAGCCCCAGCCGCGCCTTGACCTTCAGGTACATGCTGTTCCGCTCGATCAGGACCCCCGCCTGGCTGAAGGGCAGCTGGACCCTGCGAGAGCGGCCAGGTTGAGGGCCAGGCAGGGGAGGGGCACCCCCTGAGGCTGGGGAGGGGAGGGGGCCCTGCGACCATGTGTGTGACAAGTTCCCACAGTCAGGAGCCCCGATGACAAGTCACACGTCTGGTGGGGAGCAGGGGCGGCCCCATCTGGCCTGTGGTGGCGGCGCCAACATTGACGAGAGGCCCCTGGGATCCTAGGCAAGGGGGCGGGCAGCGCCTGGGGACGGGAATCAACCCGCAGGCCTGGCCAGCTCTTCTTTGGGGGACTTTCTCTCTGTCCTCCCAGGAGGCTGGGCATTCTTTGCCTCCCTGGCCCCCCACATTCCCAGAAGTGGCATCCCCCAGAGCAACCTGGTCATGTCTGGGGCTGGACTCACGGGTGGCCGTTGACCAGGACCAAGCTCTCGGTTAGCTCAAGGACCATGCCGTCCAGCTTCAGGACCACCCTGCTAGGCGTGGTGCCGTTGGCCCCAGGGCCTCGGCGCAGCTGCACGTTGAAGTCCTCGTAGGGGGCCCGGCAGTGCGAGGCCAGCACGTAGTTGCAGAGGCCGGGGAAGCGGAAGACGTCGCCGTCGAAGGTCTTGTAGTGGAAGTCACCCCACGTGCTGCAGACGCGCCCATTGTGCGCGGGGTTCAGGGCTGCGGGGGAGAGTTGCAGGGGGCTCTGAAGGTGCAGGTGTCGGCTGTCCTGCCTGTCTGTCCAGGGCCCACGAGCATGCTGCTGCCCAATGCACCCTGGGACATCCTCCTGTGGATTTCTGGACCTTTCCTGGAGTCTCAGGGTCCACTCTGGAAGCTGGCCCCTCCTATAGTCCCCTCCCAGCCCTAGGGTAAGGACACCCAGCTACACGCCCAGCCCTGGCCTGGCCCCAGTGGGGTTCACCTACCTTGTTTGCTGGTGATGGTTGTTTTCAGCGCTGGGAAGATGGTCACCCCACCAAGGGGGCTACCTGTGGGGACAGGCGTGTGTGAAGTTAGGTGCAGCCCTACCTCCCATGGTCTGGAACAGCCAGCCCAAGTGACCAGCCCAAAACTCCTCCAGTGAGGGAACCCACCAGGCACCATGCCCACACACCTCAGGTGCAGATAAGGCCACCACCGGTGTGACCTCAGCTCTCCCTCCCGGCCATCACCTGGGGACCACCAGGCTGCCACCTCACCCCCACTCAGACCTGGAAGGTTCGGTTTGCACACAGAGGACTCCCCACCCCAGCAGCCTCAGAAGGGTCTGCGTTCACATGGCCGCTGGACAGGCCCTTGGGCATGGAGATTAAGCAGGGTGACCCCTTCCTGGGCATCAGGTGAGGGCAGCACAGTGAGGCACGCTGCCCCCCACTCCCACACCTGTGCAGCGTGCAGGCTCTCCCGCTCTCCCCCAAGGGCCCCCAGGACCTGGCCAGGACTTCAAGGCTGAAGCCACACACCGGGAGCCCTGCTTCGGGGCCAGGCAGGGAGGCCACAGGGGGTCCCACCCTGACAACATGCCTGGGCCCACACTTGTCCAGCAGAGCAGCTGCGTGGGTGTGCAGGCCCTGCTCAGGGGAACTTTGTCCAGTCACTCAGCCGCACATGGGTCTGAGAGGCTCACAGAGGGCTGGGGACAGGTCCAGCACCAGCGGGGGGGCGGGGATAGCAGGTTTGCTGAGTGGAGCCTGGACGGGAGGGAGCTGAGCTGGGGGTGGCCGTGGCTGAGACTCACCGCCTGGCCCCGGCTCCAGGGGAGGGAGGTCCGGGTAGTACTCATAGCTGGACTCTGAGGGGCCCTGCTGGGCTTGGCCTGCAGGGGAAGGGGAGCAGGTGAGAGCAGGCAGCTGGGGGTGGGCAGCTGGTCAGCAGGGCAGTCTGTCCTCACAGAGCGAGCCGGCTTCTCCTCTGGGTCCTAGAGGCTCTCCGGGCTGCTGATCTCCCATCCATCACGGGTCCATGGGCCCTCCACCCCCTCTCCCGCCCCCCCCCAGGGGTCTCCCAGGCCCTGCGCCCAGAGGGAGCATAGAGAAGGTTTCAGACAGTTGTGGCTGATTGGAAGGTAATTGGGACCCTGAGGTGGGAGTGGCTCCAGCCCCCTCCCCTGGTTTGTCTCTGCCCCTCCTTCCATACATGCTCTGGGGGTCACGGCCCCCATGAGTCTCCCCAGCATCCTCGCAGCATGGGACCCCAGGGCATGGGGCCCCATCACACCCTTCACAAGGCTGGATGGACGCCCAGCGGGAGACGTCCCTCGTGGCCCAGACAGAAGTGAGCCTGGGGTCCAGGGAGCCCCTGTCTGCTGAACTTGGCGCTCACCAGCCTGCAGGAGGGCCGCCACCCTGGGAGGACCGGAGCCTGCTGTCTGGACCTGGAGACTTGGGCCAGGCTCTACAGCTGTGACAGCCGGCCGGCAGGGACAGGCACGGCGCTCCGACCGCTGGCCGGCCAGCATCCCGGGTCTTGCAGCCCCAGGCTCTCCCCACCCACAAAGAGCCAGCTGGGGTCACAGGCAGGGTGGCAGGGCTATGAGACCCATCTGGGCCAGGGTCACCCCTGGACTCGGGACCAGCACGAGAGGTTGGGGGTGAGGGCGGCCTGTGGGAGCCGTACCTGTGTGCTGGGTGCAGGCCACAGCGAGAGCCAGCACCCAGAGTGGAGCCAGCCTCCTCCGGCCGACAGCCATGGTGGGTGAGGGTGCGTCCCGGGTCAGCTATGAGCAGTGGACAGTGTCTGCAGGAGACTTTTGTAGCCACAGGGCGGGATCAGCCCAGCACTCCATGTGGGGGGTGGGGGTGGGTGGGGCCTGCAGCTCCCCCTCACCGAGGTAAATAGTGGGTGCTTGCCGGGGCAGGTAGGGGTGGGGCTCAGTTTGCCGAGGGCCCCGAAATCCTGGCCCGAGGGCATCCTCCTACCCGCCCCTCCCCTGGACTTTCCCAGGCAGCGCTCAGGTCTGTAGCACACCAGGCCTGGAGTCTGCTAGCCCTCACTGGCCGCATGACCCCAAGCCACCCACGCCTGGTCACTTGGGCCATTCAGCCCCCTTAGGCCCCGTCTCGAAGAGTTCCTGAGAGAGGGGCTCTCACACAGAGCAGGTCCTCTGGGGCCAAGGAAGGGGTGAAGAAAGGCCACAATGAGCGGCCACGGGGAGGGGACCCCATCCAATCCGTGTCTGTTGTCCACGGTGCTGGCCTTCCTGCAGGCCCCTGAGAGTCCAGCCCTGGGTGGGGGAAGTAGGTCACCTTAGAAGCAGTATCTAAGCAGTGGCCTCTTCAGCTGGCCAGGGGCTCTAGCGGATGGGTGGGGGGTAGGGAGTGAGGCAAGGAGGGCTCTGGCGGCCATTGTCCAGCCAGTGTCCACTCAGGCTGCATCACTGGCTAGTCCCTGTCATGACCCCTGACCCCTTTGAGTCAGGGGCCAGTGTTGGCCAAGAGCATGCCCCGAATGTGTGAGGTGGAGGCTGAGACATGCCCAGGGGTGTCCCGGTCACTCATGTCCTCCCATCTGGGAAGTGCTGCAGGCCATGGGCTGGGCTCGCTACAGCCACCCTGACCCTGGCCCCAGTGCACCTCCTCTGTCTGTGAACACCCTGAGCCTGGGGCCCAAAAGAGCAGCCGGGGAGAAGCCAGGGAGCGAGGGGTCCCTGCTCCAGGCAGGGCTCTGGAACTTTCCAGAACAGCCCCTGGAAAGCCCAATGGTCATGGTCACAACCCAGCTAGGGGTTTCCGCTGGGCCAGTGAGCGTAGCGGGGCCTTGTGCTGAGGGGCCCAGGGACCCAGGGGCCCACTCCAAGGTGGGGTCCCCGGGGGTGCAGGCCTTCCTGCTGCCTCTGCTTCAAGGACCCTCCCTCCAACCCCAAATGCCAGGGACATCCACCACCCACCCTTTGGGCTCCCGTGGGGTGGCCCTTCCACCCCAGCCCCCATCCAGCACCCGGGCCACCTGTGGTTCTGCAGTCTCCATGGGAGGGCGCAGAGCCAGCTCTGATGTGCCCATCTTGCCCCCACCCCCACCCCCACCAGGGTCCTGCCTCCGGGTGCCCATGTGGCCGAGGCTGGGCTCCTGGCAGTGGCCTCTGAGCGCTGAGCCTCCGTCTCCTGCTGGTGGTCTCAGGGGAGGACGGCTGAGAAGCAAGGGGCCTGTAAAGTGGACCCGGCCGGCAGGTGGAGCCCACCCACCAGGAGCCGAGGGCAGCATCCTGGCCAGAGGAGCCTCTGCAGGTGGAGCCTCAGTTTCCCCACCTGAGCACCAGCATGGACAGCTCGCTCACCGGGGGCGGGGGTGTCCTGTGGGCGCCTGAGTAAGGAGCCAGGCAGCCATCCCTGGCAGCGGCCCTGGAGTCCCCACGGCCTGAACTCCCCGCTCAAGAGGCTGGAACTTATGGGTGGTCTCGCTGGGAAGGGCCGGCCAGGCCCCATGGGGCATCCCCTAGGCTGAGTGGCTGGGAGCAGGTGGAGGCAGGAGAGGTTGCAGGTCCGGTCCTGGGTCTGCCTGGGTCCACCTGCCCCCAGCCCTGCCCCTGGGACACCTCCTGGAGTCTCCCTGCACAACCTCTCCTACCAGCTCCTCACAGGTGACTGCTGACTGTGTGGTAAGAGCCCCCAGCCCTGCCCACCCTGGCCAGCCCTGCCCAGCCCTGAATGACTCCGTCCTAAACCCCGCAGACTGACTCTGGCCTCACCCCGTCAGCTTTCACCAGCTACCTGCCCGTCCCCAGACCTGTCCCTCGGCCCAGCATCTGAGCCGGCCTGAGGCCCCAGACCAACTCTGACCAGCGAGACCTAGGGTCAGGAGGTCAGCCTCTCCTGAGCCGCCCCTCCCCCAGGGTGGGGGTGCTCGCAGGCTTCCTCACCCACAACGTTGCAGCCCCAGGGCTCCGGGAGCTGTGACCCCAAGGAGAGGACAGTAAGGTGGACGCAGCATTCCCCTGTCAGCTGCGGAGACTGCCCGGTGGGGTGCCAGGCAGTGAGGGGTGAAGCTGCACTCTGCTCAGGAGAACTAGGGGTGTGGCCAGAGAAGGCAAGGAGGCTCCCTGAAGCCACCCAGAGACCTGGACCCCAGCCCAGGACCTCAGGCACCTGCCCAGCCCCCACACTCAGACTCCCAGACTGGCCCAGAGCAGGTTGACCACTCTTGGCAGGACCAGTGTGGGATGAACTCTCATTGAATGTGTGTGTGTGTGTGAACTCCCAGTGGACGTGTGTGATGATCTCCCAGTGGACATGTGTGTGTGTGTGTGCATGTGTGTGTGTGAACTCCCAGTGGACGTGTGTTTGCCTGTGTGTGTGCATGTATGTGATGAACTCCCAGTGGGCGTGTGTGTGAACTCCCAGTGGACGTGTGTGATGATCTCCCAGTGGACGTGTGTGTATACGAACAAGTCCCAGGCGACGCGTGTGATGTGCCCCCATGCCACGTGGCATCTGAGGCTTCACATCTCCAGAGGGACCGAGTACCCTCTACCTCCAACCCCGAGTTTGCTGGACACGGGTTTTGTGCCCCCTGAGGGCCAAGTTCCAATGTCACCTCCACCCAGGCGAGCAGCAGCCTCAGGTGGGGTTGGGCGTTGGTGAGCCCAGCCCGCTGTGGACAGCGGAGGCCTGCGGAGGTTTCTGAGGCCACCCTCAGGTCTCACGGGGAGGGACATGGGGCTGGTCAGCCCTAGCCCTCTGGGGACCTGATTCAGCTGCAGCACAGAGAAATCACTGCCTTGGGCCACACAGCTTGGCCGGGTGGGGGGCCGGGGTGCATGGGCCAGGGCCACACTCTGTCCACCACCTCGGGTCCCCACAGAGGTCCTGCCCTGGGGGGTGTGGCTGAGAGCCCGGGGGATGCAGCGGGAGGTCTCCTGGGACCCCTTCCAAATCAGCCCCTCTAAGCAAGGGCACAGACTTCCCGCTGACCCCACCCCATTTCCCCCTGGAGGGGCCCTGGCTGCATGGGGCACTGGTCCCCATCGTGCCTGGTGTGGGGAGCTGCAGCAGGACCCCCGAGGGGGCTGCTGAGCTAAGTTTGGGGCACTTTCATTTGGGGACAGTGCTCAGGCTTTCTGGGAATCCAGGGTGCAGGGGCCTGAAGAAAGAGGAGGGGCCATGCTGGCCAGACCACTGGCCGGGTCACACTGCTCCTGTGGGGACAGAAAAGGACTTCTGTGATGAGGGGGAGGTGGGCACCTGGCCTCTTCCACTTCCAGGGAGTGCAGTGGTCAGCTGGAGCCGCAGTCTCCTGATGGCTGGGCTACATGAGAGGGACCCCTCGGCCTGGGGGAGGGGCTGGGCGGGTGTCCCCTGGGGAGGGACGGAGAGTAAATTTGGTTTCAGGGCTGTACTGATTGGAGCACCTTTATTCTTGTTTGTCTTCTCTGAATCACGGCGTGATTCAATCCTCCCGGCACCCAGAGGCCAGCCAGAGGGGCAGCCCATGACGGACGGACGCAGCCCCCAACCCCCCACCCCACTGAGTTGGGGTGCACAAGCAATCCTGTCAGTGGCAAGGGGCCCTTCAGCCTGAGTCCAGCCTGGGCTCATCCTCCTCTTCCCTGGCCTTCGACCTCCTGGACCCCAGTCCCCCCGCCCAGTGTGCAGGGCACCTCAAGTGATTTTTCTAGAAGATGGGGGTAGTCCCCAGGCCCTGGCGCTGACCCAAAGACCGGAGCAGGAGCCCCTCCCCCTACACACACATACTGGTTCTCTCCCTTCTTGGGGGCTCCTCGCCAATCACTTCAGAGCTTTTAATACCTGGGGAGCTGGCGGGGCGCTGCTCCCAAGACACCCCATCAGTCTCATCTCCTCTGCCTCAATTTCCCTGATTCCTCCCATGTCCTCACAAGCGGCTGCCACCCCGCTGCCCCCTCCCCAGGCTCCAGGGTCCCCCGGGCACTGCGATTCAGGATCCCAGAGGTGGGTCTCACAGCACAGGTTGGAGAGTCCAGCCCCAGGACAAAGAAGGGACATCGAGTCAGAGGGGACTGTGGCACCCAGCCCCCTCGACACAGCCCAGCGTGTCACTCCCAGTGTAAACCACACTCGGGAACAAGCCCTGAACACCTCTGAAAGCCTAGTGCGTGAGCGGGCGTGGGCTCCTCAGACGTGGACACAGGAAACCCCACTAGCGGGGGTGCCTGCTTTCTTCACCTGCTGTGCTCGCAAGCCCTCAGGGGTGGGGGGTCCTTCTGCTCAGACCACGCCCTGCCTGCCATCCTCATGTCCCGCCCCGCATGCCCAATTGCCTGGGTTCATGCTGTTCTGGGTGCCAAGGCGTCCATACCTCCCCAGAGACCCTTGTCCCCACAGGAGACAGCGCCCGACCCGGCACCATCCCACATTGTCCCTGTGCTTGGGCCCCTGGCTGCAGCCCTGGTGTCAGGGCTCTCATGGAGGGCCGTCCTCTGTCGCTGCCACCCACCCCCCACCCCCCACTGTATCAAGCATGACGTCCTTCTCCAGGGTCTGGTCTCTCCAGGTCCCGCGATGAAGTCTCACGGCCTTTGCCACCAAGAGAGCACTCCGGCGGGACTTCCAGGACAGCTGGCGTGTTCTTGCCCTCGTCCACCGCTCTTTCCACACGCAGGTCATCGTTCACGACATCCACCCCTCTTCGGTCTTCCCGGAGAACGCCAGGCTTGGGCTGGCTGCGTCTTCGTCCTCAGAGTAACAGCCTGGCTTGGCGGCACCTTTACAAAGGAGGCCTCGTGCACCGGCGCAGGATCGCAGTTGTCAGAGCGTGGAGCTGGCTCGGGGTGACCCCACTTGCAGGTGCAGACGTTGTCCTTCCCGATCTTCGGGACTTTGACGTTTTGTGGCCGTATGGCTTTGGCTGGGGTCACTAGGACAGGGCTGAGTACAGACACCCTGGTCTTCTTGCAGCCTTAAGGGGCAGCACTGTCCCGCCCTGAAGCGTGCCGTCTGCTGTACAGCGGCTTCCTTCAGAGCCTCTGCCAGACAGAGGTCTTCCCATCTGCCCCTCGTTTGCTGAGGGTTCCCCATGAACAGGCATCGAATTCTTTTTTAATCTTAAGATGATCACAGTTACTGGGGCAGTGACAGCACCTGTTGTCAACTTGAGACTATCAAGAGCGAAGAGGTGGGGTTTAGCCTGTCAATCAGGTCGCAGCGTGGTGACCTCATTTGGAGGCGCTAAGGAGGTAAATAGCTCCCTGGACACAGGGCACACACTCCCCGAGAGACATTCCTGTGGACAAGACACATGGAGTAACGCTAGAGCCACGTAGAGCCCCACACCAGCACTGAGATGCTCCCACCACCACTGGATCCACAAGACTTTCCACCCACAGGCCTGTGATCTCCCTGCATTCAGTGTCGTTGCTTGTGTTGCGTGAGCCTGGAGAGGAATTTACAGACTTGTATCGGACATGTGGGCTCATATCGGGCTTATGGACTTGATCTGGACTGGGCTGGGATGTTTTCTTAATATACAATGGATGCAAAGTTCTCCCTTACACACATATGAGTGTCTATGAATGTGTTTCTCTAGTCCACCCAGACTGACGCCACTACCTACAAAAATTTCAAAGCTGCCACGCTTTGGTGGCAGCTGTTGACAATCAGCACCCCTTGAGGACGTCCCAGCTGGACGGCTGACACGGTGGCTGCAACAGTGGACTCACGAGTAATAGTTGTGCGGACGGTGGGTGCAGGAGCCGGCGGCATGGTCCCACAGGTCTGTCTGGGGTACACGGAGCCGCTGTGTGGTGGGACTAAATCAAGGGCACCAAGCAGCATAGAAAGCCCTGGTGGCACAGCGGTCACGTACTCGGCTTCTCACCACAAAGCTAGCCACCAAAACCCACCAGCCACTGCACGGGAGAAAGTCCTGGCTGTCCCTGAGATTCCGCGCCCTGGAAACCCCCCAGGCATCTGCCTCGCCCTGCAGAGTGGCCACAAGCCAGAGCCCCTCCTCGGGAGTCGGGGTCTACCGCGTGGTGGAAAGCCCTGTTGTCTGAGGCCATGCTGCTGCACGGATCTCTGCAGAGCATTGAAAAGCTGGATGTCTTTGAGGCCTGACCCGAGCATGCTATCTTCGATGCCCTTCTGGGCGTGTGAAAGTTGGGTATTACCTAGGGAAACCAAAGAAGAATCCTGAAGCATGTGCATGGTGCTGCTGGAGACGACTATTGCAGTCCCATGCACGGCTCTCACCTGGTTGACGATTCTAAGGTGTGTGTTCCTGTCCCCCGAGAGAGCGGCCTTGCCTTTTGGTGAGCACTGGGCCATG
>NW_022103935.1:908702-909929 GCF_000313985.2 Echinops telfairi | reverse complement strand
AGAGCCAGAAACCAAAAATATCCAAAAGTCACAGCAGGGCTTCCTGCTTCTATGCAAGTTCAGTCAGGAAACAGGAATAGCTTTGAGGGAGGTGTAATTTCTGTCTTTTGGCAGACCATACCCCCAAGGCAACAAAGGGTCATGTCCTGACTCACATCCTCGAATAGAGACTGAAAAAGCCCCCAAGAGAATGAAGGATGGGGCTTGGTCACACCCTCTACTAAAGTCAGGGCCCGATCCTGTCCACTGGTAGAGCAGAGAGAGCCCTCCTGAATGAGGCTCTGACCACAGGCGGAGAGCCCACAAGTACGATGCACCTCATAAAGAATTACAGCTAGAAGAAAGTTATTTC
The DNA here is from genome assembly GCF_000313985.2 of Echinops telfairi. NCBI lineage: Eukaryota > Metazoa > Chordata > Mammalia > Afrosoricida > Tenrecidae > Echinops > Echinops telfairi. The sequence goes on along the minus strand of NW_022103935.1, from coordinate 909,577 downwards.
TGTATGTTAGCGGAGCCGCCCTGGTGGTGTACTGGTTAGGAGTTGGGTCGCTCACCGCAAGGTCAGCAGTTTGAAACCACCAGCTGCTCCAAGGGAGAAAGATGAGGTTTTCCACTCCACGAAGAGGTATGTGTTAGTCTGGGTGGACTAGAGAAACAAATTCATAAGGCCCTCTTATGTGTATAAGAAAGAGCTTTATATCAAAGAGCAATTGTATATTAAGAAAACATCCCAGCCAGGTCCAGATCAAGTCCATAACTCTGATAGGAGTCCATATGTTCGATACCAATCTATATTTTCTCTTCAGACTCACACAATGCATGCAATGATGCTGAATGCAGGAAGATCACAGGCCAGTGGGTGGAAAGTCTTGTGGATCCAGTGGCGATGGAAGCATCTAAGAGCTGGCGTGGGTCTCCACATGGCTCCGCCAGGTCCAGGGCTCTGTCTCCATCAGCATAACTCCACGTGGCCTGTCAACAGGAATGTCTTGCAGAGTGTGGGTGTGGCCTGATGTTAGACAGGTTCTCTAGAGAAACAAAATCAGAACTCTAGTAATTTTATATATATTTATATACATAGATAGATAACATAAGAAATAAACAGTTAATTAAATTATAAAGCAGTACAAATGGCTCAGTGCAACTCACTCCCGTGAGACAGTTGTGAGACACTGGCAGTCCTTCAAGTCTTGAAGGCCACCAGGTAGTCCTCTGTAGAGCAATTCAGGCTATCTGGGCACAGGCAGCAAACAGTAAGGCGGGTCATCAACAGTCAGCCAGATGACAGGGTCCGACAGTCCCCAGCTGAAGAGATAAATTCCAATGTGCCAAGCAGGTCTTGAGGGAATCCCAAATTACAGCGACACACTCCAC
>NW_022103935.1:906739-908054 GCF_000313985.2 Echinops telfairi | reverse complement strand
CCCCCACCACCCTGATAACCCCTTGATAGATTGTACATTGTTATTATTTTCATATTTCACACCGACTGCTGTCTCCCTTCCCCAATGTTTTCTGTTGTTATTACACTTGGAGAGGAGTGTATGGTTGTGTGTCCATCATTGCGATCGGTTCCCCCTTTCTCCCTTCCTCTCCCTACATTCTGGTATCACTATTCCCGCTCCCGTTCCTGGATTCTGTGTGTTGTGAGCTCCTGTCTCTTAGCCATGCCTGTGTGCATGCTCCAGTCTGGTCTGAACTGGGAAGCAGCACTGGGGTCAGGGTAGTGGGGGGTGAGGAAGCCTCAAGGAACCAGAGGAATATAGTGTGTTTCATTGACACCTTACCGCACCCTGGTTGACTCATCCCTTCCCTGTGGCCCCTCTGTGGGGGATTGTTCCATTGTCTACAGATGGGCTTTGGATCTCTGCTCCATGCGCCCTCGTTCTCAACAATATGTTTTTGTTTGTTTGTTATGTGTCTGCTGACACCTGTGTCACAGTTGGTGTGCCTACCTATATAGGATAGGCATGGGAGGCATGCCTGAGGAGAGAGCAGCGGAACCAACCGCCCTGGGGAGACCTGGGTGGGGGAAGAGGGAGGTGAGCAGGCAGCGCCAGGGACAGAGGAACAACCCGGGTGTTGGAGTCAATAACAAGGAGGAGCTAGGGATCTGGGGTCGGGGTGGGGGTCTTGGAGCAACAGCAAACTAGCTAAGAGGAGGTACCAGGAAGTGGAAATAAGGGGTAAGTGACAGTAGGGCAGGGGGAAGAGTAAAGGAAACAGAGGAGGACCTAAGAAGCAAAGCAATGGATAGAGGTATAGACATAGTGGTGCACCTATGTAAATGCATTAATCCACAAAAATAGAGGTATTGGCCCATGTACATATATTTACATGGCAATACACTGAGGTCGGGGATGGACTTTGGGCTCATACCATCGCTCGATACAAGAACACTTAGTTCTAAAAAATTGGCAGTCTAAGATGTTCACCCTCCCAACACAATCATTGAAGACAAAAGGGTGCATAAGCAAATGTGGTGAAGAAGGCAGATGGTGTCCGGCTATTAAAAGATATAGCGTCTGGAGTCTTAAAGGCTTGAAGTTCCATAAGCCGCCATTCAGCAGAGAAGCAACAAGTCCACATGGAAGAAGCACACCACAGGTGCAGTCAAGAGGAGTCATAAGAAATGTGCATGCTCTGGTCAAATCTGATTTGTAAGCCTACCTACCTTTATTATCAGTGTGTGGGGTGTGTGTGTGGGTGTGGGTGTGGGTGTGTGTGTGTTTCATTCTT
>NW_022103935.1:905248-906509 GCF_000313985.2 Echinops telfairi | reverse complement strand
CTTCCCCTCCTGATATCGCTACTCCCACTAATGTTCTTAAGAGGTTTATCTGTCCTGGAATCCATGTGTCAAGAGCTCTTCTCTGTACCTATGTGTGTTCTCCGGTCTAGCCGGATTTGTAAGGTAGAACTGGGTCATGGTAGGGGGAGAACAACCATTCAGAAACGAGAGGAATGATGTGTTTCATCGGTGCTAGACTACACCCTGGTTGAGTCTTCCCTTCCTTAGAACTCCCCATCCTTCTTGTGGGAAATTGATCGGTTTTATTGATCTTTGTCTTTGTTCCGTCATTTTCCCTATAGTCTGTGTTAGATTTCATCTATTTTGTTGTTATCTTTACTATAGCTTCCTTCACTGGTTTGGGCCTGTCTTTGTTATTTTCCCCCCAAGGTTCTTGAGGTGGGAGGTTTAATTATCAATCTGAAATCAGCCTGTTTTATTAAAATGTAAAATTCTTCCTTTCTGAAATGTATGCACCTATGGATATGAAATCCTCTCTCAAAACCCTTGGGATGCTGCTTTCCTTTTAACTCTGTCCCGCGTCCTTTTGCATTTCCTCTGACACTCCCCTTTGCACCCACGGACCACTTAGTAGCGTGTAGCTTAGTTCCTGAGTGTGTGCAGCTGTTCCAACTACCAATGCTGTTACTGATTTCTGGTTTGATTCCATTGTATTAATGTGTTCAGGTGTGTTTTATGGCTCAGGATCAGGCCTGTCTTGGTGGGTTTGTAGGCACGTGAGATGGGTGAGCATTCTGCTGTTGCCGAGTAGAATGTTCCATGAATGTGAAATTCAGTTCTTCTCTATCCTTGCTAAGTTTCTGTCTCGATGTTCTATGTTCACGGGTCCCGTTGTAATCATAAATCTGTATAGTCCACCTTTCAGAGCTGTTTGTTTTTTCGTTTGTTTAGCAACTCTGTCATTTGGTGTATCCATATTAGGAAACCCTGTGGGACAATTCTGCCATATGTATCCCTGGATTGTGTCTGTCCCTGCCATACTATCTGGACCTCACCCCAGGAATGTTTGTATACAGTAGCTTTTTCTCTGTGCCCCTTTTGAATTTTTAAGCTTACTTCAGTGGACTGAGCTGTACTTGTCCTTCTGTGCTTGGCTGACTTCACTTAGCATAATTTCTTCCAGTTCTTCCCATGCGGCGATGTGCTTCATGCACTCATCTCTGCTTGCTAGCGATGCGTAGTACTCCATTGTATGTATGTACCACCATTTTTTAATCCATTCGTCAGTTGATGGAAATTT
>NW_022103935.1:902450-903971 GCF_000313985.2 Echinops telfairi | reverse complement strand
TTTTATTATTTCTTTTCTTTTGCTACTAGTAGGATTGTCCTGTTGACTCTGATCTAATTCCTGTAAGTTTTGTGTCAGTATAGCAATCATAAGTCTCTCTTCCTTTTTTCATGTGTACCTGTATTGCTATCAAACTTCCTCTAATAACTGCCTTTGCTGTGTCCCAAAGGTTTTGGTACATCATATTCTCATTCCCATTGGTTTCTAGAAACTTCCTAAGTTCATCTCTGATCTGGGCCAGTACCCACTCCTTTTGCAATAGAGAGTTATTCATCCTCCAATTGTTTGCCCTTGTTTTCTTCATCATCCTGTTGTTGATTTCCAGCCTTATGGCATAGTGGTTGGAGAAAGAAGTCTGTATGATCTCTGTGTGCTTGGATTTACACAGATTTGACTTGTATTCCAGCATGTGGTGTATCTTCGAGTATGTGCCCTGTGGGCTTGAAAAGAATGTGGATTTTTTGGATTTAGGTGGAAAGCTCTGAAAATATCTATCAGGTCAGGTCATCTAATTGTAATGTTTAGATCTGTAGCCTCCTTGTTGAGCTTCTTTCCCTGTGATCTATCTTTCTCAGAAAGTGGTGTATTAAAGTCACCTACTATAATTGTTGAGCCAGTAATTTTTTTTTTCATCTTTTGGAGCATTTGATGAATTTTTCAGGACTGTCGTTGGGTGGGTATATATTAATTATGCTCACTGGTTCTTGGACTACTGTTCCCTTGGGCATTATATAGTGCCCCTCCTTATCTTTTGGTTTGGCTTGCACCTTGAGATAAAGTTTTGTCCGAAATTGGGGTTGCAACTCCTGCTTTTTTTTGAATTGCCATTTGTTTGGTATATTTTTCTGCAGCCTTTGATTCTCAGCCTATTTTTGTCTGTAATCTTGAGATGTGTCTCCTGTATGCAGCAGATTGACAGGCTGTGTTTTCTAAGCCAGTCTCCTGGCCTCTGCCTTTTAATGCCTGAGTTCAGTCCACTGATATTCAGGGTTATTACATCCCTCTGTGGACTGTGTGATGGCATCTTGTACCTTTTGTGATGGGTGTTTTCCTACCTCCCTTTCCTTTTTTATTAAATAGTTTTCTTGGTGCTCTTACATCTCATCACAATCCATACATTCATCCATTGTGTCAAGCACATTTGTACATCTGTTGCCATCATCATTTTCAAAGCATTTTCTTTCTACTTGACCCCTTGATATCAGTTCCTCATTTCCCCCCTGCCTCCCACCCCTCTCTCCGTCATGAACCCTTGATAAGTTATAGATTACTATTTTCATACCTTATATCCTCCTTGGTCACCCTTCACCCAATTTTCTGGTGTTCGTCCCACTGGGAGGGGTTTATAAGTTGATCCTTGGGATCGATTTCCCCTTTCTCCCCCAACCTTCCCCCTTGTTCTCCTGGTATCTCTATTCTCATTGTTGGTTCTGAGGGGTTTATCTATGCTGGATTCCCTGTGTTGTGGGCTCTTATCTGTAGCAGTGTGCATGCTCTGGTCAAATCTGATTTGTAAGCCTA
>NW_022103935.1:900439-901700 GCF_000313985.2 Echinops telfairi | reverse complement strand
GTGTGTGTGTGTGTGTGTGTGTGTGTGTGCGTTCCTTATATAAAAAAGCAATCATATATTGAGAAAACATCCCAGCCAAGTCCAGATGAAGTCCATAAGTTCACTATTAGCCCATAGGTCTGATGTTAGTCTATTAATTCCTCTTCACACTCATGCAGCACATGCAATGATGCCAAATGCAGGAAGATCACAGCTCTGTGGGAGGAAAGTCTTATGGATCCAGTGGTGGTGGAAGCATCTCCAGAGATTTGGCTGCCATCAGTGTGGCTCCATGAGGTTGTCAACAGGAATGTCAAACAGAGAGAGAGAGTGGCCCACCTTCAGGGAGAAAGAGATTCCTCATGAGAAGACCACGCCCACACAGAGACATCATTGGCTGTGACTTGATTGATAGGCTAGACTCCAGCCCTTCCCTCATAAAACCTCAAGTTGTCACATGATTTTGTAACTACCGCACTATGTATTACATATTCATAATTTACCACAGCCTCCGGTGTAGACATTTTATCATTTTAAGGGGAATGTAGAAGGCTCGCCTCTCTTTACTGCCTGTGACAGCATAACTATCTAGAGTTTGCTCTCTTTGGACATTTTGCTTGGATCCACAATCAACGCTCATGGATGCTGTCGTTAAGAAATCAAGCAGCATGTCGAGGTGGGCAAGTCTGCTGCACAAGTCCTGTGTAACGTGTTAAAGAGCAAAGGTATCACGTTGAGGACTAGGGGGCACTGGACACCCCCCCCCCATGGTGTGTATGTTCAGTCACCTCATACGCTTAAGGAAGACGGACAAAGGGTAAGGAAGACCAGAGAGCAGCGGCATTTTTAGTACAGCCAGAATATGCTTAGGAGGGAGACTGGCAAGACTTCCTCTCACGTGACTTTGTACACGTTGTCAGCAGAGACCAGTCCCTGGAGAAGGGCATCTGGTGTCTTCTAGGTGAATTGACCCTTCAGTCATTATACAATGTTCCTTTCTGCCCTGGTAATTCTCTGTGCTCTAAAACCTACTTTATCTTATTTTATTGCAGCCCCCTTCAGCTTTCCTTTGATTAAAGCTTGAGCAATTTATCATTTTCTAGCCTTTTATTGCAACCTCGCTAAAATCTTTGTTTGAAGTGAATTTCCCATAGACAGCATATCTTAATCAACTCTGCTAGTCTCTATCTTTTAATTGATGTATTTAAACCATTTACATTTGTATTAGTCTAGGTACTTTAGAGAAACAAATTCACAGCAACTCATGTATAAGAGAGTTTTA
>NW_022103935.1:892614-898333 GCF_000313985.2 Echinops telfairi | reverse complement strand
TGTGTAAAGCACTTTTGTACATATGTTGCCATCTTTTCAAAACATTTTCTTTCTACTTGAGCCCTTGGTATCGGTTCATTTACACACACACCCTACCCTCCCTCCCTCATGAACCTTGATAATTTATAAATTATTATTTTTTCATATCTTAAACCAACTGCTATCTCCCTTCACCCACTTTTCTGCAGTCCATCCCCCTGGGAGGAGGTTATATGTAGACCCTGTGCTCACTTCTCCCTTTCTCCTCCCATTTATCCCCTTATCCTCCTGGTATCAATGCTCTCATTATTGGTCTGAGGGTTTTATCTGTCCTGGATTCCCTGTGTTGCTAGCTCTTATCTGTACCAGTGTACATGCTCTAGTCTAGCTAGATTTGTAAGTAGAATTGGGACATGATAGTGGCGGGGGGAGCATTAAAGAACTGGTTGTATGTTCTGTCATTGCTATACTGCATCCTGACTGGCCCGTCTGTTCCATGTGACCCTTCTGTGAGGGGATGTCCAATTGTCTACAAATGGGTTTAGGGTCTCCACTCCACACTCCCCCTCATTCATATTGATATGATTTTTTAAGATCTCTGTATTTTAATTGGAATAATTAATTCATTTATGTTTAATGTACATTTTTTGTATGCTTGGGTTTCAGCCCACCAGCTTCTTGTCTTCTCTGTGTAATGCTATTTTCTCCTGGCTTTTTAAAAAAATCATTTTTATTGGGGGCTCTTACAGTTCTTATAACATGTCATACATCAATCGTATCGAGCATATTTGTACATATGTTACCATCATCACTTCCAAAACATATCTACTTAAGCCTTTGTTATAAATTCTCCTGGCTTTTTAAAAACTTCTTTTTAAATTGTGACTTAGGTCAGGGCTTACATTTCAAATCACTGACTTCGTATTCAGCGGTGTAAAGTACTAACCAAACTCCTCAATAGCTTGCCTTCAACCCACTCCCTAACTTCTCTTCTTCATGCTGTGGACCAGATTACAGTGCAGATGGCTTCTCCTTTGCCTATTGTTTCCAACAGTGGGACTATCACGTGTCTTGGCGTCATTCTATTTTCCACCCCTTTTTTTCTCTTTTCCTCACAAGCTAGCTCGCATCTTCTCAGATCAGGTGATCTCTCATGGTTCACTGCGGGGGCTGTTTTCGCTCAACAAGCTCTGCTGAACCATTTCCAGTCCACGAAGCTTTTCCTCGTCAGTCCCCTGTTACCGCCATTCAGCGATATTTTTTTTTCACTTTGATATTATTGTCTTTCACGCTCAGAATCTCCAGTTCTGAGCTTCTCGTGGATCTTCTGAATTCCCGTCTCTTTCCAGTTGTTTCATTTTCCTTTGTAAATGACTTCATATCGTTCCAACGGTCGCTTTAAAGGGTGTGTCTGCTGACTCTAGCATCTGCGACTCTTAGCCTTCCTCTATGAATAAGGTGACCAGACGTCCCGCTTTTGGCGGGACAGTCCCGATTTTTAACAATTTTTCCCGCGTCCCGCAGCATTTTTTAAAAGTCCTGATTTTTGGAAAGAATGCGCGACAAGCTAGGGTACACGGTATTCGGCTGCCATGTGGCTATTTCGCCAGGATGTGAGTTTTATCAATGGTGTCCCGCTTTTGTCCCGCTTTACCAATGCTACAATCTGCTCACCTTATCTATGAAGTACTTTGTTCTTTGCTATGATGGGTCATGGTGCCATGGTTAGGGCTTTTTTGGTTTTGTTTGTTTTTTTAAATCATTTTACTGGGGGCTCTTATAACATTCCATACATCGATTGTATCCAGCATGTTTGTACATGTGTTGTCCCCATCATTTCCAAAACAGTTTCTACTTGAGCCCTTGGTATCAGCTCCTCTTTTTCCCCTCCCTCCCACCCTCGTGAATCCTTGATCAATTATATATTGTTATTATTATTCCATATCTTACACTGTCCGTTGTCTCCCTTCACCCACATTTCTGTTAATCATCCCCTTTGGGGGGAGGTGGGCTACATCTCCAACCTTGTGATGGGTTCCCGCTTTCTCCCCCTTCCCCCTCCCCACCCAACCCCCTACCCTCATGTTACCGATATTCCCACTACTGTCACTGAAGGGTTTATTTCTCCTGAATTCCACATGTCGAGAGCTCGTATCTGTACCAACATGTGTTCTCCAGTCTAGCCAGATTTGTAAGGTAGAACTGGGTCATGGTAGTTGGGAGGGGAGCAATTAGGAGCTAGAGGAATGCTGTGTGATTGGTCTGTGCTGTACTGCACCTCGGTTGACTCACCCCTGCCATGTTTAGTTGTGCCTTGATCCTGGACATTGTGGATAACATGCAACATGAGGGGCTACAGAATGTGTGGGGCAATCCCATCACCTCTCGGGTCGGGGTTGCCGTGAACTTCTGAGGCCCCTGGAGAGAGGGTTCATTCTCCCCCGGGCAGTATGCATGTGTGTCCTCGCAGGCCAGAGGAGGCTTCTCTTTGGGGGTCGCTGCCGGGGTCCCTCTGGGTGTTGCCCTGGCTCCTTGGGCGTCGCCCTTGATCCCGGCAGACGGTCCTTCCTCCTGAGGCTGGCGCTCTGGAGGCTTCACTGGGAAGCTCGGGGTGTTCAGAAAGCTCTAACGTGGTAAGACTTTGTGAACGTGGTGTGTGGGTGTGGGGGTGTCACATCTGTTCTCTAAGGCTGATCACCACCAGACAGGTCAGAGATGCCTACACCAACCTCCCTTTCTCCCTCCCCTGCTCTGACACCAACCATGCCTCCCATGGCATTTGCTTCCATGACGGGGTTCTATCATCCTTTGCAACGGGGCACACAGAACGCAGCGGCCATGCTCACCATTGCGTGGTTACGTGAACAGGTTCCAATTCAGATGGGAAATGCTCGGGAGACAGCTGTTCTGTTTCTTCTCTGCCCCGCCCACAGGCAGACCTCTCTCTGGCCCTCAGCCTGGTCTCTGCTCCGGCAATGCTAGCAATGTCTTGTAGGGCTGCCGCACAGGCTAAAAGGGCATGCCACTCTCCTGTGAGCCGCAGCCTCAAAGCACCCAGCTTCAACTTCATGGCGCGAAACCCACCTCCCCCATTAGGTCCCTAGGGGCACCCCCACTCCACAAGCCAGCCTCCTGTCACAAAGCACGCAGCTTTACTGCTCTGCAGACTGGGAAGTCCACCGCTCTGGCTCCCGGTGCTGCTGCTGCTGCTCTGGTGCCAACGCTGCTACCTGGATCAAGAAAGTCCAATGTGCGGGGGTCTCAGGGTCCAGAGAACACACCCGCTCCTGGCTCTTTCTCTTGATGCTCATGAAGCCCACTTCCTGCATCTGAGATGGCTGTTTTCACGCCCAGCAGGATGGCAATCAAAATTCACAGTCCCTTGCAGATTCCTCATCGATGTATCCTCCCTGTCCTTAGCGAGGAAAACCAAGGTCGTTCAGTGCCAGGGACAAAGGCTCTGGCTAGAAGAGCCATATGAAATAATTCACTACATTGCAGCCTTAAATTCCAGACTCTGTTCCTATGATCGGATCTCTGTTCAGTCTCTCTCTCTCTCTCTCTCTCTCTGTCTGCATGTGACTCCAAGAAGCTGTGTCTCCATGGTTTCTGAAATGTTCTCCCTCATGCCCAGACTCTCTGACCAGCATGGCGTTGGAGCTGAGACCCCTAAGCCATCCAGCAGGCTTATTTCAGCTTGCACCCTCTCTCCCACATACAAGGGAAATCCATCTAAAAGGGCATCTCCCCCACTCACTTCCCTTTCTCGGAAGTTGTGTCCCAGCAGATGGCTGCCTGCTTCTGATTACTCTCCAGCCGTTGAATGGTCATCTTGTGTTTCCCCAACAGTTTGGTCGGCACATAATTCATGTGTCAGGCAGCTCAAGAGTTCAGTCATCAAGAAACATCGTTCAATCAACAGCACGATCAGTGCTTGCTTCTCGATCACTGTATTGGGGCTCTTGCAGCTCTTAGAACAATCCACACATCAGTTGTAACGAGCAAATTTGTACATATGTTGCCATCATTCTTTTTCAGACATTGACTTTCTATTGAGCCCTTGGTATCAGCTCCCACCATCAGTTTATAAAATATTTTCTTCCACTGCATACTCATCATTCTTAGCTCCCCATTCTAAGGAACAATTAATCCAGTTACTGTCTCTATAGATTTACCTGTCCTGGGTTTCATATACAGAAACGTATGAAAAAACAAACAAGAAACGAACAAACAATAAAGACTGACAAGAATACCAAAGTAAACCAGATAAAAACCTCAGAAAATATGAAAACCTACACGGAGCATAAGGAAGATTAAATCACAGGATGCCAAATTTAACCAAAGGCATCTGCCGTGATCCGCTCTCCATGCATTCTGCATGTTAGCAAGATGCTCTGGTCCATGGCCAGAGGGGATTCCCCAGGCTCTTATTCCATATATATTTCCCCTTCACTGGTTTTTTCATTGAAACAGCTTTGAAATGGGTCTGTAGGGCAATCAAGTGTCAGGATACTACCTTTTGACCTAACTGCATCTGCCGTAATCAACTTTAAGATGTTCTGTCTGCTAGCAAGCCTCCTCACATCCTTCGACTGTGATTGCAAGAGACACCACAAGTGCATGAAAGGATTTGGGGATTACACTTCATTCTACCCCAATCTACAAACCACTGGTTTTCATGACAAGGACCCTGCTTGATGCTCGACCTCATGAAGAAATGGGTGGAATAGCAATGTATGGTGAAGAGACTAAATGATGTCACTTATCACAACAAATTGGGTCTGGGGTCTTAAAGGCTTGTTTTCAAATAAGCAGCCATCTAAGTGAGGCATCAACTAAGTCCACACAGAAGAAGTACAAACTCTCTGTGATCTAAGGATTGTAAATATCATCCAAATCTGAAGGAGGGAATGGCATCCGAGCCTGGTTTGCAAAAGGTTTGGGATGACAGTGGAAGCCCAAAATTCATTTGCAGGGTCCACGCATGAATTTAGCTTCAAGTCTTGTATATTCTGTCTGGAGTTTACTGTTGTTAGTGATAAGTGCATTTGTCTTAAAGGAACCACCTCACAGAAATGAAAGGAAACCCCTCTTTGTCTTTTCCATCCTTATTCTCCAAGAATTGGGTTTGTTTATTTGCTTGGTTGGATATCTATCTATCTATCTATCTATCTATCTATCTATCTATGTGTGTGTGTGTTTAATGTTTTCCAGTATATGAAATCCAGGATAGGTAAATGTATAGGCCAAAACTAGTGTGTGGAAGGGAGGTTGAAGGAAAGTGGAGCTGAGAACAAATAATGCAAGAAGAAGAAAATGTTCTAGGACTGATAGCGGTGATGGTGGTGGTGTGATGGTGAGGATGGTGGTGATGGTGGTGATAGTGATGGTGGTGATTGTGTTAGTCTGGGTATTTTAGAGAAACAAATGCATGAAACAGAGAGAGTTTTATATAAAGGTTAAGTGCACATCAAGAAAACACCCCAACCCAGTGCTGCAACCCACAACTCCAACATTAACCCATATGTCCGACACCAATCCACAAAGTCCTCCTCCCTCTCACAAAACACACACTATGATGCCGACTGCAGGAGGAAAGCTGAATCAGTGAACGTGTAAGCATCTCAGCACTAGCAGGAGTCTCCACACAGCTGCTCCACCACCCAGGGTTGCATTGGAGTAGGTCCATGTGGCTTCTCCTTGGGGACATCTTGCAGGAAGTGAGCCTTGCAAACTGAAG
>NW_022103935.1:887680-891283 GCF_000313985.2 Echinops telfairi | reverse complement strand
TGGTGATGGTGATGGTGGTGGTGATAATGGTGGTGATGGTGATGGTGGTGGTGATGGTGATGGTGGTGGTGATGGTGGTAGTGTGGATGCAGTGGTGATGGTGATGGTGATTATGATGATGATTGTACAACTTCTTTTAATATGACTGAATGATTGAAGTGTGTTATGTGTGAATGATAGTCAATAAATCTATTTTTAGAAAATAATTGATGTCTTCTACATTACCTGTTCCATTTGGTTTAGTGGTTTTCCTGTGCTCACCTGGTTCTAGGAGGGCTGCTACCTTCCCTGGTGATGCGGTCTTCCTCAGTTTCTCCAGCTTCTTTCTCACCAGCCACTGGCGGCGGTCTGCTGCTCAGCTGTCTCACTCGGCCACCTCTCTCATCTCCTTCACTTCTTGTTTGGCCGTGTCAATGTTTTCTTGAATAACGGGTAATATAAACTGGTATTTTAGCTTTGTGTGCCCAGATTGACAGAGAATAAGGAAGATCAAAGAAGAGCCGGTGCCCTTGAACTGTGGAGCTGGAGAAGAATGTCGACAGAGCCGTGGACTACGAAAGGGGCCAGTGGATCCGTCTTGGCAGAAGTACAGCAGAGTGCTCCTTAGGGGCAAGGATGGCGAGATTTCGGCTTGTCAGGAGAGACCAGTCCATGGAGAAGGACATCATGTCTGGCGAAATGGAGGGGCAGTCGAAAGGAGGAGGGCCGCGCTGGCACGGATGGACACCGCGGCTGCATCAACGGCTCGGGTGTAGGACAATCGTGAGGGTGGCGCAGGGCCGTGCGGTGTTCCGTGCTGTTGTGCGCCGGGTTACTCTGGGTGGGACCTGCCCCCATTGCACCCAACCACGACATCAAGTGATACTTTCTAAAACATTAAGGTAAGGCAAAAAAAAGTGGCTGCTAGATTTCCATTTCACCTGTGCGCAGGTTTATCTGAGCAAACCTTGTTTCATCACGTGTCCGAGAGCAGGGGTGCCTACCGTAAGTGATCCCAAGAATGCATCTGTGTCCGTCTCAGAAAGAAAAGTCCAACCCAAGCCGTGGTGTCTGAGGGGAGACTGGGCCCGTTACATTCAAGACAGGCGGCGTCCGTTTGGGGGGATTCCAAAGGGGTCGTCTCAATAAAGTATCTTGAAGCTCACAGAAAAACCGTGGGGCCAGCAAGGGAATTTTAAGAAGGTGGAGAAGTACCGCTGTGAGGGAAGGCCTTGAACGCCGCACGGAACAATTCTCTTTTTCCACACCCACAATGTACCTGCTCATCCTTCCAGGAATTGGGAATGTCTTTGGGAATTTCCCAGGGAAAGCTTACCCCGTCCACCCTGCAGTCCTGACTTGCCCGTGCGGATTTCAGTTTGCTCCTCAGATGCAGAGAACCGTTCGAAGGGGCATGACTGAGTCCCTCGGGGACTCGAAAGTGCCGTCTTCACGTCCGTTCGGGGACTTGCTGGAGGACGGACGCGGTGAGGCCTGGGTGTTGAAAACAGCAGCTCCGCACTTGGCCGTTGCGTGTTCAGCGAACGTGTCTGTGATTTTTTATAGCCCGCCTTTCGACCCGCCCTCATGCCCTTCTCGCGCGCAGTCTTTTCACAAATTCATGGGATTCATCCGCCTGGGGGAGGGCAAAGAGGGGTTTCTTTTCTTGCAGCGCAGCAGGGGGTGGGGGGTGGGGTCTCCCAGGCTCCACATTGGCTCTCTGCTGCAGTTTGTCTCTCTGCAGGCCTCTGGGCCCTCCCGTTGGTGAGAGCTGTGGTTTTCTATGGTGCATTGGCTTCTGGTGAACACAGAAGCCAGTGTGGCTTAATAGCCAGGTTATGCGCCAGGTTATGCGCGTGTCCATCCCGGGCTGGGCTTCTTGCCTGTTGTCTCAAGCCACTGGGGCCACCTCCATCGGGAGTCTCTGCGGACACTGTGGCCCAGGGCAGCGTGAATGCTGCTCTCTGGTCAGGGACCAGGCCTTGTCAACGTGCTACAATGTAGATCTGAATTCCTAAGACGGAGAAACGAAGCCTGAGTATACCGATTGTGGCTGAGTATATGGATCTTGGCTGCAAGCAGAGATACCAGAAAGAGGTTTGCCTGTGTTGTGTTGACTGTGCAGACGCACTTAATCACATGGGTCATAATAAATGTCAAATGGGAATGGGGATCCGAGAGCACGCTGGGGTGCTCGGACAGAACCTGCCCGTGGAGTTCAAACAGAACACGGAGCCACTCCGTGGCTTCCAATCGGGAAAGCTGTGCGTCGGCATTGTATCCCTTCACCACCCTTGTTCCAGCCGCAGGGTGGGCAAATCATCGGAGACGCTCGCGCCGTGAACAAGAACTCGGCATCCGGCGGAGGGAGACTCGGGAACAGCTAGGCGGAGGACACACGTCGCCGGCTGACAGTGAGGACGCCTGGAAGCAACGGCTGATGCCCGTCAAAGACCGAAGCCTTCGGTGCGGACGCCGCCTCGACCTAACGAGAAGGCCCAGCCCAGCAGCCAGACCGACGGCAGCATCGCAGCCGACAGAAAAGGTAGAAGCTACCAAGAACCTCGTTTTACGTGGACCCACAGCCAACGCCCCCTGAAGCAGAGCCAAGGAATCAAAGGGCGCGTTGCCCTGGGCAAATCTGGCGTTGAAAACAAGCCGGTGACGTCCCTGGAGGACAAAGATGCATGAGACTCCAGCCACGGGGTTTCCAAGCCCCTTGCAAGCCTGCGAACCTGGAGTGCGTATAGGGAAGACAGCAGGCATATTGATACACTTGAATTACGCTGGGAAAGGCTGGAAGTACCATCGGCTGCTAGAACCAGCACACCCACTTGAAAGAAGTACGGTGGGAAGGCTCCTTGGGAGCAAGGATGGCGACACTCCCTCTCACATTCTTTGGGCGTGTGATCAGGAGGGACCGATCCCCGGGGAAGGACATCGTGTCTGGTAAAGTAGACAGGCAGCCGAGGAGACGGATTGATACGACGGCTGCAGCAGTGGCCTCAAACATAGCAACAGCAGTCAGGTCGCACGGGGCTGGACACGGTTACCATGGTCACGATGGACAGGACAGCACCGAGCAATAGCAACTTAAGAACTAAATGTTTGAGTGAGATGCTCAGTCGGCTGTGGGCCTCAGAGGTTAAGGTCTGGTAGGAGGGCGGGGGCTGGACTCAGAGGGACAGATGGAGCATGCACCTAGGTTGTAGCCACAAGGGCAGAGATCCCTCTGAGACACGCAGCCCACATGACAAGGACCAAGGTGAAAGAGGGTGGAAACGGTCCAGGGAGAAGGTGTATCTGGCGTGGAGGCTGGGTGGGAATTTCCTTCAGGTGAGGGCCCGTGCAGAATGGGGTGGGAAATGTGGAAGGCCATTGCTCCAGCAGAGAGAGATGCTGCCAGCAGAGGGGAAGATATGTAGACGAAGATGCCGAGGAGCAAGAAGCCAGAGGAGAGGGAGGAGGGTGAAGGTTCAAGCCTGTGTGGTCACGGTTCCCTGAGCCTTGAAGCTGTGGACACTGGACAGCAGGTGCACAGCATAGGGGGCCCAGAAAGGTCATGTGGGGATGGATGGATGGATGGATGGATGGATGGATGGATGGATGGATGGATGGATGGAT
>NW_022103935.1:876012-887371 GCF_000313985.2 Echinops telfairi | reverse complement strand
TGGATGGATGGATGGATGGATGGATGGATGGATGGATGGATGGATGGACGTTTGGATGGATGGATGGTTGGATGGATGGATGGATGGATGGATGGATGGATGGATGGATGGATGGATGGAGACAAGGACTTCACCCCCTATCACCCAACTTTGTGAGTCAACCATTTTGTCTCCAGTCCTCTACCTCGAGGTCTGCACGTGGGTCCCCACTGTGGAGTCCCACATTGGAGACATTCACAGGCTGTTGGGGATAGGCATAAGCACATGGCTGTGACTTAGGGTGGGTGTGACATGGGCAGGAATAGGATAGGTCACCCAGGGCCCACAGGAGGGAAACTCATGTCCAGCTGGCCTTGTGGGGCCATGGCAGCCTGCCCTGGAGAAACCTCCCAGGCTGGGCTTTGCCACTAGCAGGTCCCGTCAAGGTGAGGGTCTGGGGGCCTTGCTGTGGGAAGAAGGAGCAGAGGGCTGGCCTCAGTTCAGGAGCATGGCCTCAGCTGGCCCCTCAGGAGAGACTCAGACCTTTGGTCAGGCTGCCCAGGACAGCCACCCCCTCTGGATCCTACCACCAAGTCTCCTGCTCTTCCTGTCGTGGCCCTGGGACTGCGAGGTGGAGGTACAGGCATTCACCCAGGCACCATGCCCACTTCCCGCCGGCGGGAGGCTGTCTAGACCGTGGGGCCCTTGGGCATCACCAGACTCTTGTCCCCAGAGAGACTCGTGAGGCAGACGGGTGGGCAGGCAGAGAGGTGTTTGCCTTCCCACTGCCCACCCACCGACTTGGTCCGGCTCACGGCCAGCCGGGGCCCTAGCCCAGGCACCCAGTGCTGCTGAGCACAGAGGACCGGAGCCTGAGCCCAGGAGCTCCCTGGTCCCTTGGGGCCATGGTGTTGAAGGGCAGTGAGTGCAGACAGACTCACTGACACACAGAGGCGGCTTCCTGGTGGGAGCATTGAGCCAGCCTTGAACTGCCGGCAGGACTTGGATCTGGGACGTGACTCTGAGGAGAGACAGTATCGAAACGGTCCGCAGGCCCCAGAAGCTGGCAGGAGTGGGAGGCCCACGACCTGGTGGTCGTGACAAGGGCAGGACCCCAGGACAAGGCAGGCCCCACATGGCGGGGCCTGTCTTGGTCTGGATGCAGTTGGCATGGCAGTCCTGAAGAAGTGAGAGAGGCTGGCCAGCAGTGAGAGAGACTGGCCACCATGGGTCATACCCACTCAAGCTCCATTCCTCTACCTATCTCAGGGCCCTAGAGCCACCGCTGTACTCCCTAAGACGCCGAGGGCTCAGCCCCTTTCCTGGCCTGCCAGACTCACCCCTCTAAGCCAGCCTGGTTCCCCCTCCTTTTCTGGTCTCCCCACTCCTCACTGCCCTTCAGGGACAGACAGGACCACAGAAAGCTCTATCCTCGCCACACGGGGATCAGTGGCCCCACCTCAGTGCCCTCCATAGCCCCCACCAGCAGTCAGTGACGCTGCTACACCAGGTCCAGACAGCGTGCCCTCCCCCCACTGCCCTGCCCACCCATCGGACCCACAGGCCCACAGACCTGGCTCCACCTGGCTCCCTAGTAACAGTCTCTTCCACCCAACATTCTCATTCATGTTGTATTTCCTCCTTCCCTCCAGCCGTCAGTCTATCAGTCCGTCACTCCATCAGTCAGTCACCCCTCCTTCCCTCTACCTGTCATTCAGTCATTCAGTCACTGTCTGTCAGACATGCATTTGCTCACTCATTCACTCAGTGACCTGTCCAACATTCAGTGGTCCTGTGTCTCACTGTGGGGCCCTGGCCTGTCCAGGGAGGGGCTCCAGATGGGGAGTGTCCTGGTCAGGGCAGCTCGGCCAAGACAGTGATGTCCTCAGACTTCTTTCCTCATTTGCAAACGGGGGACTTAAGTGACCCTGTGCTGTGAGCAGTCTGCCCCCACATCAGGGCCCCTCCATTGCTGGCCACAGACCCTGTTCATGGTGCCCAGAATCCCAGTGCCCATGGCCCTGTTCCCTGAGCAGACTGGCCCCACATCAGGGGCCCCTCCACTGGCAGCGTCTTAGGACGTGCCAAGGGGGAGGGTTAATGACTAAGCCACAGAAAGCTGACCCCAGGCCTCTGTGCCTGCCCTTGGGGCCCCCAGCAGGCATGAGGAGAGAGCCCTGGCCAGGGAGCGGGGCCACCGTGCTCAAAGCTGGCCTGGCACACCCATCTCACCTGGCTGGGGCTGCCGGCCCCACCTAAGACAACATCCTGGCCTCGATAACGTGACTGGACACGCCTGGGACACACTTGTCACTCACTCGCTTATCTGTGGCGGCCGCACCCAGAGGAGCCTCAAGGAGGTGATAAGAGGATCAGCAAGGAGTGGACGGGCTCACAGTGACCAGCAGACACATCAGGGCTGAAAATGTCAGGGAGCGATAACGTTGGAAGTGGTGACGTCAAGGGTGACAGGGTCAGGGGATGATAAGGTTGGGGTGACAGTATTTAGGGCTGACGATGTCAGGGGTGATGGTATCAGAGGTGGCAACATCAAGTGTGACAGTGTCAGAGAATGATGATGTTAGGGTGACAATGTTAGGGGGTGACAGTTTCAGGGATGATAATGTTGGGGTGGCAATGCCAGGGGTGCGGGCACTAAAAAGAGAATCAAATAGGGCGCATAGCTAGAGGGATGGGGTGACAAGTGTGGCTATTTCAGAAGTGGGGTCGCAGGGGCTCTCAGAAGAGGTGATGGGGGCACAGAGACCCAGCTCAGGAGTGTTAGACATTGGACACCCCGTGCCTCCCCCCAGACTCCAGCACAGCGGATGTGGGGGTGCGCATCAGAACCACCTGCCCTGGCTGAGGAAGGCTCCACGGTGCGTGAAAACGACCTATTGCTGGTGCCTTCGCTGGTGCCCACGGTGAGCAGCACTGCAGTGGGCACCGGGGCACACGGGGCTCTGCCTCCAGTGCTGAACAGCACATGCGCGGAGCAGAGCGGACGGGTCACCTGGCGATTCTGATCCTGGCTCACGTTTGAGGATCTGCCATCTTGATCCCCGCAGCAACTCCACCAGCTGTGCCCAGGGGCTGTGTCCGTGCAAGTAGACTGCAGAAGCAAATTGACAAACACACGCATGCGTTCAAGAAAGAGTTCCATACCAAGGGCAAGTGTACATTAAGAACGCATTCCCACCCAGTCCAGGCCAAGCCCATAAGTCTGATATTAGCCCACATGTCCGATACCAATCTGTGAAGTCCTCCTCGGACTCAGGAAACACATGCAACAACGCCACAGGCCAGTGGGCAAAGTCTTTGGATCCGGTGGGGTGGCGAGCATCTCTGCGCTGGCAGGGGTCTCCACGTGGCTCCTCCGGCTTCAGAGGTCTGGTTGCATCCGGGTGGGTCCACGTGGCTTCTCCAGCTCAGGGTACTAGCATAGATCATGTGTCTTGTCAGCTGCAACGGCTCCCTGGGAGTGAGCCCGGAGAGAGAGCTGTCTCCCGCCTCCAAGGAGGAAAATACCAGAATTCCCAGAATCCCTAGGGGAAGGCCGTGCCCACACAGAGGCCTCGTTGCTGTGACTGATTGACAGAGTAGATCCCACCCCTTTACTCTCCATCCCCACAAGGCCCGAATTGACACCAGATGATGTAATGGCCACCGGGCCCACGTGCTCCAGCCCTGGGTGGGTGGGCTTCGCTCTCCGTGTGCTGTCCTCGTTCGTCGTGGCCTGCTGGCGGTGGGGAGAGGGGTCTCGCCTGTGTTGGCTTTTGACATTTTCTTAGACTCTGTGGAGGCCCACGGGGCAGGCCACACACAGGTTGCCCCTCGCACCTGTTGCAACCCCTGCAGTGTCGGCACGCTCTGGGCACTCACCTGGGCTCCTCAGTCCCTTTCAGCCAGGTTCCCTGTCCCTCCCTGTCACCTCCTCCTGGACTTTGGGCCCCCGGTAGCTGAGAGTTTGAAGGCGTGGCCTTCTCACAGATGGATGTACGGTCCGGTCTGTGAGTGGCTGAACGGTGACGGGGCGTCTGGGTTTCTAGGGGAAGTCGGCTCAGGGCAGCAGCCTAGGGCAGCGGTTCTCAACCTTGCTCATGCCTCCAGCCTTTCCTACAGTTCCTCCTGGTGCAGTGACCCCTCCCCCCAACCATACAATTCATTTCGTTGCTACTTCATACCTGTAAGTCTGCTATTGTTATGATTCGGGTGACCCCTGTGAAAGGGCTGTTTGACCCCCACAGGGGTCACGACACACGGGTTGAGAGCCGGCGGCCTAGGGCACTCCTCCGGTCTCTTTCCGCTTAGTAAGTCTGCGTTTTGGTTTCAGTTCATCTGTCTTTGAGTTTTGTTCTACTCTGTTTGCCCGTTCTAGCCAGACCCCTCCAGGGTGATCTTGGTCGGAGGGGTCGGTAGCGGCAACTGGGCTCCTGCTAATTCTCTCCTCTCGGGTTAGAGGAGGCCACGTGTGGCCTGTGGGCCACTGATCTTTCAGAGTGGCTGTTTCCTGTGTCTCCCTCTCCCGTGTTCTCCCGGCTCCATGGGGGCGAGACCAATTATGGCTGCCTGGATGGCCACCCCCAAGCTTTGAAGACCCCAGAAGCCACTCAGCAGAGCAAGATGTATAGCTAGTTACTTAGTTAGTTGGTTGGTTGGTTGGTTGGTTGGTTGGTTGGTTGGTTGGTTGGTTGGTTAGTTAGTTAGTTAGTTAGTTAGTTAGTTAGTTAGTTAGTTAGTTAGTTAGTTAGGTGCCATCGAGTCCGTTCCAACCCATAGCGACCTGCGCACAACGGCGCGAGGTCCTGCCCGGCCTCACCGGGTCCCCGTGCCCGAGAGCGCACTGGGGCTGCACAGCACCCGCTTTATGATCTGTGTTTGCCACTGGACCCAGAGATGCCCGGAATGACGGTCCTTGGGCTTCAGGTCCAGTGGCTATACCCCCGGGTCCGAGTTTTTTCCATAATGTTCCCCCACACTCTCTGCTATACAAATATTTGAGCGGCATTTGCAAATATGCGTGTAGAATTAGGACCACAGACACACCTATCTATGTACGCGTGTGTCCTCCATGATGACCCCCACACACTCTTGGTGAGCATGCATATTCACTATGTTTCTAGGGGCAGATTTCGACTGCTTAGCCCTGCTGTTGACGGATTGCGTAAGCTAACAGTGTTTACCGCCACTGTCCCGTGCGTAGTCTTAGTTCGTCCCTCTCAGGCTCCTTCTCGCCTTGGCCCAGTCGCGCGTCCTTGGGGCGGGGTGCCGTGGGGGGCCCTCTCATTGAGTGCATTTATTGGCCATTTGTATTTCTTCTTTGGGGAGATACATCTGTGCAAGCCCTCTATGTTTTAAAAGTTGTTTGGGCTTTTGTTGTTGAGCTGTATGCTCTTTATATATTCAGGATATTGATCCTTTATCAGAAACATGATTTGAAAGTATGTTCTCCCATATTTATTTCTGCTTTCCACCGTCTCACACTTTCATGACGTCCAGTTCATCTACTTCTTTTCCTTGCTCTGCCGATGATTTCAGGGTCCTATCTAAAGACCCCATTGCCAAATCCAAAGGCATAAAGATGTCCCCCTGTTTCGTCCTGAGAGCTTTGTAATTTTCGCTCTTAGCGTGTTGAGTTAGGTTTGTGCATGGCGTGAGTCAAGGGGTCCGCCGCTGCTCTTCTGCCGCGGAGACCCAGCTCTCCAAGCACCCACTGTCCTTTTCTCGTGTGTCCTGACCTGCGGATGGGAACCAGCTGACATGCATATGTGTGTGGGGGTGCATTTCTGGGCTGTGGACCCCATTCCATTTGTCTAAATGTCTATCCTTCCACCAATACATTTTTTCTTTGCTTTTTTTTACCACATTTTTTTCATTGCTTCAGCTGTGTAGTAAGTTTTGAAACCAGGAAGTTTAAGCCCTCAAACTTGGGCTTTTTTTCACAATATTGGTTTGACTATTCAGGGTGCCTTGGTAATCACATTTTAGCTTTATGCTGGAGATGTGTGTGTGTGTGTGTGTGTGTGATTTTTGATAGGAATTGCATCAAACCTGTTTTGCTAAGAGTCACCCTAACAGTATTATAATTTCCAATCTACAGACACAGGGTGTTTCCCGTTCATTTGGGTCTTTTAGAATTTACTTCGAGAATTCTTTGCCCTTTCACCTCCTTGGCTAAACGTGTTCCTAAGCGCTGCCTACATTATTGTGAATTGAATTGTTTTCTTAATTTCCTATTCAGATTGTTCAATGATAATACATGAAAATACTTCTGTTTGTGTGTGTGTGTGTGTGTGTGTGTGTGTGTTGATTTTGCACCCTGCAACAACATTTCTAAAGGTGTTCGCGAGCGCTGGCAGTTTGGGGAGAATCACTCAGACAATCAGGGGCCTCTGCAAGCAGTGACAGCCCTCCTCCTTCCTGTGCAACCCGACGTCCTCTGCTGCTTGTTCGCCCAGTGTCTCTGGCTAGACCCTCCGGTCGGTGCTGAGGGGCAGTGGGTGTGGGGGTCCCTGTCTTCTTCACCATCTGAGGGGAAGTCTGGGGGTCTCTCGCCTT
This sequence comes from Echinops telfairi, assembly GCF_000313985.2. Taxonomy (NCBI): domain Eukaryota; kingdom Metazoa; phylum Chordata; class Mammalia; order Afrosoricida; family Tenrecidae; genus Echinops; species Echinops telfairi. The sequence continues at coordinate 880,834 of NW_022103935.1, read as the reverse complement.
TGACTATGACGTTGGCTGTGGGTTTTCATAGAGAGCCATTGTACTGTTGAAGAATGCCCGTGTCGTCCTCGGTGGATGGGTATCTTTACCATGGAAAATATTGAATTTTATCAAGTGTGGGGTTTCCCCCTTCATTCTATTAGTTGGGTTGTTATCCTGATTGGTTCTCGTATGTCTAATCACTCTTGTATTTAGGGGATAATCCCATGTGGCCGTGGTGTAATATCCTTTCGACATGGTCCTGAGTTTGATTGATTAATATTTTTAGGAGAATGTTCTCAGATGATTTTCTCTGTATACAGATTGAGCAAGGATAGGGAGAGCCTACAGCCTTGATGCACACCTTTTCTGATTTCCAACTGTGGTAGTTAGATAACCTGTTGTCAGTTTGAGACTATTAAGAGTAAAGGGGTGTAGTTCAGCCTGTCAATCAGGTTGTAGCTTGATGACCTCATTTGGAGGCGCTAAGAGATCACTAGCTTGCTGGAGACAGAACGCAGCTCACTCCCTGGGAGACATTGCAGCTGACAAGACACATGGAGATAAGTTAGTGCCCTGAGCTGGAGGAACCACGTGGAGACCTCTGCCAGCACTGAGGTGCTTCCACTGCCACTGGATCCACAAGACTTCCCACCCACTGGCCTGTGGTCTTCCTGCATTCAGAGTCATTGCATGTGTTTCGCGAATCTGAAGAGGACTTTATAGATTGGTATCAGACAAAAGGGCTAATATTGGACTTAGGGACTTAATCTGGGCTGGGATGTTTTCTTAATGTACAATTATTCTTTAAATGAAGCTCTTTCTTATACACATGAGTGTCTATGAATTTGTTGCTCTAGTCTACGCAGACTCACACACAAACCAGCAATGTGCCTTGGTTCTGTTTGCACAACGGCCCTCGATCCTTGGACAAGTTCTGCACGAGCACGGTGATGTGTTCTGGGATTCCCATGTTTCCCAAGGTCACCGTCGTCTGCAACGGCGCACCTTCACAGCGTGCCTTTGCCTCGTCAGTAAAGCACAAGTCAACGTCTTTCTGGCATGCTCTGCCTTTAGCCAAGGTCCATCCGACCTCTGCAGGGGTGTTGACAAAGAAGCTGTTCTTAATATCTTCTCTCATAACCCCTGCAACAGCTCCCCCCTCCCCCCTTGTTCCTTGATTGCCCTTCTCCCTCTTGGGACTGCTAACCTCCATCCCTAGTTAGCATGTGGTGTCCAGAGCCTGACTGCCACTGAACCCACCCTCCACCCCCAGTGACCTGCCTCTCTGGCCAGCCTTGTGCTCAGGCCAACCCCTGTCCCAGCCTGAGACCTGCTGGCTGCAGTCCCCGAGGGGTGGGGAGATGGCGGCCGGGATGCAGAGACCAGCTTGGGAGCTCCTGGGGCCATGGGGAGCTGCAGCAACAAGGCCGGGCCCTCCGAGAGGGCAGAGAGAGTGAAGTCAGATGCTGGCCTCCAGAGCAGGGCGTTTGGTGACATGCAGAGGCTGCAGCCCCCGCGTCGGCAGCAGCCCCCGAGCAGCAAGCCCCTCCTGGAGCGTACACGTAACCGCTCCCTTGGCCGCAGCGAGGACGGCGCCCACCACAGAGACAGGCACAGGGCTCTCAGCAGCACTGTGGACATTGTCCCCACCACCTCGGACCTGACAGCATAGACCCCACACATGGGCCAGGAATCAGGACTCCCTGGACAGCCTGTGGCTGGGCCCTTGCTCACCACAAGGGGTGGGTGTCCAGGCTGGGTTTCAGAAGGGGCCCAGTGGGGGAGCTTGACCCAGCACCCTGGATCTTACTGAGGCTGAGACTGAGGAGGCGGGGACTAACACATTGTCGTGGCTGTGGTTCGGCCTGCACCTTGTCACCCACAGTGTCTCAGCTGGTGGTGGGACATGGGGTCAGTAAGAGCGGAGGGAGGGAGGGACGCGCAGGAGAGGAGAGAACACCCCAAGGTCACACCAGTCCACCCATCCTCCACCGAGACTCGACCACTTGGCTGAAGGCTGGGGAGGCCCCAGCACAGGCTGAGCAGCTGTGGGGAGAGCCATTGCTCACCTCCCCTGCAACTGTTCACACTGCGGCCGACTGTCACCACTGGGCCATGGGCACCTGTGGCTGGACGGCCTGGCCTGACCAGGTGAGGGTGCGGAGCTAGCAGGGCCTTTCAGCAGGGAGGCCGCGGGGCAGGAGGCCCGCCCGCACTGCGTGCTCTGCTCCGGGGATTAACTGCTGGAGGACAGCCCTGCGGTGACAAGGCCATTGTGTGCGGCTCACAGCTAATCCGGGCTCCCAAGCAGTGAGGGTCGGCATTTCCGGGTCCCTGGGGAGCCTGAGTCACCATGTACCTTGGCCCAGGAGCCGTCAGGGAGAGGGACAATGCCACCACTGCGCCCTCCTCCCTGGGAAAACAAGCGGCTTATCTCCCCGGTGGCAGTGGGAACCTGCGTGCCCAGGGAGCTGGGGAGCTGGGCTCAGGCCCTGGCGGGCGCCAGGGCCGCAGGCGGCTGTCCAAGGATGAGAGAAAGACTCTCAGGAGGCCTGACCCTCCTTCGGGGGTCCCCAAACGCCTCTCTCACAGACAGACCCTGGCCATGTGGCCCTCTGACCTGCAGCCTCCCGCCTAAGGGAGTGGGGTTCCCAGAACAGGGTGGGGCTGTTCCCGACCTGCCGCCCCAAAGGGGGCTTTGCACTCATCAGGATGTGGAGCCCACTTCCGGGTCCAGGAGGGCGAGGTGTGAGAGAACAGGATGCAGGCACTGGGGCCATGGACAGGTGTCCTTGTACCGCTGCCCTGGGAGGCCGAGTATGCGAATACCTCCTCACCCTCAGACCCCGCCAGAGCTCGGAGAAACCCAGGCCCCTAACTCCCTGCCAGCAAAAAGCGCCTTCGAACTCAGAGGCCTGGAGGGCGAGTAGAACCGGCCCCGTGGGTGTCTGAGACTGACCTCCTGGCCCAGTATGCTACCAGGGGGCATAAACCAGACACTACACTGCCGGCTGGGCCCTGAGTCATGCCAGCCAGCCCAGCCACCGTGCAGAGGCAGGAGAGGTCTTCGGGGGTCTCAGGGGCAGCTGGGGCAAAGCAGAGACGTGATCAGGGGCTGACATGGGGGGTGGTCTTGGATTTACTGGCAGCACGGAGAAGGGTGGGCTGAGTGACCTCAGAGTCAGGGGACCTGGGACCTCAGGGAGGGGTTGGAGTGTCCCAGCACAGGAGGCTCCCACTGCTGGAGAGTCCTGTCCGGGGCCCCCAGGGGCCATGCTGGGGCAGGAAAAGGACCTGGGCAGTGGGCTGAGGGAAGGGGGCTGGTGGCCCTGTCTGAGACCCCACTGAGACCCCACAACACTTCCCCTTGTGGACTTAGAGACCTGAAGGCCGAGTCCCTAGACCAGGACGGGAGGGATTTTGAGAACTGTGTTTGACAGTCTCCTGGCAAGGCTGGGGCCCAGGAGGGCCGAGAGCCAGACAGCGAACTGAGGACCCCACGCAGTGGTCAGCTGGGGCCAGAGCCTCCCCTGCCCCATGGTCGGACAGCAGGACCTGCCTGGTCTGGGCTGCCCAGGGCAGTCACAGCCAGGCCAGCTGGACTCTGCTCTGAGCCTGTGGGGCAGGATGGCCCTGCCTCCAGCCACTCCCCACCCTCTACCATCACCTCCTAGGGTGCAGGTACCCAGAACAGCCAGGCCTGGGACCCCTGCGTCCTATAGGCCTCCCCTCCTCCCACCCCAGTCCTCTGCAGTTGGGTCAGGAGGACAGACCTTTCCCTGGGCACCCCATTGAGCCCACAGGGCCTCTGAGGGCTTTGTGGGAAGCTTTGCCGGGGAGGGTGCAGGTCAGAGTGCAGGAGCACAGGGCTCCTAGCTGGTGACTGTGGTGGTGACTCTTAGCGTCAGGACACCCTTGGGTGGGGGTGGGGGTCACCTGCTTTCACCCCTTTTTCTGAGCAGGGCAACTCCAGGAAGTGGACTCAGGGCCTCAGCTCCTCCCTGGGCTGGGGAGGGGAGGGCAAAACTCAGAGTGCCCTGCCCCCACCCCAGCAGACCCTGAGGTCTTGTGCTCCCCAAACCAGGTGGACTCGCTTTGCCTGGGCCCCAGCCCAGGAGCAACTCCTTTGAGCAAGCGGGCTGCTAGGGCACCCCACGGGAGCAGGGAGCAGGGGCGTGGCTGTGAGAGGCTTGCTGGCAGGTGCTGGCAGGGAGCGAATGGGGTGAGTGTGGCGGAGGGATCCAGTGGGGTGACATGGGGGCAGAGGGATCTAGGAGAGTGTGCTGTAGGTGGCAGGGATTGAGGCCCACCAAGCCTCTCGAAGGCAGAGGGATCGAGTCGGGTGACTGGCAGGAGGGGGATCGAGTGGGATTCACATGGAGGTGGAGGGATCACGAGGGGCGACCGGCGGGCGGAGGGATCATGTGAGGCCGCATGGAGGCTTTATGGGCGCCTGAAGGCCCTGGAACATGGTCTTTTTCGGGGACTTTTACACCGACAGCTCTGGGGGCCCGAGTCTGAGGCCGAGGCTCGGGTGAGGGTCGGCCCGTGTCACGCAGATGGTGGTCCCAGGGGCTCCTGCTGTGGCCACCGTGCTCAGCCTCTGCCGCCACTTGGCCAGGGCCCCACCCCGCGGAAGTACGTGGCGCAGAACCTTAGCTGAGCTCAGAACCCAAAGATGAGTGGACCGAACGCCCGGGGCTCTGTGAGGGAGAGAGCCCGGCCTGCAGGTCAGCCTCAGGGCCAAGCGGCTGCCCCACTCTGCCTGCAGGGCCGCTGGTCAGAGCCCACTGGTGTCTCCAGGGTCACTGGTCAGAGCCCACTGGTGTCTCCAGGGTCA
>NW_022103935.1:872956-875050 GCF_000313985.2 Echinops telfairi | reverse complement strand
GTCAGAGCCCAGTGGTGTCCCTGGGTCACTGGTCAGAGCCCACTGGTGTCTCCAGGGTCACTGTGGTCAGAGCCCACTGGTGGCCCCGGGTCACTGGTCAGAGCCCACTGGTGGCCCGCAGGGCCACTGGTCAGAGCCCACAGGCAATGGTGATCTGGTTTGGGTTGGCCTCCAGTGTGCCTTCCGCTGGACCCACCCCCGGCACAAGACCTCTTTAAAGCGCTGAGAGCAAGATGCCACTCTGAAGACTCGGTGACCCCGACACTGACCACCCCTACCTCTGAAGAGTAGCCCCTGTCAGCTCCGCCTGGCATCTGGGCCCCTTCCCCTAGGGGCTCACTTCCTGCTGGAGGGGTGGTGCGGTCCAACTGGCAAGAAATCTTAGAGATGCCGGGAATAACCTCCCTCCCCCCGCCCGGCTGGCCCCCGAACAATGAGGGAGAGCCACGCCACACGGATGCCCATGTTTGTGGACTGGGCTGGCCCCTTATTTAATTATGAGATTTATAGGGTTTTAATGAGGCCCTATCTAATGACGCAGGCGCGGAGAGGGGGTGGGAGGGTCTCCCCAAATGCTCGGGGCCCAGAGGGAGTGCCACCTGGAGCTGCAGCTCCGTGAGGTAGGCGTGCTATGCCCCGTCTTCAGGTGCCAAAGGTGAGGTTCCCAGAGGTCCACGCAGGAAGGGGAGTTGAGGTGGACACAGGTCTGCAGTCCCTAAGGACGGTGCTCAGGCCCCACCCCGACTGCCTCCCTACCTGCATGTGTCCTCCTACCCAGGGTCCTCTGTCCACATGAGGTCACCCTGGGCCACGTGGGTCCAGCCCCTCCCCCACTCAGTGGGGGACAGGAAGCGAAGAGGGGCACGGAGACTGGGAGCTGCATGGTGGGAAGGCCATCATGTGGAGAGGGAGGCAGAGACTGCAGGCCCAGGGACGCCTGTGGCCACCAGGGCCTGGGAGATGAGGGGAGGACCCTCCTGAGAGTCCTGCCACACCGAGTTCTGACGCCCTGGTCTCCAGACACGAGGGTCCTGTCATTTTCAGCACTGCCCAGGGCCCCTCCTGATGGCCGGTGCCCACCCAGACCTCACCTGCCCCTCTGGCTACCATGTGAATCAGCGCAGGGGCTGTCCTGGTTGCTGCCCCTTGGACCAAAACCACAGGCCGCACACTGACCGTCCCTCTCCGCCCCTCCTCCTTCCCTGCCGGGGAAGAGGCATACAGCTCCCACCCATGGCCCCCAGCCTCCATGCTGACCAGGTCAGTCAGGAAGAACTCAGGTGGCCTAGCGCCTGAACTCTCGGGGATGGAATCTGCCAGGTGGTAAGCAAAGCAATCGGGACTGAATTTGCCCCACTGGACCCGGCAAAGCCAGCACGGAGGGGCCATCTCTCGAGTCAAAGGAGGGGCAGCGGGTGGTGCTGTGGACCCAGTGAGACAGCTCTCTTCCTGAGGGGCCAGCCTGACCCAGTGTTGCTACCCCAGCATCCAGCAGATACCCAATGAATGCAGTGGCCACGAAGTGGACACATCTCAAGTATCCATCGATGGATGGATGGATGGATGGACGGACGGATGGACAGACGGATGGATAAGCCAAGCAGGCTCATGCCATGGCACCGGGACTAGGACTCAGTATAAAGGGACAGCGCATGGTTACAGGGGAAGGACTGGCCGAGCCTTGAAGATGATGCTGGGGAAGCAGCCGGACACGAACGGCCACATGACGCATGACTCTGCTGTCAGGATGTGTCCGGAGCAGGCAGCGCCACAGAGGCAGAGGGTAGGCTGGTGGTCCCCAGGGGCTCAGGGAGGGGAAGCAGGAGTGGCAGCTTAGTGGTTCGGCGTCTCCTTTGGGGATGGTGAAAGTATTCTGGAACTAGGTAGAGTAGGTGCATGAACACAGGCATCCCTGATGTACGACGGACGTATCCTCTTTGACTCTGTCGCATCCACCAGAAGTTGGATTCCACTTTCTCCTTCAGCTTTTATGGTGATTGCCTGTTTATAAGTCTCTTTCTAAATGCAAACGTTGGACAACTGCGGTGTGATAGCATCTGAGAAGGATAACATCAGCAAACATCATACACAGGA
>NW_022103935.1:859202-871332 GCF_000313985.2 Echinops telfairi | reverse complement strand
GCAGCACAAATGACTAACAATAAGGTGTCTAAGACAGAAGACAGACAGTGATCAGTGCAATTACTCAATACTGGAATGAGTGAGTCAGAGCCTAATTCCTCCATTAAAGGCCACTGAAATGTTCACTCTAAAATAGTGAAAACCATGTACTTTGTGACATGTGAATTTTACTTCAATTAAAAAAAACAAAGGTGGCCCAGGGCCCCTGGGTCTCCATATAGCTGGTGGGCTTGTGCTCTGGTACAACCACTTTGGAAAACTGCTGGGCAGTTTCTGGTAAAGCCGGACATATATCCACTCTGTGGCCCTGAAGTCCAACCCCCAACTCAGTGTCCACCCAAGAGAAAGTGTCCACCAAGATGCTTCTATAGATCAAACAAGCATGTGCATAAACATTGGTAGTGTGAGATTATTCTAAATCGCTGGGACATGGGAACCCCACAATGTTAGCAGCAGGGGGGCGAGGGGGTGATTGTGGAAGGACCATACAACCCCCTCAGCAACAGCAAGAAGGAACCCCTGAATCTCACCCCCCCTGGGCATGGGCCTCACAGACATCGCCACACACCAAAGAGCCCTGGACTAGGTGGACCCTCCTGATAAGAAAGTAAGAACCAACCAGTGGTACGAGAAACCAGGACAGGGCAGGCACTGCAGGACAGAAAGCACCTGACAGACTGTTTACACAGGTGTGCACCTGCCTGCGACTCCATCAGCTTGTGCCCTGAGGTGAATGCTTTCAATTAGAAGTCCAAGCTCAACCCCAGGGAACAGGCAAGCAGGGGAAGGGAAACAGAGAGCAGGCTGGCTGGGCGCAACTTCTCCATGGAGGTATGGTCACAAGAACACACGGGTGCGACGTTTTGTAAGCGGCGAAAGAAAAGGGCCTGGGATTTTATACCCCTCCCAATTGTCCCTCAAACACAGGAGAGCAGCAAAATGATGTTAAATGACGCTGAATCATTTAGATTTTATTTATTTTGTCATTTTTATTTCCTTATTATTATTAATCATTTTATCAGGAGGGCTCTTACAAATCGTATGATAATCCATCATTTGATTGTATTAAGCACACTTGTACATATGTCGTCCAAAACATTTTTCTTTCTACTTGAGTCCTTGGTATCAGCTCCTCTTTTTTCCCCTCCCTCTCCCACCCTTTCACCTAAATGATTTTTAAGCAAATAAATTAAAATTTTACTAATTAAAAAAAATTTTAAATGATTCTACAGTTCACACAGCCTCAGAGAGCTGGCCCCTGAAGATCCGGGTTGAAGGTGCTTCAAGGAACAGGAGCAGTTCCCTGTGACAGGTACTGGTGGTCAAATTCTCTGCTGTTGTCTTCATAAGAACACCCACTGTCGACTCAGAGTGACTCCGTCGTTAAAGCAGAACACGAGGAGCCAAACTCCCTGCCATCCGGTCATTTCCGACTGAGAGTGACCCCACAGGGCGGAGGAGAACTGGGCTTTCAGGACTGCAAATCTCTACAGGTGTGGAAAACCTTATCTTCCTCCCGGCGAACGGCTGGTGGGCTCAAACTGCTGGCCTTGCCGTCAGCAGCCCAGTGTGGAGCTGCCTGTCCAGCCAGGGCCCTAAGGGAAAGGCGGAAAGAGGGCAGCCCCACACTGTCCCCGTGTGGGGTGCTCTTGGCTTGGTTCCCACCCCGTGACCAATGCCCCCGATGCCCAGGCCCAGGTGACGGCCATGGTGTCGACCCATTGAGGGTCTTCCTCTTTGTCACTGACCCTCCTTTTGGCCAAGCGGGAGGTCCTTCTCCGGGCCTGACCTCTCCAGCCACTCCAGGCCAAGCCTCCCCATCTGGCTTCCAAGGAGCATCTCGGCAATTCTAAAGCCACCACAGTACGGCCGATGGATGGACGGACGGACAGAGAAGTGCTGGGAAATCCATAAGCAACAGCAACTCACTGCCACGAGGTAATTCTGACCCACAGTGGCCCTGCGGAGCAGAGGAGACTGCCCTGTGGGTCTCCGTGATTGGAAGTCTTTATGGGAGCAGAAAGCCTCATCTTTCTCCCTTGGGATGGCTGGTGCGTTCGAACTGCTGACCCTGCAGTTAGCAGCCCGATGCATACCCCCTGCCCCACCAGGGCTCCCCAGGCAAACCCAAAGCCAGCCAGAATTAGGATCCCAGCACCCCAGCGTGTGGCAGGCAGGGAGTGGCGGGGGACAGAGTGTGCCTTGGTGGTGGCATCCCCAGCCCCCCCCCTCTGTATGTCCCTCGCTGTCTGGGCTTGGGGACGGTGTCCTGTGCCAGCAGGGTGCTCTCGGGGGGCAGTGCTTGCATCTGGGCGTACCTTGCTGCCTTGTTGCTGCCCCTGGCACGGCCGGATCAGAGGAAGTGGCATGAGGATGGGGAGGATGGGGAGGAGCAGGAGCCCAGAACCAAGCCCAGATTCCAAAGATGGAGATGGTCCCCCAGGGAAGGCTGTCTGGTTTATCACCGGGCTGTACAAACGGCCAGTCCCAGGAGGGGTGGAGAAGCGGACCTGCCCACCCCGTGTCAAGTCTGCTGCCTCTGAGGAGCCTGGGGTCTGGCTACCTGGGGTCTACACCTTGTGTCCAAATGGTCTGTGGAGTGGGGTGCCCCCAGAGGAGGAGTGTCCTGAAGGCTGGGCATAAGCAGGAACATGAGGGGCCTGTGCACAGAGCTGCTGATGCAGGGACCCCTGCAGGTGGTACCTAGGATTCTTGGTGCAAGAGGAGGCAAGAGGTCAGGGATTCAAATCCTTGGGCAGAGGCCAGCCAGCAGGTCCGGGTGATTGAGGGGCTGATGCTCGGGCAGCCAGAGGGTTACAGTGCCCTGGCTCTGGGCAGCTGAGTCTCTGTTTCCCTACATCCACATGAGCCAGGATGGAGACCAAGGGTCTCCCAGCCCTCGGCCCCTGGTCCTGCTCCAGCCACCCTGCTGATGGCTTGGTCCTCATCGGCCTGGCTGTGTTGCCGGCCTCAGGCTAGGAGGGGGATGCTGGGCTGGCTGGTCTCTCTGCCCCCAGGCACAGGCCTGAGGCCGAGCAGAGATGTCAGCAGTGTGGACCACAGGCCCTGAGATTCCCCTCACGTGGTTGAGCCACAAGCCCCGCTTCAAAGGGGGCAGCAGCCTGGACCTCAGTTTTCCATGGAGGCCCCTGAGGCTCAGGCCAGGGCGGCCTGGAGTACAGGCGTGGTCTCTGGGTCACCGGGCGCTTTCCCTGAGCCCGAGACGGCCTTGGGGTCCTGCCAGCCCCCGCTCCGGAAACTGGGTGATGGTGACTCACTGTTCTGGCAACCGCTGGACTCGGTTAGCCGTGCATGGCCCGGGGACAGCCCGGCGATAGCCCCGGGTCAAGAGGCCATGGGGAGGAGCCCTCCCTGGCCAGCAGCGACGGCCCTGAAATCTCCCTGGGGACTTAGCCGATTAGCCAGGTGACACTGGAGGAGATTGCCGGTGACAAATGCCCACATTATGCGCTGATAGCACAGGAGCGATTGCAGCTGTGAGAGCCCGTTGGCCGTTTCATCAGCCGCCAGCCCTGGTAACCCGTGGCAGAGGAGAGGAGACCAGGGGCATCCCGGGGTCTAACTGAAACCTGGGGTCTTACTGCAGTCTGAAGGCTAACCATGGACCATAGGGGCTCTGCTGCAGCCTGGGGTCTGACCACAGCCTGGGGTCTGCAGGGGGCGGTGATTTTTCACAGACAGATAGACTCAAAGGCGGGGTTCTACCAACCTTGGGAAGCTCAGGAACTCTGGGCTGGGGAGCCTCTTCCCTTGGGACAGAGCCCCTCCAGGGGCTCTGGACGTGTTGTCAGGAGGGACCAGGCCCCGGAGAAGGTCCTCGCGCTTGGTAAAGCGGAGGGCAGAGAGAAGGAGGAAGCCCCCCACCCTAGATGGATGGACACTGGGCTGCACCCCGGCGAGGCTGGCACAGGATCAGGCCCGATTTCCTGCATGAACAACAACAAGAAATAAAGAAACCAGAATGGAGCGGCCACTCTCCAACGATGGGCGCTTCGGCCACTTCCTCTGGTCAGGTGCTGCCGGCCAATGCTTGCACGTCACGACCTCACCCGCCGCAGAAGAGACGCCTCCTGGTCCTGCGCCCGGTCACAACCATCGTCATCATGATCGAGCCGGTGCCGTGGCTCGGTGCCCAACCATCTGCCGTGGCGCGGTGTCCACCCATCTCCTTGAGGGCCTCCCTCCTCCTCACTGTCCTCTGCCTGACCAAGCACGAGGCCCTCCTGTCCCAGGACAGCTCTCTCCCGACAGGTGAGATGGAGCCTCTCCAGCCCTGCCTCTCCAGAGCACCTGGCTGCACGTCTCCGAGAAGGAGCTGCGGGTCTGTGGGACATCGGCGGCCCGTTCAATTGCCTTCTCCTGCACCATCATCCAAATGCACCGATTCTTCTGTGGCCTTCCTTATCGATGTCCAACATTCACATGCCTATCAGGACATTGGGGGGGAGTGCCGAGTGGAGACCCAAAGCCCATTTTTAGGCCACTGGAGACCCCCTTGCAGAGGGGTCTCGGGGAGGAGATGAGCCAGTCAGGTGAAATGTAGCAATGATGAAAAATACAACTTTCCTCTGGTTCCTAAATCCTTCCTTCCCTCCCTGTCCCCCCTCCACTATCATGACCTGAATTCTACCTTGCAAGTCTGGCTAGAGCAGAGGATGTGCACTGGTACTCATAGGAACTGGAAACACAGGGAATCCAGGGCGGATGATCCCTTCAGACCAGTGGTGTGAGTGGCGATACTGGGAGCGTAGAGGGAAGGTGGTTGGAAAGGGGGAACAGATTACAAGGAACTATATGTGACCTCCTCCCTGGGGGACGGACAACAGAAAAGTGGGTGAAGGGAGACGTTGGACAGGGCAAGATATGACAAAATACCAATTTGTAAACTATCAAGGGCTCATGAGGGAGGGGGGAGCGGGGAGGGAGGGGGAAAATGAGGACCTAATGCCGGGGGCTTAAGTGGAGAGGAACTGTTTTGAGAACGATGAGGGCAATGAATGTACAAATGCGCTTTACACAATTGATGTATGTATGGATTGTGATAAGAGTTGTATGAGCCCCCAGTGAAATGATTAAAAAAGAAAGTGTCCGTCGCCTGGGTCAGGCGCCCCGTAGTCTTCCGAGGGACTGACGCGCAGACAGAGGTTGCCCGGTAACTGTGAGCGGGCGGGAGCGCCGTGACTGCTGCGTGGAGTGCAGACCGCCGCATGAGCATGGAGCGGACTCAAGCAAAACGGGATGCGGACAGCTTCCATCTTTTCTCTGTTTAGTGCAGAGTTTCCTGCGGGTCCAGGTGCGGGGATTCCGGTCTGTTCACACTGGGTCGGCGACGGCATTCCCTTCTTCCAGCCCGGATTGTTGCTCGGTTTGTTCTCCGCAGCCTTTTCCAGACGCGCGGGCCTTGGCTCCCCACCCGGGGTCGCCGCGGCGTGTTTCTCCTTCATTTTGGGCCTCTCGTTACCTGACCCCCGGGCCCCTCACCTCGCTCACTGGGACAGATAGAGACCAGCGTCCACTTTCCACATGAAGAGCCAGTGCCCAGCACCACAGCCGGGCCCAGCACTTCCCTGCTGCTCCAGCGACAAGCTGCCGGCCTCCAGCCAGCCCCACCAGCGAGTGGACAGGGACATGCTGCCAGCCACGGCCCAGTCGCCCCCGGCTCCTGGAGACCCCGCGCACCATGGCAGACTGCCTGGCCCTGCACCAGCCCCGTGGTGGGTCTCCGATCAGACCCCGTGGCCCACAGGATTGTCAGGGGATGGGTTTCTTCCTACTCGGTCTCAGCAGAGAAGCTGTTGAGCTTACCACACCAGCAGATGGATGCGGCTGGGCTGAGAACACACTTCCACACACATGCACGCCTGCACACACGCATACACACGTTCAGACATACACACGCTCTTTCACCCGAGGAGCTCGGCGGGGTGCGGTGTTCTTGGTTCGCTAGTTTTGTTCTCAGCAGCCATTTCCAGAGTCTCCCTTCTGATGGCCTCGCACACACGTGTCTACACACACACTTCCACAGGTACACATATGTGCATGCTTGCGTGCACACTCAAACACGCCTGCACGCTTACACATGTGTGCATGTGTACACACACTTACCTGCTCGTGCATACACATGTGCACAAATATAGGCTTAACCGCAATACACATGCACACACCTGCTCAAACATATACACTTGCGTACATACATGCAGCCATACACTTAAACATGCATGCAAACACATGTGCACACATACAAGCTTAAACACATGTACAATCATGCACACATACACTGCACGCACACACACATACACACACTTCCAGCTTTGTCTCTCACATGCTTCTGATAATAAATAATAAACCCTCAGACCATCGAGGTGATGCCACTCACAGTGACCCTACAGGACAGGGTAGAACTGCCCCCGGGGGTGCGAGAGTGTCCCTCTTTAGGGGAGTAGACAGCCTCACCTTTCTCCCAAGGAAAGGTTGGTGGTTTCGAACTGCCGACCTTGTGGTTAGCAGCCCAGTGTGTAACCACTGTGCCACCAGAGCTCAAATAACAGCAGCCTCTATCCTTGGACCTCTCCCATCTCGGCAGCGCACCGTCTAAAAGCAGGGTGGTCCAACTGATTTCTGGTGCTGGTCTTCAGCACGTTCCCCTGGTGGGGCTACTCTGTGAGGGGAAGGCACAGGGCCTGCAGACGGGAACTGTGATGACCTCGGGCCTGGGCTTCACCCCGCCGGCGTCAGCCGAGGCCGGTGTAGGAGGCCGGTGCGTCTGCGGCCCACTCTGCCTTGCAGCAGATGCGTTCCCTCGTGGTCTTGCCGGACTTATCCAGACGAACCGTTGACTTGGGTCGCATGCTTTCCTGCACCTGCAGAGAAGGTGAGAAGGATTTTCTCCTCCAGCCCGCCTAGGGGGAGCGTTACAAGGAAGCCCACCCACCACCACCCTCCCAGCACCTGCGAGAGGACCCCAGCAGACTCATCGATGGGTCTGTCTCCCCCTTCTGGTCGCAGGGCGGTATTGCATGGCCCTTGTCTGTGGCAGCCTTAGCCAGGTGACCACGCACTGAAACCCGAGACCCTGGGGCCAGACCCTCCTCCGGTTACTCCAGTGCAGCTGGGGTGCTCAGACCCACCGCAACCCCACTCTCTCCCTCGAGAGCAGAGCAGGGATGACAGTGGTGGGTTGTTCAGAAATCCATCTCTAGGAGTTTCTTTCAAAGTGCTTCTCCGTCCACACAAATCTCCCCCTTTTCTGTGGGCAGCTGAATGCACTGCCCATTTGCACAGCCCAGGACTTGTTAGCCTTGACCATGGTACATGGCGGTTTTTGGGGTGACCCCGCTCCATCAACCAGGGTCATGGGTGAGAAGATGGGGTGGAGGGGGGATCCCCAGCCTCACCTCCATCAACTGTAGCATCTGTGGACAGTGTGGGTCATGGACCACCAAGGTGGGGCATTTCTTACAGCACCGGCGGCCCAGCAGCCTGACCGATGCATTCCAGTAGAAGTCCTGGGGTTGACCATCTTTTTAATCTCTGGGATAAACCTCACGTGGGCATCAACATGAGGATCCTGGGGGCCTTCACGCAAAGCACCATCTCCCCCACCCCAACAGTGTGGCCCCTGAGAGATACGCAAAGGGGGCTGGCTGACAAAGGGGCACGCAGAACGCTGTTGACTGATAAAGTCCAGGTTGTGGCCCAGGTTTGTGGGCAAGGACGCTTCTCAGCTCTGCACGAGGGAATGAGACAGACCACCCCTCCGGTTATGAGACCTGATCAAGCCTCGTTCCTGGGAGAAGCCACGGAGAGCAGGGCTCCTCCGAGGTGGCTTTGCTCCTGAGAACGCAGCGAGACCTTGTCAAGCACCCACCAGGTTTCTTGATCTCAAATCTCGTTCATGGTTTAAGTCGCTACCACTCTCGGGGATGAAGTGAGCACGGGAGATCAGGCCAGAGACGATGTACTACAGGGGCCAGCAGCAGGGTGGTAGTTAGATGATCTATGGTCAGTTTGAGAGGATTAAGAGTGAAGGGGCGGAGTTTAGCCTGTCAATCAGGTCGCAGCTTGATGGCCTCACTTGGAGGCGCTATGGAGATAAATAACTCATTGGAGGCGGGGCACACACACTCTCCCTGCGAAACATTCCTGATGACAAGACACATGGCGCTACGCTGATGGAGTCAGAGCCCTGGAGCTGGAGGAGCCACGTGGAGACCCACACCAGCACTGAGATGCTTCCACCGCCACTGGATCCACAAGACTTGCCACCTGTGATCTTTCTGACTTGGTGTCATTCCATATGCTGTGTGACTCTGAAGAGGACTTTATAGATCAGTATCAGACATATGGGCTAATATCAGACTTATGGACTTGATCTGGATGGGGCTGGGATCTTTTCTTAATGTACAATTACTCTTTTATATAATGATCTTTCTTATACACATATGAGTGTCTATGAATTTGTTTCTCTAGTCAACCCGGACTAACACAAGCAGAGAAAATCGAGGCTACCCGCGGTGTTAGGTTTTACCTCTGGGTGTTGCTGCTGATGTGAGCCTGCGACTTCCACGTCCATGTTAGCAGTGAGATGTGCCTGCCTTTTGCTCTCCCCCCACTACCCTGGAACAACCTGGGAATCACAGTTGTACGGTTCTAAAAACGAGATGCCTAGCATCGGCACTTCTCTGTCCCCGCGATCACTGGCATCACCTCGTGGGGCGAAACCCAAGCCAAGCCCCGGCCCGCCGAGTGGGCTCTCACGCTCAGCGACCCTGTGGGTCACAGAGTCCATCTGAGCTCCACAGGGTGCCCTTGGCTTAGTCTCCATGGAAACAGGTCACCGGGCCTTTCTTCCATGGCGCTCTCGGTGGTTCTGAACCACCCACCATTAGGTTAGTAGCTACATGCACTACCCCGGAGCCTCGGGCAGTAGAGCCACCAATTTTCTGCATGGCCATGCCCACGCTGATCGGGGCTTGGCTGTTGTAGTGGGTTGAGCAGTGGCTCTGTTCCAACCAGTCTGTCCAGGTTCTAATGCGGGACCCTGTGGAGGTGACCTTCTCTGGACAAGGCGCCCCTAGCTGATGGGATTAAGTGGGGCTTGCAGTGAAGTCATCCTGGGACCACCAAAAGCCAGAGGAGCCATGAAAGGAGCCTCCCCTAGCATGGAGGGAGGGAGCACGCCTTGCTGACACCTCTCTTGTGGCGCCCTGGCCCCCTGAACTATGGAAGAGTAGACGTGTGCTGCTGGGCAGGTGCCCTAGCTGCTCCAGGGAACACAAGCCGTGAGCAAGGTCCCTCTGACGAGCACAGCGGATGTGCTGCAGGAATGGACAGGAAGGACCCCCCCTGGCCCCTAGCTGTTTGTGGAAACCGTCTGGCCACCGCCGTGTGGACAGCCTTCTTTGGGGAGAGTGAGAGAACTTGTGGACAGGCCTCCATCAACCCAGCTAGTCCAGCCAAGGCCCTCCCGAGCCAGCCACCCCGCAGACCCACCAGCTGCGGACGCATGAGGGAGCCCAGCTCAGACTGGGGCAGTGGGCCTCCACCTTCCTCACGCCTCGACCCTTTCATAGTTTCACACCCTTTCATACAGCACATAAAACTATTCTTGTTGCTACTTCGTAACTGTAATTTTGCTACTGTTATGCATCAGGCTACCCCTGTGAAAGGGTCATTCTACCCCCAAAGGGGTCGCGACCCACCGGTTGAGAACCACTGTGGTATGGCCTCATTTACACAACAAAAGAAAGGCCCTATTCCCAAAGGAGGAAGGTTTACTTAGCAAACTTCCATTTGCAGATGACACAATGTTGCTTGGTGAAAGTGAGGAGGACTTGAAGCACTTGTTGATGAAGACCAAGAATTCCAGCCTCCAGTGCGGATTGCAGCTCAACATAAGGAAGACTCAAATCCTGACAGCTGGACCATGGGTCCCGTCGTGCTCAGTGGGGAGAAGGGTGGCGTTGTCAAGGGTGTCGTCTTGCTTGGATCCACAATCGATGCTCCGGGGAGCAGTGTTCAAGAGCTCAAACGATGAATTACGTTGGGTCAATCTGCTGCCCCAGACCTCTTTAAAGTGTCGCTGTAACTTGAGGTTCCTTCAAGACCTGCTTCGCCACACCATTGGATTCACATCTCTTGAGCTGGGGACTGTCAGACCCTGTCATCTGGCTGACTGTTGGTGACCTGCGCTGCTGTTTGCTGCCTGTGGCCAGATAGCCTGAATTGCTCTACAGAGGACTGCCTGGTGACCCTCAAGGCTTGAAGGACTGCCAGTGTCTCACAACTGTTTCATGGGAGTGAGTTGCACTGAGCCATTTGTACTGCCTTATAATTTAATTAACTGTTTATTTCTTACGCTGTACATCTATCTGTATAAATATATATAATTATTAGCATTCTGATTTTTGTTTCTCTAGAGAACCCTGTCTAACACACAATGCAAGGCAAGAGGATCCACCAGCCTCAAGCTCAAGCGATGCACGCACCAGCAGCGTGGTGAAGCAGGTCTCGAAGGAGCCTCAAGCTCTAGTGACATGATCCACAGGTTGGTTTGTCCCACAGGTAGTGTAGCTCACAGGTTTAGGCAGAGAACTAGCTAAAGCACCCACACACTGGTCCAATCACCAGAGAGCAAGAGAGTGAGGGGCGGGCCTTGCCCAGCCATTTATCTCTTTGCCCTCCACTCAAACTGTGACCTGATGAATCCCACATGTTCCTGTTGGCCAGGTTGGCACAATAAACCTCCCTATCACACTTTCTACTCCTGTAAAGTTAGTCTCAAAACCCCACAAGGGCAGTTCTACCCTGTCCTATAGGATCCCTATAGGCAGAAACGACTCGATGGCAGTTTTCCTGAACATGTGAAAGCTGGGCGCTGAATAAGGAGCATTGACGCATTTGACTAACGGTGCTGGCACAGAACATTGAACGCACTGCTCAAAGAACCGGCCACGCTGTCTGGGAAGAAGTACGGCCAGAGTGCTCCTTAGCGGCAAGGATAACCAGACTTCCTCGCACGAGCTTTGGGCCTGCTATCAGGAGAGACCAGTCCCTGGAGAAGGACATCGTGTTTGGTAAAGTCAAGGGGCAGTGGAAAGGAGGCAGGCCCTCAACCAGTTGGACGGACACATGGCTGCAGCGATGGGCTCGGGCAGAGGAAGCACTGTGGGATGGCGCAGGACTGGGCAGTGGCTCGCCCGGGTCTGTAGAGGGTTGCAATGGCCAGAGCTGACTCCGTGGAACCTGCCGCCAACATGGTAAATAGATATTTAGCTCTTCTTTTCTCTCCGTTCGTACCTGCTTACGCTTCCCCCGAGCAAAGCACAAGCGTCCCAGTTGCTGGGCATTCTTGTGGACGGCGCTTGGTGTTGTCAGCCTTCCAATCTCAGTCCGTGTAGGAGCACGGTGGCTCTCGCTGTCAGTATTAATTTACTTTAACTGGGCGACTTGCAGTGTTGAATAGACTTTTATATGTTTACCGGCCAACTGCCTACCATCTTTTGTGGACGGTCCACATAAAACTCAAAACGGAACTGTGTGCTTTATTGTTGTTACATTGTAAGCGCCCCTGATACAGTACTGATACAAGTTCTTTCTCATATGTTCTTGCTGTTAGCTGCCATTCAGATGTTTTGAAAAAGATATTCTCCTTTTGACTTCCCATGTTGGGTTAACTATCTCTTCGAGGAGCAAAAGTGCCTAATCTTAATGAAATCTATATTATCATTTTTCTTTTGAAATTCGTGCTTGTGGTGTCTTATCTAAGAAATATCTGTCTGCTTGTCTACCCTCTTTGCTTATCTTCGTTTTTTCCTCAACTTGTCCTAAAGATTTTTCTTATTTTTCCCAGAAGTTTAATAGTCTTACTCTTGCATTAAGATGTGCATATTTTGTGTGTGTAGTGTTAGGTCACTTTTCCCCATACCCACAGCTTGTCATTCCAGTCTTATTTGCTAAAATGACTCTCTTCAGCCCATTGGCTGCCTTGTCATCAGGCTTGAAAAGCAGTTAAGCAGAACAGTGTGAGTCTCTTCCGTTGCGCTGATTTCTGTGTCTGTCTTTAAGCCCGCCCCGCACAGAACAGTGTGAGTCTCTTCCGTTGCGCTGA
>NW_022103935.1:853768-859102 GCF_000313985.2 Echinops telfairi | reverse complement strand
TTTCTGTGTCTGTCTTTAAGCCCGCCCCGCACAGAACAGTGTGAGTCTCTTCCGTTGCGCTGATTTCTGTGTCTGTCTTTAAGCCCGCCCCGCACTGCAGCCGTGCCACGCCGTCCTGATGCTGTTGTGCGATAAGTCTGGTTCAGGTTAGGCTACCTTCAAACTTGTCTTGCTTCTTGAAACCATTTTGAGTACACTACGCTCTTTGCCTTTCCATACCACTTTCCAAATCACCTTCTCAGTTTCCTCGGGATCTGTTAGGCCTTTGATCGGTGCTGTTCTGAATTTTAGATCAATGTGGGGAGGTAGTCATGCTACCAAGATTGTCTTCCAAGTCACGAACTGGAACAGCTCTCCGTTGGCTTCGGTGGGTTGGGTCTGGCTTTGTGTTGCCGTTTTTAGTGTGCTGGCATCGTCCGTTGTTGCTAAAGCTGCCCTCGAGTGTTTCCGTTTTGATGCCATGTAGAGTCGTTTCTTTCTTCGTCTAACCTTGTGCTTGTAGGGTGCACTTCTACACAGTTGAACTTTTTGTGCACTGACCTTCTATCACGTAATGTTGGTAAGTTCGCGTATTCATTATAGTAGATACTTTACAGGGCCCTTAGGGTGATCTCCACACATCTGCAGAGCAGAAGTGTTTACATATGTCTTTCTCACCTGTACCTTTCCCCTTCTTCCCCGTCTCTGCCTGGCTAGGACCTCCAGGGTCCGTGGAATAGAATGCCGGGAGCATTCTTGTCTGCTTCCCTTTCGTCTCTGGGCAGCAAACGCCCTCACCGTGCCCTCCTTGGGCTCAACCTTCACTATTTTTCAGTGTGAAGTTCCAGAGCGAGGTATATTTCACACACACACACACACACACACACACACACACACACACACACACGGTCGGGAACCACCAGAGCTCCTTGGAGCCAGGACAGAGGCCTCACGGAGATGCAGCCCTGGAAATGGCTTTAGAAGGGACCTGCGGTTCGATCGCACAGGTCTGGATCTGAGGGCCTCCTGGAAGGGACTGCCTACATCCTCACGGTCAGCCCACCAAGGACTCTGCACAGCTGAGGGTGGGCAGGGCTCTCTGGTTCGGGAACAAGGGAAGGTGGTCATGTCCCTTGTCCGTGATATTTCCGAAGGCCAGGCCCACCGATCTATATGCCCAATGTCCCCTATGTTCTGTGAGCACTGTCCACCCTCCCCAAAAATCTGCCCTTGTGCCCCTCCCACTGCCCACACACCCACTGACGGTACCCACTCAGCATGAGCATACCCAGGCAGCATGTCTACGGCATTTATTCTAGAAAGCAGAGGAGAGAACAGAGGCTCTGAAAATAAATATCAGCTAAGGATGAGCCTAATCAGGAAGTTGGGAAGTTCAGAGGGTCGGCTGCAGCCTCAGCCGCAGATGGGCAGGACTGGCCAGGAAGCTGGGCCTGGACGCTGCTCCACTCAGATGCTTCCGGAAGATCGGAGCCTGGGGTTGGCACGCCGGGCGCGGCTGGGGGCGCTGGGCTGGGCGAGCGGGAGCTCACAGGTGGTGTCCTGGCATAGGCAGCTCTCGATGTGGGTGTAGCTGTGCTGCAGGGTGCCCCCGTCCGGGCAGCTAAGGGTCACCTCTCGCTCGCTGGTCTGCTCCTCTTTGCAGCAGGAGCACTTATGGTCCAGGGACTGGGCCTCGGCCGAGTACCTGGAGAGAGGGGTCAGTGTGAGGCCTGGGCCCTCCCGACACACCCAGCCCCCGCGGCCCAAGGAGCCGGACTCACATGGCGAAGGTGCCGCAGGATCCGGCGCAATCGTTCATCACCACCTCCTTGGTGCAGCCCGCATACGTAATGGTCCTTCTCACCGAGACGGTGGAACAGGGGATCTTGGTCTCGTTGCGGGGGGTGCCTAAGGGAAGCAAGGTGGGGTTCAGGCTCTTCTTGCTCCTGTTTGTCAGTTCCTCGGGTGGGACTCCCCCCAACCCCAGGCAGCCTGCCATCAGCCACCACGCCAAGCCGAGAGCAAGCTGGCCTGCCCCTCTGTCTTGCTCCTCCCAGGGGCAGGGTGAGGGTGCCCTTGTGTTCAGATGGGATCAGGGGGCATAGAGGGGATGGGGGGCGGGGGGCTACACCTCCTCAAAGAGGCCCAGACTGAGCCCACCTACCAGCCAAGGACCTGGGGCCCACCCACCAGTGGAGTACTCACATTTCTTACAGCAGCCATTGGGCATGAGGGTGATGGAGCCCTGTGGGAGGGGGGAGGGGAGGAGGAGCATGAGTCCCCTGCACTTCGGGGCCAGAGCCCCCTCCTGCCTCAGGATTGGTAAGGGGTCATTCCAGCTAAAGCCCCCCCCCCCCAAGGACCCCAGACCACAGACACTCACAGGGAGGCAGTCGCTGGGGTCGAAGTCGGGGCAGGTGATGTTAGACACAGAGGAGATGAGCTGGTTGTGGATTTTCACACAGCTGAAGAAGGTGCAGTTTTTCTTGGGGTGGCTCTGTATGTCTCCGGGCTGTGGGGAGGGAGGGGGCAGAGGCCGGGTGAGGGGGTGCACGCAAGCTCCCCTGGCGCTGGTCTACCCAGAGCACAGACCGGTTGGCAACACCCTTGCCAGGCCAGGCCCCCACCCTGGGCCAAGTGCAGCCTCCAGGGACAGATGCAGGCCACAGTGGCCCCAAGGACAGGTCCAGGCCTCCACCCCAGGACCTGCAGTGGGTCCTTCACTGGAGAAAGGGGCTCAGTGGCAGGCGTAGTGGTTGCAGGAGTTGTGGTTATGTTCATTAAGCTCTTGAGACGAGATGGTCAAGGGTTACCCAAGGAGGCCTTAACGCAAGGGCCTGGGTCCTTAAAGACTCAGGTCGACGAGGCAGCGGCACCATGGGGGGCTGGGGCAGGAGTTGGGGAGTGTTCCAGCAGCTGAGGGGGTACAGAATCTCGGCAGTGTGATTTGGGGCTCCAGTCCTCCAGAGGATGAGGGGTGCGCGCCTGCGGCTCAAAGCCAGCTAGTTCGGGGCTCTCCGCTAGCTCCCGCCCCCGCAGGAAGCTCTTCACAGCCAGGGAAGCCCAGTCCTCCCAGGCCCCGCCCACGCCACGCCCACCTTCAGGATGAGGTTCTGGTTGCCCGGCTGGTTGATGACGCAGTGGGTCTGCTCGCACTTCTGGCAGCATTCCCCGGGGACATCCACCAGCTCGAAGCCCTGGGGACACAGCGGCGCGGGGCTGAGTCTGCGGGGTCCCGCGGAGCAGCGCGGGGACCCGCGGTGGTGGGAGGGGCTCGGCAGGAGGTGGGGGCGGGGCGGGGCTTACGGGGTTGCAGTGGGTGTTGCAGGGCACGTGCGTGCAGGAGATGACGTGGAGCTGCGTCTGATTGTCCATTTCTTCGGTGCAGATGCAGTCCTGACACTTGGAGGAGTACACTGGAGAGCCGGGCTGCGGGTGCAGGGGGCGCCGTGAGCCCTGGCCCCTGCCCTCACCCCTGTGACGGCGACCCGGAAGGTGGGGCCCCAGGTCTCCCCCACCCAGAGCTGCCCGGGGAGCCCTCGCACTGCTAGCTCACCTGGTACTCAGCATTTTCGACCACACACACGCCCTTGGGCACTTGGGAGAGAGAGAGAGAACGCGGGTCACAAAGAGAGCTGGGCAGACCCAGGGTGACCCACGCCCCGCAGACGGCAGCCCCTTCCTCAGGTCATGCCGTGCAGCCTGACGCACAGCCCTGACCCCTGTGGGCTGCTGGTAGTGGCCCTTGGGCCCCCACACCGGTCACCGGGGGCGCTGCTCACCACATGCGTAGACGGGGCAGCATCTGCCTGGGACCATGTGGCTCTTCACCTGGAATCCCAGCAGACACACAGGGGGCTTCTCCTGACACAGGCTGGTGTTGCACTCTGGGGGGCAGGGGTGGGGGGGCAGAGAACAAGGTGAAGGGTCACTGAGGACCTCTGACCACGCCCCCAGACCAGCCCCTGAGCCCGCAGGCCTGAGACCCCAGCCTCCAGCCTCCGACCCTGTGAGGACCTTCTACCAGTCCCATCCAGAAGCCTGCCACCCCAAGGACATGGAGGTGGCCACATGCCCCAGCCTGCTGGGGACATGCAGGGTGGCATCACCCGCCCTGTCCCGGGCACCCTTACTGCAGGAGGTGACATTGCAGCAGGGGTCAGAGGGGTTGATCTCCACCACAGGGTAGGTGCCGTCCTCCTCACAGCGGGTGAAGGGCTGCTGGCTGCACTTCTTGGGGTGGCAGACGATGCCGCTCCCGCCCTCCAGGCACACGCAGTCCTTGCAGTCGAACTCAAAGTGCTCCCCAAACTGCGGGATGAGAAGGCAGGCAGGCGGCCAGGGCAGTCATGCCTGCGGTCAACCCACCAAGTGGCCTTGTGCCCCTCCCCACCTCCAAGCAGTACTGGACCCTATAATCCCACAGCCGTGGCTGCCCCCAGCCTTGCCAACACCAGCCCGGCAGGTGGCAGGCACACCCTGCATGTTTTGTGGGTCCATGCAGGATTGAGTACATGCCAGGGAGCACACAAGGCCCTGGGTAATCAAAGTGCCACCTTGGATTTGGACAAAGTTTCACAGGCCAATGGTCATGGGTGAATGGGTGGGTAGGTGGGTGGCAAGTGGAGAGAGCACTAGGTGGGTGGGCACAAATAGCCAGCTGAGGGAGGGGGGAGGGAAGGAGGGTTGGATGGGTGGGAGCAGGGTAGTGGATGGATGGGTGGATCAATCGATCAATGGATGAATAATCAGTGGATAGATGGTTGGATATGTGAATGGAAGGTAACAGGTAGTGGGTGGGGATGATAAATGGAAGGATGGTTGGATACGTGGGTGAAGGTGACAGGGTGCTGAATGAATGAGTGAGTAGGTGAGTGGGTGGCTGGCTGGCAGGATGGGTAGGTGGATAGATGAATAGGCTGGGGGATGGATGGACAGGTAGATGGATGATGGGAGGAGGATGGATGGATAGATAGATGATAGATGAATGGATGGATGGATGGATGGATGATGGATGGATGGATGGGTGGGTGGATGATGGATGGATGGATGGATGGATGATAGATGGATGGGTGGATGGATAGATGGATGGATGGATGATGGATGGATAGATGAATGGATGATAGACAGATGAATGGATGGATAGACGGATGAATGATGGATGGACGAGTAGATGGATGATGGGTGGACGATGGATGGATGATGGATGAATGGATGGATGGATGGATGGATGGATGGATGGATGGATGGATGGATGGATGGATGATAGATGGATGGACTGGGTAACTGAGTAATGGGCAGAGCGGTGGGTGGAGGCCCCTACTAATCCAGCTGCTCAGGACCTTCAGGAGTCTC
>NW_022103935.1:849150-853455 GCF_000313985.2 Echinops telfairi | reverse complement strand
GCCTGAGGCCTCTGGACACAGCCAGGTGGGGGGAGGGGAGGAGCCAAGCCCGCGCACGCGCCTACCGCATGTCTCCACACAGACGTCAAAGCCAGGGGCATAACTCATGGTGCCTTCCGGGCAGAAGCAGCCTTCCACCAGGAACGTGTTGTTCTGCTGCTGGGAGCTGGGGACACAGCGCCATCAGGATGGGGCGGGGGCGGGGGGGAGGGGGTTACACTGACGCGGCTGGGCCCCGCCCCACCCCTGCCGGTCCCACCCTGCTCACCTGGATTTGCAGGTGGGCTCCTCCGCAGGCCCGCAGGCGCGGTACTCGCGATGCGAAGGGCAGGTCACAGCTGCGGAGGAAGCCGGGGTCAGAGAGCGCAGTCGCCGCAGGAGGAGCCAGCGCTCCAAGTGACCCGCCTGTCACTACCGGCCTCCCGCCCCCCTCCCCCTCCGTGTCCCCAGCAGGGCGCACTCACGGCAGGCCCCGTGGGTGTGGTTGCGCCAGTCCACGCAGATGCCCTCCTGTGCACAGAGGGCCGCATAGGTCTGCAGGCTGGCGCACTCCAGGCCGGAGTCAGGCACGAAGCAGCTATCGAACACGCAGGCGTCGTAGTAGTGCTGCGGGGGGGCCAGGGCGTGGCACTTCGCAAATATGCTGCGAGGAGGCACGGAAGGGTCAGGCTCAGCAGCGGCCACCCCTCCCTGGTGCCCCGTGCTTCAGGCCGGGGGACCCTGTGCCCTGCACCGTCCGCTCCCGGCACCGCTGCCCCCATGGGCTACTGGTGCCAGGCGGGTCACCTGTCCTTGATGAGTTTGCAGAGAGGGGACGGTTCACAGGGGCTGTTTCCCCCTGGCTGGGTGACGGGGGGACGCTTGGTGGTGACCGCGGTGTGGGGACAGTGCGGCTTGGAGGGGTCGTTGACCACCCAGTCGTCCGCGGAGACTTCGCAGTCCGAGATGATTTCCCCACTGGGCCGCATGCAGTCGTCTGCCGTGTTGTTGGTGCAAGTACCTGGTGGGAAAGCGGCCATGTGAGCCCACCCCACCGCCAGACCACCCCTGGGACCCTCTGGGAGCCCCCGAGACCTGCACCCCTCAGGAACCCAGCCCCCCACGGCCCGCAGAGTGCGCACACGCGGGCATGTCCGTATAATAGTCACGTGCTTACCTACACTCACACGCATGCACTCACACACTCACACGCTCTTAGGCGCTCCCGCCCCAGCCCTGTGCCACGCTCACCACACTGGCCCTTGGTATTGTTGCCAAACAGGTGGTAGGGCAGCTTGACGGAGAAGGACAGGCCGTTGTAGGACACCAGGGCGCCCAGCTCCGGGATGTCCACCACGTAGTTGATGCCTGACTCATAGACTTTCAGCCCGTACTTTGAGTAGGGCAGGGCCACGGCCTGCTTGTTGACCTGCACCTGGGGCAGGACACACAGACACTCCGAGTCGGGGGCAGCCACCGCCCCAGACTCCCCCAGCCGTGCCCCCCTGCCTCCCACCCGGCTGTGGTCCGGCCGGTGCCTGGGCGTGCCAACCATTTAGGCGGACTGAGCTCCCAGGGGAATAGGGTCCCCTGGGTGGCCCCGCGCTCAGGGCCCTCGTCACGCACCTGCACCTTCATGGGCATCATCTGCACGGTCTTGAGCAGGACCTCTTGCGTCTCGTGGCGCACGATGAGGGTGCGGGGGCAGGACACCTTGTCATTGACGTCACAGTGGTAATTATCGATGTAGACCCCAAAGTTGTCCACCGTGGGGTGGATCTCCTCAACCAGCACATACGTGCAATTGCCCTGGTAGCTGTAGTAGAGCCCGTCGAAGGTGACGAAGTGTGGGTCCCCCCAGCCTGTGCAGTAGCCTGGGGAGGGAGTGCCTGTGAGCTGGCAGTGCCTGGCCAGGACTCCCACTCAGGACCCAAGACCCAGACAAGCCAGGGAAGTCCAGCGCCCAGGGTCAGCTGCTGAGGCTGGGTGGCTCAGCCTGAAGTCCACAAAGGGCACCCCGGGACAGCGCACCCTACAGGCCAGGGTGAGGATCACCTGGGCTCCCCTCTAGAAGGCCTGGGCTCAGACACCACTGACTCCAGCACCTTCCATCCTGGGGCACATCTGTCCCAAGGGTTACTGGGGTCTGCACCCAAGGGGCCACAGCCTCCCCTCCCCCCGGGAAGGGGGTGCTCACAGTCGCACTCCCAGTGCCAGCAGCAGCCGTCGGGGTCCAGCACGCGCACGGGCGTCAGGCCGTTGGAGCAGGTGGGCATGGGCGGGGGCTTGCACTCCACTTCCACGATCTCCACTGTGTTGTCGTGCTTGCAGATGGCCATGGTGCAGTTACACAGCCACCACGTCTCGTTCTCCTGCAGCCCGGGGACACAGGGTCATGGAGGGAGGGCGCCTTCCCGGCGGCTGTGGATGTCCTCAGCGGGACCAGCTCGGGGCCCAGGCCGAAGCCCCGCCCACCACCCACTGACCTGCCGGGGAGGATCGAAGTCCGGGCACCCAGAGGGCTTGGTGGTTGGCAGAGGTGCAGGCGGCGTGGAGGTGGGCTCTGGCTTGGAGGACGTGGTGGTTGGCAAGGGCTTGGATGGTGTGGCCGGCGTGGAGGTGGGCTCTGGCTTGGAGGGAGTCGGCGGGGGCGTGGATGGGCAGGACCAGTTGAAGACCTCGAAGGTGCACGTCACAGAGCAGTTCACATAGTAGCAGAAGCCCCCGTGGACGCCACTGTACACCTCCTCACCTAGGGGAGGGGACAGACACCCTCAGGACCCTCCACCTCGGTGACCCTAAGGAAGCCTCACCCTGCCTGCTTCGGGTGTCTGGGGCATCTCTGAGACAGCTGGGTTGTTAGAAGAACCAACCACACACACACACACACACACACACACACAGGCTTGTGTGGCCTCCATGACCCTGGCTGGTGGCCGAATGTGCTCTCCTTCCGCCCCGCCTCCTGCTCCTGGCTGCCAGCTGCAGGCTCCCAGGCTCCGGGGGCCTCACCACGCAGAAGTGAGAGCCTTCTCAGACACTGGCCCTACTGCCACCCAGGACATCCTCGTCAGCCCTCCAGCTGCAGTCCTGGGTCTGGGGTGGGGAGTGTGTCAAACAGCCCTGTGTCTGCCCCCACCCACTACAGCTTCTCCCGGTCCCTGGTGCCTCGCCCTCGCAGCTCCCTGCTCAATAAAGCCCAGTCTGGCCTGTTCGCAGGCGCCTCCCCACGCCTCCCTCCAGCCTGAGGCCAAACTGGACCTCCGTGCACAGCAGCACAGGCCCCCCTTCACCAGGCAGCTCTGGGCTGGATTCCGAACCAAGGGCAAGGGGAGGCAGTGCATTGGCCAGGGGCAGGAGAAAGCAAGGGCATGGGTACCTGGACTGTAGTAGGTGCCGTTCAAATAGCAGCAGACCTCCTGCGTGGAGGTGCTGACCTCTGAACCGGTGCTGATGCTGATGCTCGGTGAAACGATTGGTGTGAATGTGGGCACGCCAGGGGTCTCCGTGATGCTGGCTGTGGTGGTTGGGGGTATTGTGGTCTCCGTAGAAGTGATGGTGGTTGGAGTTGGTACTGCTGTGGTGGTGGTGGCTGGAGTAGTAGTCTCTTTGGTGGTGCTGATGGTAGGGGTTGGTGTCTCTGTGGTGATGGTGGTACTGCTGGGCGTTGGTCCCTCAGTGGTGGTGGTGGTGGTGGTGGTGGTGGTGGTTGGGGTTGTGGTCGCTGTGGTGGTGCTCATGGTAGGGGTTGGTGTCTCTGTAGTGGTGCTGACGGTAGGGGTTGGTGTCTCTGTGGTGGTGCTGACGGTAGGGGTTGGTGTCTCCGTAGTGGTGGTAGTGGTTGCGGTTGTGGTCTCTGTGGTGGTGGTGCTGGTTGGGGTTGTAGTTTCTGTGATGATGCTAGGAGTTGGTGTCTCTGTAGTGGTGGTAATGGTAGTGGTTGGGGTTGTGGTCACTGTGGTGGTGCTCATGGTAGGGGTTGGTTTCTCCGTGGTTGGGGTTGTGGTCTCTGGGGTGGTGCTGACGGTAGGGGTTGGTTTCTCCGTGGTGGTGCTGACGGTAGTAGGGGTTGGTTTCTCCGTCGTGGTGGTGGTTGGGGTTGTGGTCTCTGGGGTGGTGCTGACGGTAGGGGTTGGTTTCTCTGTGGTAGTGGTGGTGGTGGTTGGGGTTGTGGTCTCTGGGGTGGTGGTGCTGCTGCTGAGTGTTGGTCCCTCGGTGGTGGTGGTGGTGGTGGTTGGGGTTGTAGTTTCTGTGATGATGGTAGGAGTTGGTGTCTCTGTAGTGGTGGTAATGGTAGTGGTTGGGGTTGTGGTCACTGTGGTGGTG
>NW_022103935.1:842509-844042 GCF_000313985.2 Echinops telfairi | reverse complement strand
GGTGGTGGTGCTGCTGCTGGGTGTTGGTCTCTCAGTGGTGGTGGGGGTGGTGGGGGTCTCTGTCGTGGAGGGAGTGGTGGGAGGTGAGGTGGGGGGAGCAGGGGTGGAAGCACACTCCTTGCAGCAGTAGACGTTCATCTCATAGTTGAGGCACATCGGCATGGGGATGACCCCTGGCTTCTGGTCTTCGTTCTTGCACACCAGCCCGGTGGAGACGTCGCACACCACTGATTGCCCCAGTTGCTCAAGCGGCCTGTCTGGAAACATGACGGCTCGGCAGGAGATGTTGGCTGTCCAGCCGGGCGCACAGAGGTTTCCGATCGCCTCAAAGTCCCCGCCACCTGGCCCGAACTGAGGTTTGCCTGTATCGATCCATCCTGTCCACTCACAGTCAGTACATGGAGTGGTGTGGGTGGAGGTCGATTCCGGGATGCGTGTGGTGGTCACGGGCACGGTGGGTCCCTTTGTGGTTGTCGTGGTCCCTGAAGTGGTGGACTCTGGGGTGGGGGAGGTTGTCGTGGTTGAAGTCGAGGGGGTGGTGGGAGTGGTTGTGGGACGGGTGGGGGTGGTTGACTGAGGAATCGCAGTTGATGAAGGGGTAGGAGTGGGCGTGGGCGTGGTGGGCGTGGTGGTGGTGGGCGTGGTGGTGGGCGTGGTGGTGGGCACTGTGGTCGTAGGACACACATCCATTGGCAGGCAGCAGTTGACCCGTATCTCGTAGTCATAGCAGAGTCCAAATGGCCCATTTTCAAACTGGTCTTCGTTTTTACAGATGAACCCAACGGAGACATCACACTGAGCCTTCTGGCCAAGCTGCTCCCAGCTGAGGTGGGGCTCTGTGGCCGACCTGCACTCGATGTCCTCAGGGGCACTGCAGACGCCGTCAAATGTTTCCTGGTCACCACCGTCACTGCCTGAGCTCGGGTGGTCCTCGTTGATCCAGTCCGACCAGAAGCAGCACACGGCTAAGGAAGAAAACCATCAATGGGAGGGCATCCTGGAAAAGGCCCCTGCCAAGCACGGAGCCTTTGTCCCAGCCCTGGCCCCACAGAGACCCAACTGTAGAGTCAAGCCAGAGGCTGACCATCCTGCCCCTGACTTTGCAGCTGGAAATGTGAGCCTCGGAGAGCCCAGGGGCTCCTCGGCTGCACCCGGCGTGTGATGGGCGGAGGTCTCACAGGTCCCAGGCCACAGCCCGCCTTCGCTATTTCCAAACCCTCAAGTCAAAGTGTGACTCACTAGAGGGTCCGCATCTCGGGGAGGAAAGTGTTTGCCTCCCATACAACCAACCACCCTGCCGCCCCACGCCAATCAGTGCCACGCCGTCCACCCCTGGGTGGGGCCAGCTGGACAGAGGCAGGAGAACAGCACCCCCCTGAGGCCATGTGCAGCTGGGTCCAGCCCCGCCCAGACCCCATCCGGGCCGAGGGAGCTTCTCCTCCTGGTTTGGTGAGGCTGGGGTCCCTGCCCGACTGTCCCTGGGCAGCGTCTTCCCCATGACTTACTCTGAGTGGTCGAAGGAGAAGCTGCAGC
>NW_022103935.1:834987-841023 GCF_000313985.2 Echinops telfairi | reverse complement strand
ACATGTTTGACCAAATGTGTGTAGCCAAGTATGTACATGTATGTACATCTCCAGGGGCGACCAAGTGTACACATGTGTGCCTGTGTGTCTAGGCATGTATTTGGATGGCTTGTGCCTGTGTATGCTCACATATGTGTGCACCTGTGTGAGTTTGTGTGACTGGGGGTGCACATGTGTGCCTGTGTGTCTAGGCATGCGTTGTGTTGTGCGTGGCTTGTGCTTGCATGTGCTCGTATGTGTATGTGCTTGCGTGCCTGTGTCTCTCTCCCTGTGTCCCCTGGCCCTCCCAGCCCCCTGCCACGTGGGCTCAGGTACCAAGACTCGCAGATGTCCTCAGAGGGCATCGGCGACCCTGGTGGGTAGTGGTTGTCCCCGATGTAACAGCCACACTGCTCACTGGTGACACACTTCTTCAGGTCCTCGTCAAAGATGGGCCTGTTCTCAGGGCACCGCGGGTAGCAGCCTGGGGGACACAGGGCTGTTGGACCACCTCGGAGGAGCCCGGTCCGCCGGACCCCACCAGCATGCCCAGGGTCCCCCCACCCCCACCCCGGCAGGCCGTCCTGGGAGAAGGCCAGGCATCCTGTGCCCCACCCCCACCAGGCAAAACCAAAGGCTCGGCTCGGCCACGCCCAGCTGTCAATGGGCCCACAGCCATCCGGGCGGTTCCCGTCCCGCCTCTGCACCTCCCAGCTCGGGAAGAGCTGGGCTCCCAGCACTGGGTGCAGGCAGCGTAGTGCAGGCCTTCTCGGGCCCTGCGGGCGCGTCCCGGCCTCGCGTGCGCGCGCGCGCGCGCTCACCTTCCAGGTAGGAGACGGAGATGTTGGAGTGGATGCCGTTGATGGTGCGGCAGGTCTCGAAGCTGCGGTTCCCGCACGGCTCGTAGTGCCACTCGCACTCATCCGGGGGGTTGTAGTAGTCGCAGAAGATGGCTGCGGGAGGAGGCGGGTCAGAGCCAGAGGGGGCGCTGGGTCGGCCGCGGCGCGCGGCCCCCGAGCCCGCCGCCCGCCTGGGGGACGCGTGCCCCGGCGCACTCACGGCACAGGTCTGGCGTCCGCCAGAAGACGCAGGCCTCCTCCTTGGTGCACTCCTGCGCGTAGGAGGCCACGGCCGAGCAGAAGCACTCGCAGTCGCCGCCCGAGTCGCAGGAGCAGGAGTCGTGCACGCAGGCCTCGTAGAAAGGCTTGGGGTCCACCTGCCCGGGGAGCGGACGTGAGCCCTGGACCTGCTGCCGGCGCGCGCCCCAGCCGGCCCCGCCCCTGAACCCCGCTCCAGCCAACGGTGCCCAGAGCCCTGGGAGCACACCCGAGGGGGCGGGGCGCACAGGGCCCCTCCCACAGGGGGGACAGGCTGCCTCCAGCCACGCCCGCAGCCCAACTGGGCTCCAGCCAGGCCCCGCCCACCTTGCTGTGGCAGACGGCGAAGACTTGGCTTTTGATGATGCTGCACTGCTTCTCGGCCCAGGAGCGTCGGTGCGGGTTCACGCTGCACGGATCCGGGGTCGTGGTCACGTCGGTGCAGGTCGGGGCCTCCTTCCAGCTGTTCCCGAAGTCCAGCTCGCTGTCCACCACCATGTGGTCCCGCGTGGTGAAGTCGTTGTTGGAACGGTCGTCGAAGTTGCCACACAGGCCGCACACGGTGCCCTGCTGGGGGGTGACACGCCGGGGGGAGCTTGGCCAGGGGGCCTCGGCAGGGGGCGGGGTTTGGCGGGTGGGCGGGGCCGCAGCGAGGTGCGCGCACCTTGTAGGAGGGGGCGAGCTTGACGAAGATGGTGGTTTTCTTGTCCCAGATGACAATGATGCCGATGCTGGCCTCCACCACCAGGTACTGGCCCACTTCCCGCGTGGTGTAGGACACGTGGTGGCCTGTGTCACGCTGGATCACCACGCGGTGCTTGTCCTCCAGCTTCAGCTCCGTCCTCTGCGCACAGGCGGGCCGTCACGGACCCACAGCCTTCCCGAGAGCCCGGCCACCCCCGAGCCCCTGCCCCGCAGAAAGCCCGCCAGCCCCCGCCCGCCCGCACACACCCCCAGGAAGATCTTGATGGCCTTGGAGCAAGTCACGCCAGTGGTGCCGCAGGGCACGTTCTCCGTGATGATGCTGAAGGAGCCCTGGGAGGCGTTCTGGCCGCAGTAGTCCTGTGGGGGGGGGGGGGCATGTGAGCGCTGGGGCCACGCGGGCCACCTGCTGCAGACGGGCGCCCTCTGGCCCTGCATCAGCTGGGACACAGGCAGGCCTCGGCCCTGCCTCCCTCTGTGGTAAGGACCTCACAGAGGTGTTAAGGACCCCGCTAGGGGGTTAAGGACCTCACTGGGAGGGGGGGAGAACTTCCCTCACTGGGGGATAAGGACCTCACAGGGGGGGTAAAAAGGCTCTGAGTGGGGCAAGGACCCTCATTATGGGGTAAGCTCCTCACTGTGGTGTGGAGAGCTTGGTAAGGCGGTACCCGTGTGGGGGTAAGGCTCTCTGTGTGGGACAGGGACTTAGTGTGGGTGGACCTTGGTGTGGGAGCAGCGTGGTGTGGGAGGGGCTTGGTGTTGGGCAGGAGCCATAGGAGAGACTGGGGGGTTGACGGGCCCTTTTTTTCCTGTGTATGACCTGCCAGTCCCATCTCCCGCCATGTACCCCCAAAAGGTGAAGAGGGGGCTCCCCCCACCCTCTGCAAGATGGTGGCAGGAGGCTTGTCCTCACCTGGGCCACCACGTAGGAGCAGTGGCCGTCAAAGTCGTAGTACTTCTTGTCAAAGGTGATGTAGTGACCGCTGCCGTAGATGGCACAGGTGCCGTGGCACACGGCCTGGGTGCACGTCCAGCGTCCTCTGTGGCAGGTGCTGAGGACATGGGGAGAGGCTGGAGGAGATGGAGCAGCCGGGGGCAACTCCGCCCCTGCGCAGGGCAGTGGCTGGGAGCCCTACATCCCTCTGGAGAGGCACAGGGAGGGGACCATCTGGCTTGCCTCACCAGGTATTGCAGTCCACCTTGATCTTGGCCCCAGTGGGGTACAGGTCCTTGTTGTGGACACAGGGGCACGCGTCCTCCACCACACAGCCGCCTCTGCCATCGTCAATCAGCCCCTCCGGGCACACACAGCCACTGACACACTCCGTTTGATACTGGGGGCCGCAGCGGAGAGGGGGCACAGTCAGAAACTGAGGGGCCGAGCCGAGCCCTGCACAGAATGGCCCCCAACCCCACACTGGCTCCACAGACCCAACCCCAGGAGCCAGGCGAGGCAGCCTGCCAGAGCCCCCACACTGGCCCCCCGGGCTCAGGGCCTGGGCCCCTGGCTCCTTCTGATCGGCAGCAATGTCCCTGTGTCCTCCTGAGCCAGGCTGGGCCCCCTCCACCTCCTGCCTATTGAAATGGGGTCCCGGCACTCACATAGCCGGCAGCCAGCGTCTGGCAGCTGAGGGGGCGGGGGTTTCGGATGGCCAGTGCAGTCAGGTTGTTACAGTCAATGTGGATCTTGGGGGACTTGCAGCCTGTAGGACAGGTGGAGGGGGATGGTGGTGTCAGTCCAGCTGAAGGTGGGGGTGGGGCAGGGCCTGAGGGGCAGTGGGGCACTTACTCTGGCCCAGCAGCTTGACCTGCATGCAATGCAGCCTCCCGTTCCGGCAGACACTGGGGGGGAGGGGGGGACAGGGCAGATGAATGGCCAGACCTCGGGGGTCTATGCCCAGGCCTACTCCCTAGGCAAGGCCCCAAGAGAAGCCCCCTCCGGGCTCTGTGGGGTGCCCTGCATCTCAGCAGCCCCCACCCAGTCCTCCCTCATCCGGTTGCCGAGACACTGCAGATGTCCCCCACCCCTGGACCAGAGGTCCAGCCGCCCACCCCTGCCTTGTGGGGGTCCGGCACCCACCACCGCTCCTCCTGGCGCAGGACCACATCGCCCGCCTCCAGGTAGAGGCCGCGGTGATAGCAGGAGCACTTGGCCAGGGGCACGCAGCGGCCTTTCTCGTCTAGGAAGGTGTGGTCTGGGCAGCCGCAGCCATCCACCGGCGCAAAGCCCTTGAGGCAGTGCTTGTCGGGCTCGGAGAGCGAGCGGCACGTCTGCTGGCAGGTGGTCAGGTTGTACAGGAAGATCTGAGAGTTGGGGCAGGAGCCCACGTCCTTGTCTGCAGAGGGGGCGGGAGGCGGGGCGCCCAGGGTCAAGGCCTATGTCCCAGCTCCACACACCTTCCGCAGCCCCCGGCCAAGAGTTCTCGCCCCGCCCCGGCCCCACTCACTGCAGACGCGCTCCCGCCAGCCCCACAGCATCACGCCCTTGGCGGCGCAGGCGCGGGCGTAGGAGGACAGCGCGGCGCACATGCAGTCCTCATTGTTCTGACAGTTGCACGTGTCGTACTTGCACCTCTGCACGCGGACAGGGGTGGACGGGTGTCAGGGCAGGGCGCAGGCGCGCACAAAGGCCCCCATGCGTGGGCCCATGTGAACATGCACACGGGTGCAAGCACTCCCCAGCGTGCACACTCACCCACAGGCACACAGAATGCGCAAGCCCATGTGCACACAGGTTGACATATGCACACACATGGGGAGTGGGAGCTGCTGGCTCTGTCAGGGGGAGGCTCCTGTGTGCATGTGCGTGGGTGCATGTGTGCTGGGCGCACCCACCTTGTAGTACTCTGTGGGGTCCACAGCAGAGTGGCACCTGCCAAAGGGGGTCTCTGTCTTCTTCAGCAGGGAGCACCAGTGCTCGGCGTAGTTGGCTGCGGAAGGAGGAGTTTGGACCTCAGCAGGGGACCGTCCACCCCAAAGGTGAGCCCTGACTCCTGCCCAGTTGTCTCCCTCCGGGTTGGATCTCCCATCAGGTTGGGCAGCTCAGGTGCTGACCGACCAGATGCCCCTGCAAGGCCGGCCAGGGGCAGGTGACTCACATGCCCTGCTGACAGCTCTTCTAAGAACCCGGACTCAAGGGGAGGGGGAGGGGAGGGTGCCAGCTGCCATAGCAGCAGGCACCTGTGACTTGGCACCATTGATCACCCACCAGCAGGCAGCAGCTGGCAGCCTGCTCGCCCACCCTCCTGTCGCCCATGCCCCAGGTGCCCGACTCACCACTCTCAATGTTGAGGGAGCAGGGATCGTCCAACCAGTCTAGCTTGTCATGGCAGCTCGACTGAGCCTTCCAGGTGTTGGCAAAGCCGGCACCTGTGGCCTCCACCAGCCCACCGGGCGTCTTGAAGTCATCGCCCTCCAGGCCATTGAAGTTCCCACAGAGGCCTGGGGGCAGGCGGGGCCAGGTTGGGAGTGGACCCATGAGGACTAAGGGGGCCAGGAGAGGGATGGGGGCAGGGCAGGGCCAGGTTGGGAGTAGGAGAGGACCCATGGGGGCTGAGGGGCCAGGACAGCACAGGAGAGGTGGGCCTGCAGGGCCCCTGGTTGCCACTCACCCTGCACGCGGCCCTGGTTGCTCTGCTCCAGCGTGGCAAACAGCTGCATGATGGGGGCCAGCTGCACCTGCAGCCGCAGGCCGAAGGCAGTGTTCACAATGATGTGGTAGGAGGAGGGCCGGAAGATGGAGAAGCTCGCTGCGTGGGGGACATAGGGCAGTGAGGGCACATCGGGGCCAGGAGCCAAGCCTCAGGAGGGGCTGGAGCTGTGGGCACTAGCGCCGCCCACCACCCCTACGCCAACAGGGGGCTCTGGAGGGCCCAGCCTGGACCCCCAGCCTGAAGGGGCCTGGACCTTGGGGGGCAGAGAAACCCAGGGCACCTCTATCCACTCACCAGTCACGTGGGGCAAGTTGACCTCCAGCTCATTCAGGAGGACGCTGCCATCAGACTTGAAAGCCACCACCTATGAAGACAGCAGGGGCTGACAGGGTCCCTGACCAGGGGCCAGGGCAGGGCGGGGCCAGGGCGGGAGGCGGGGCCACCGCCAGGGGGGGGAGGCCAGGGGGCGGGGACGGCACGCACATTCTTCTTCCTGTCAGTGAGCAGGACTACGGTCTTCAGGCAGGTCTGCTTGTCAGTGGAGCCGCAGGGGGCCAGCTCACCCAGCAGAGCATAGGAGTCATTGTGGTCACCCTGCGGGAGGG
>NW_022103935.1:825843-834693 GCF_000313985.2 Echinops telfairi | reverse complement strand
ACAGCCCCCCCCACCCACCCACCCAGGCCCGAGTGTCCTCACCCTGCCCTGGGCGCCCGGCACTCACCACTGCTCACACTCATTGGTGACCTGCTGGCCAGGGGAGTACAGGTGTCCGTGCAGTTTGCAATGGCACTGGCTCACGGGGATGCAGCCACCACCCGCGATGTCGTCAAACACGGTGCCTGTGCAGCGGGGTAGGGGACGTAGCCGTGACGCTGGGGGCTGCCAGGGCCTGGCCCGCGGCCGCAGGCAGCCCTGATCTTTAGAGCGGACACCTGTGATCCCCACCAGCTCCGGGTGGGGGTTGTGCCTCCAGGTGGGGGTTGGGGGGTGTTCTGGATGAGACACTTCAACCTGCAGGTCCCTCCCATGTGGACTTGTTCCCTGATTTCAGGGTGGTCATGTGGAGTGAGGGGCTGCCATCACCCCAACTTCCACAGCTGTCCCCTCCAGGGGGCCGATATGGATGCCCCGCCCCCAGGGCCCGCGCCCCCGCAGAGCGTCCGCCTCACCTTCGGGGCAGAAGCAGCCGTCCATGCGGTGCTCCTCGCAGAGGCTGCTCTGCTCCAGGTGCGAGCAGGTGTCCATGCAGGGGGAGCCGCTCTCCAAATAGATCATGTTCCCGGGACAGCTCTTGGCTGCGGGGGACAGAGGGGGCGGTGAGCCCTCCGCGGCTGCCTAGTCCCGGGCCTTCTCCCTCCGCCCGGGCCGGGGGCCCGGTCCGCCCGCCGCGCTTACGGCAGAACGAGGCGCTCCTCCAGGTGGCCGGCCGCCCGCCGGCGTGCGAGCACTGGCGCGAGAACTCGGCCATGGTGCTGCAGACGCAGGCGGCGCCCGCGCCCCGCGCGCAGCGGCACAGGTCCTGCACGCACGCCCGCACGAACAGCTCCAGCGGCACCCGCGCCCGGCAATCCGCGAAGGCCTCCGCCTCCAGCAGCCGCTCGCACTTGGCGCGCTGGCGGGACAGACAGGTGCGGTGGGTGGCTGCTCCGCCCCGGAGACCCCCCGCCCGACGGGCGCCCCAACCTGGGCCCCTGCCCCCGACTCACGTGCTCCGCACAGGAGGCGGGGAGCGGCTCCTCCTCGGGGTCTTCGCAGACCACCTCGGGTTTGTTGATCTTCTGCATGTTCCCGAACTCAGTGGGGCTGAAGACGACGCCTGGAAGGCGGAGACCGTCAGCGAGGGTGCCCAGGGTGACCACCCCCCGCCCCCAGAGACCCGGGGGCCGCCTCACCGTCACTGAGGAACTCAGAGTAGGTCTGCAGGCCGTTGAAGTCCCCGCAGAGGCCGCACGTGTGATTCCGGAACTTACTGTCCAGCTCCAGCTGTTGAGGGGGTGGAGGTGTGCAGGGGGAGAGGGGAGTGGACAGGTGAGCTTCTGCAGGCAGGCACCCAGAGCAGGGCAGGTGGATTCCCAAGGCAAGACAGATGGGCACCCAGGCTCCAGGCAGGTGGGCAACCAGGGCAGGGCAGGTGGGCACCCAGACCCCGGGCAGCCTGCTGAAAATAGACCCATTGCCACGGGCCCCGCTTCAATCGTGACGGGAGGACGGGGTTCCCGCAGGGGTCCAAGGGAAAGGTGAGGCGCCTGCCTCTAAATTCCAAGGTTCCTCCCAGGATGAGGAACCCTGAGGCCAGGTACAGACTGGGTAGCTCACACAACCCTGTTCAGGGGGTCCTCCCCGCCTCCACCCCCTGGGTCCTGCAAGGAAGGGGCTGGTCCTCGGGTCTCCCCGGGGGGCGGTCCCCGTCCTGGATGCTGGCCGTGCCCACCATGAGCGAGTCCTCGCGGTTCCACATGAGGGCGAGGCCGGCCCGCGAGTAGACCTTGGTGTAGGCGTCGCTCTTCTCGATCAGCAGCCCAGAGCTGTAGTGGGGGGTACTGACCCTGCGCGTGGGGGGGGGGGACACCGAGTCACGCGCCCACCCTGCCAGCCGCCTCGGTCCCCTTCTCCCCTCCGCCCCGCTGCACCCCAGGGACAGACGGTCTTGGCCTCCCTCTGGTGGACGACATAAGCAATGGCAGGACAGCTCGTCTCTCCCCAGGCTGAAATCGGCCGGGCCACCATGGTCGGTGCAGGGCCCTTCCCAAGGCCATGGAGGCGGGTTGGGCTGCCACCCCCACCAGGCGGTTACCCAGCAGGACGTCCAATGGGTGGGTGGCTTCTCCGGGCCCCTGCTGACCCATCACTCCTGAGGGTCCACTTCCCCCTTCCTGTCTACACTTGGGGCTTGGCCCTGTTGCCAGACCTCACCTCTACCTCCACCCCTGTGACCAATCACCTGCTAACCAGCTGGCAGGCGGGGGTGGGGGGGTGGGGGGGTGGGGGTGGTGGCAAGGGCAGAGGTGCAACAGGAAACTGAACCCCTTCGAGGCAGGCAGAGGGCCGACCCACAGGTGGGGGAACCAGCCCAGCTGGAAGGCATTTAAGAGGTTGCCATTGTTCCAAAGACAATGGGGGAACAATAGCCGGGCAGTGGGGAAGGGGCGCCCTGACTGCCTCGGCACCCCTTTTGTAACTTGATCTGGGCACCCCAGACCTAATGGAGCCCAGAATCCCCACCACTGGCCACAGTGTTGTGGGCTGAAGGGCAAGGGTCAGGGGCTTGCAAGCAGCCCCCCACCTCTCACCCCAGAGTAGAGAGCACTTGCCCGCAATCCCTCACCCACATGGGTTTCCCTGGGTGCCCAAACCGGATTTGTTGAGTGGGACAGGAGCTCAGACCCCACCCTCAGGAGTCTTGGCTTCACGGGCTCATCAGAGGGGGTCCCGCCCCCACCAGTGGTCTAGGCAGAGTGGGCCCAGCAGCAGGAGCACACACACACACACCCCTCACTAGGCCCCAGGCCCCGGCCGCACTCACAGGGCCCCGTTCACCACGGCCAGCTGCCGGGTCAGGTACACGGTGTCGTCCTTGATGGTCAGCAGGATGTACTCAAGCTCCGGGCGGCCCCCTCGGCGCCCGGGGCCCCGCTTCAGGTGCACGGCGAACTCCTTGTAGGAGTCCCGGCAGTCGGAGGCAAAGTTGTAGTCGCAGAGCCCGCGGAACTGGAAGATGTCGCCATCGAAGGTCTTGTAGTGGCCGTCCCCCCAGGTGCTGCAGACTGTGTGCCCGTGGTTTCGCACCCTGCCTTCTGGGAATGGTGGGCACGGGGTGAGCGTCAGGGGAGGGGTCACCTGCCCACCAGCCGCCCCGTGGGCCTGATAGCACCTGCAGGTGGCTTAGGACCCAGGTGGCTCAGCAAGGGGTCCCACAGGACCCCTGTGGTTGTTCCTTTCCCAAGGAAGGACCCTGCAGGACCCTGGTGATTCCACCCCGAATCTCAGCCCACTGAGAAGACGGCTCTGACTGAGGTGTCCAGCACCCTGACTGCCATGGGTTGGGGTACCCGGGGCACCCGTGTGGCTCCCTGGCCACTCTCTCTGCCTCCTTGTGTCCCACCCAGCGCCCCTGTGCCACTCTGCCTATGTCAGCCAAGACAAGGCGCCAGGACCACCCTGAACCACAGGCTCCTCTCCTACTGAAGCCCCCACCCTTAAGAAGGTGCATCTTGACTTGGACCCTCCCTGGGGTCCTGCAACCCCCCACCCAGTCCAGCTCCCACGCTCCTCAGTGCAGTGGTCCAGCTCGGGCCCTGCTTCCTGGGGGCTGTCCCCACACTGGAGGACAAGAGGGGCCAGGACTACCTCGTCCTCTGTTCTCCCCCTTTGATGGCACCAGGAGGCTGCAGGATCAGAGGGCAACCAGGCTGCTCCAGTGCCCACCAGAACCAGCCCAGAGGCAGGACAGAAGAGGTCCAGCTTTGGATCCCAGGGTCAGACTCCCCTATCCTCTGGAAGATCCCCCGGCTCCTACCCCAGAGCGGGGAACCTGTCCATCCACCCCTTACCTCTCTGGAGCTCTGTGCCCGTGGCCGAAGCCAAGGCCAGGCAGACCGCCACCAGACGGGCTAGGGGCAGCCCCATGGTGGCTCCAATGGCTGGTTGCGGAGAGCAACCTGGGGCAGGGGTCTGGGTCTTATATGCCGGGCCTGAGGAGGCGGGGAGGGGAGGGGAGGGGCGAGGTGTGGGTGGGGCGTGTGCAGATTATCCAGAAAACAGCTGTGGGGGCCCAGCCCCACGAGCCCGAGTGGGGCAATATTGATTCAGGTTATCAGAGGGTTATCTTTTATTGCCCCTGGGTAAATGAGGCTTCCTCAGGATGCGGCAGCCCAGTACCCCGGGCAGTGCAGACCACACCCAAGTGTAACCTCAACCCCTCCCAGCCCAGGACGAGGGCTCCTGCAAGGAGCGGAAGCATGTCCTGGCCTGGCCTTTGCCCAGCCCACCAGGCCAGCCCAGCCCAGAGCCCCTGAGCAGAGCAGGACGCCATGAGGGGCTTCCTGGAAGCCCACCCTAACCCCCACTTGTCCCCTACGCTCTCAGCCAGCATCCTGCTGGGCAATGAAGGCAAGATGCCCACCCACAGCCACCCACTGAGGCCCACATTGGAGACCCAGCTGGGGGTCCCCCGAGCCCTGCTCCCCACCCCATGGCTCCATGCAAAACTTCCCTCTCTGTGGCCCTAATCCCCTCTTTCCCAGCAGAGCCGGGCTCTGGAATTACATGTAATTGGACCTCCAGAAAGCCCCGGCCAGTCAGACCGTGTAAAGAACCAGGTCCACAGTACTGCCGGCTCGAGACGAGAGTGGTGGGCACAAGGTCATGGCCACGGAGGCTGAGGAGCTCAGGCCTCGGGCCTGGCCACACACTGGGGTAAGGTCATGGAGCCCCAGAGCTAGGAGCCAGCCCCCAAGGCTGTTCAAGGGCAGCTGCAAGCTCCCCCACGTGTCCAGAACCCCTCGGGAGAACCAGAACATGGCACTGAACATCCCTAGACCCACCTGGACCTGAGGCTGCCTGGCACTCCCACCCGGCAGGTGCCAGTAGGCACCGCATTGCCTGACAGCAGACACCTCTCAGGCCCTGGCTTTGGTCCCGGATCCAGGGACTGAGAAAGTGTAGAACGGGGTACAGAGAGAGACCTCGAGTTCCCAGTCGATGGGGGAAGCTCCTTGAAGCAATTTCAGCCATGGGGGGTATGGTGCAGGTATGGGCACCCACTTGCTGCCCAAGGCTCCCTCCTGTGACCATGCCCAGGAACATGGGCCCGGTATCCAGCCCCACCCTCTAGGGTCACCCTCTGCCCTCTGAGACTGCACCCAGACCACATCACAGACCCAGGGCTGAAGGTGCCCAGAGCCGGGTGCCCAGAAGACTTTTATCCCAGCATCCCCACATACCCAACCAGGAAGTCAATCCCCTGCGGGAACCCCAGCGTCTGGAGACACGGGGCCAGGAGCGTGGGGCCAGAGCCGGGGGATTAGGGAAACTGGAGCCTTGGGCTGCAGCGGGGCCATTGTCCCACTTCCCCGCCCACAAGACACCCAGGCCGGGGGCAGTGATATTCCATGCCAAGTTCCCACTGCCCTGGTGGCCGGCCCGGAGCTCCCAGGGAGTCCCAAGTCTGGTACAGGGATGGAGGGAGTACCTGGCTCACTCCAGAGCCTGGGACTCACCTCCTGCTGGCCCCTGGCTGCAGGCGCAGCAGCAGGACATGCTGGGAGCAAGCAGAGGCTGGCCATCAGTGTCAGCAACTTGGGCCAGGTGTCCAGCTGCATCCCCCAGACCCACAGCTGCTGAGGACTCAAGCAGGCCAGACCCGGGTGGTCACCTGGGCAGTCACCTGGACGACCACCTGGGTGGTCATCTGGGCAGTGGTTCCCTGGGCAGCCACCTGGGTGGTCACCTGACAGCCACCTGGGTGGTCACCTGGGCAGAGGTCACCTGGGAGGCCACTGGGTGGTCAACTGGATGGTCACCTTGGTGGTCACCTGGTCAGCCACCTGTGATCACCTAGGTGGTCACCTGGGTGCTCACCTGGGTGGTGGTCACCTGGGTGGTTACCTGCGCAGTCACCTTGACAGCTACCTGGGTGGTCACCTAGTGGGTGGTCAGTCAGCTGGATGGCCACCTGGGTGGTCACCTGGGTATCCACCTGGGCATCTATCTGGGTGGTCACCTGGACAGTCACCTAGGCATCTACCTGGGTGGTCACCTGGACAGTCACCTAGGCATCTACCTGGGTGGTCACCTGAACAGTCACCTGGGCATCTATCTGGGTGGTCACCTGGACAGTCACCTGGGCATCTATCTGGGTGGTCACCTGGACAGTCACCTGGGC
Organism: Echinops telfairi; assembly: GCF_000313985.2. Classification (NCBI taxonomy): domain Eukaryota; kingdom Metazoa; phylum Chordata; class Mammalia; order Afrosoricida; family Tenrecidae; genus Echinops; species Echinops telfairi. Next base: position 828,464 of record NW_022103935.1, on the reverse strand, counting down.
ATCTATCTGGTGGTCACCTGGGGGCTGTTTTGGCATTTGCTGTTGAGTGGATTCCAACTTGTTTCAACCCTTACTGTGCAAAGAAGCCCTGCTCCATGGGGTTCTCAAGGCGGTGAGTTTGGGGGAGCTAATTTTCAGGTCTGAGAGGTGGGGTTCCCTCCCCGCACCCCCGCCAGGTATAAGAAAGTAGAGTCCTCCCAGGTCTGAGAAAGCCCTGGAGATGGGGCATCACTGGTGGCCCTGAGGCCCAGGTTGTCTCACCCTAAGACCCTCTCAAATGCAGTCTTGGGGTCTGGTTGGGACCTCAAAGAGCTCCAGTGGGTCATGTCTTTTCTGAGAGGAGGATGTGGACGGCCTAAGGGTGGATAGTGGCCGGTCCCCACCAACCTGGGGAGGGGACAGAGCACGGGGACTAGTTGCCCACTTTCACGTCCGCCCAGCCTTGGACACCAGCCACTGCACTCAGGCCCAGAGCAAGTGGGCTTCATGTGGGACGGACCCCATCAGCAGAGGCCCATCTGTGGCAATCCCATGGAACGCTCTGGAATGGAGCCCCTCGGCAAATCTCTGACCCCGGGCTCCTAGGAGACGTGCCTCATCCTAGACGCTCCAAGACACGAGCCTAGCGTGACGTCTCTGCGCAGCACATGGTATCCTGTCGTGAGAGTGGCAACAGCCCCCTGTGGAAAGCTGGCCTCTGAGGGGCCCACGTCCCTGATTCTGCTCTCTGCACTGGGCAGAGCACGGTCACACGGTCTGCCTGGACCTGGACCCACGGAGGCTCTCGGAGGTGGACTGAGGGACCCTCACCGCTGGCCCTGGAGGCAGCTGTGGTTCACAGACCATGCTCGTTGGTGCCCAGGGCACGCACCATGCCCGCCCCCCTTCCGTGACAGCTCTGCCCACCGTGCAGGGCCCTGGACTCTCCCGGGCATCTGCTCGGAAGGCTGACGCCCAGCAGTGTTTGCCCTGACAAGATACTGCCCGTGTGGACTGCTGGTCATTTACAACCTGGGCCGCAGGGAGGAGGCAGCAAAGACGTCACAGAGGGTGGCCTAGAGGGACTGTCCCTCTACTTTCTGACCACAGACCCTGACTCATCAGGAAGTGAGGGTGATAATCCCGGAACCAGAGTCCCTGGGGAGGGAGGGGTGCTGAAGAGGGAGGTGAAGGGGGGATGGGATGGGATGGGGTGGGGGAGAAAACCAGAGGAAATTGGCAGCACAATCAGAGTTGGGGGGGGGTGGGGGGAGCTGGGGGGAGACCCCCCGTGAGAGCCTCAGAGGACCGAGGTGGCTCCAAGCAGGTGCAGTGTGACAGCGATGGACCGGCTTTCCTGGCTTTTGCCACCAATGCCGTTTTCCGTTTTCACCGGGTGTCTTTCTAATAAGCCCTGTGATGTCCCCGGGAACCCCAAACATGGCCTGCGGCGCAGACCGCCCCGCCGCAGTTCAGGCGGCCCCGCAGATGCCCTGGGATGCCACTGTCTGGGCTTGGCAGTCTGCGGCCTGGGTGGAGGGCACTAGCCGTCCGTGAACGGAGCCTGAGCAGCAGCTCTTTCTGATCCAGCCTCACACGTTGAAGGCCGTTGACTCTGTCACTGTGTGAACTAAAGCACCCGTGTCCCGGTGACAGGCCCCACCGCTTCTAGCTCTTTCTATTCCTATTTCCAGACGTGACGGCATTCAAGACAACGCCTCTGGGAGCAGGTTTCGATGTGGCGAAGTTGTGGTGATCGCCGGAGAGGCCCGAAACTCCGCCCTCATTCGGCTGTTCTTCACTTCCACCTTGTTCTGACCCAGAGTCCTCCTCAGCACCTGGAGCCCCGCTCCTTAGCTCCTTCTGCTCTGGCATCATCACAGCCTCTCCCTTCTTTGGGGGGACTCTGACACCTGGGAGCCCTGCTGGCACTGCGAGCCAGGCATGGGGCTGCTGGCTGCAAGGCTGGTGGTTCCAACCCACCAGCCGCTGCACAGGAGAAAGATGAGGCTGTCTGCCCCGGTGTACGTGCAGAGGCAGGAAACCGGCCTCGGGTTGATGCGAGCTGGAATAGACTCAGCGCTTGGTTGGTGGGTTGGTTGGGTTTTGGTGGTGGTGCAGGGGATGAAGTGCTGGAGTGCTCGCTGAAAGATTGGCGGTTCAAACCCCCCAGCCGCTCCATGGAAGAAAGAAGAGGCTGCCTACTTCTGTGAAGGTTTACAGCCTCAGACACTGTAGGGAGCAGCTGTATGGGGGTTCCACTCCAGGGTGAGAGCCCATGTTAGGGGCAGTGAGAGTCTGAGGAGGACGGGTCGGGGATTTGGATGCATCTCCCTCCTCTCATGGGACATGTGCTATGCTTCTCACTGGAGGAAGACCGCAGAGTGAAGGGGAAATGCTGCGAGCATGACCTCCTTGCTGATGCCAACCTGCAGCTCCCGGAGGAGCAGCAGTGACTGACGCCACCCCCATGAAGCCATTCGCTTCTCCTGCCCGCCCCCCACCGCCCGCTCCCTCCCAACACTGTCCCCTTTGGAAGGGGGTCCGTGAGCACAGCCCAGACTGAGGGTGGGGTGGGGAGCGATTCGGAATTCTGGATGGGAGACCAGAATCTCCCCGTATTTGTCTATGCATCTAACATC
>NW_022103935.1:807479-808990 GCF_000313985.2 Echinops telfairi | reverse complement strand
TTCATCACGGCACAGTTCACAATCGCAAGGAGTTGGAAACAACCCAAATTTCCATCAACTAACGAGTGGATTAAAAAAACTGTGGTACATACATACAATGGAGTACTACGCATCGCTAAAAAGCAGTGTTGAGTGTATGAGGCACATGGATGCATGGGAAGAACTGGAGGAAATCATGCTAAGCGAAGTAAGCCAAGCACAAAAGGACAAGTGTTACATGAGTCACTGAGGTAAGCTTAAAAAAATCCAAAAGGGGCATAAGGGAAAAGCTACTGTATACAAACAAACATTCCTGGGGCAAGGACCAGGTAGTATGGCAGGAGGCAGACCAAATCCAGGGATACATATGGTAGCCAACTAAAAGTGGGGGGGCGGAGAAAAAAAGAAATGGGTAGCGGGGGCACAGGGCACTAACCCACCCGAGGGGAGGGTATTGTTTATATCTCCACAGGGAAAGAGGGACCAGACTTCAACCTGGTGCTCCAAAATGTGAATGTAACATGCCAGCATGGAGTAGAAAACCAGTGGAGAGGTCTGAGGGGTCTGCCCCAATCCCAACTATGTGGACACCTGCCCCGCCCCCAGAAGAATTTCAGAGGACAGCACTGAAGCTGCAGCTCAGAGAGAGGGACAGATCTGATCAGAGCACACGGGAGCAAATGAAGGGGGAGGAAGAGAGAGTGGAGCACATCCTGGCCCACCAAGGCTTGATGACGATATTCCCGTTCAGAAAAGCCAATCCACAGAGAACACAATATAGCCGGCCCCACTATGGGACACGACATCCCTCACTGACCCATAGTCCTACTGGGAACAACACTGGAGACACAGTGTGGGAATTGTACCCAATCTGCTCCCACCACACTGAGGCAAAACACTAAGGGCTTGCAACAGAACAGCAAGGGGAACAGAGCAACGAAGTCCCCAGGGAATGCCAAAAATAATCTGGGGCCAGGGCTTGGCACCCCGTCAGACTCGACTGGAAAACACTCTGAAAGGCCGACAAGCATCCTTGGACTAACTACAAGCTTTTCTTTCTTGTTGTTGTGTTGTGGTTTTTGTGGTTTTGTCATTGGCTTTTTGTTGTTTCGTTTTCTTTTCTTTTGTTGCTTGGTTTTGCTCTGTCTTGTTTTTGTGCTTGTTATTATCTCTAAGATAGGTTGGATGAAAATCTAAAGGAGAAAACAATGGGACCAACGGTTCTGGGGAGATGGGAGAGGGGGATGTGGGGGGAAAGGAAGTGGTGTTAACAAACCCAGGGACAAGGGAACAACGAGTGATCCAAATCAGTGATGAGGAGCATGTAGCAGGCCTGGTAGGGCATGATCAAGGATAATGTAACTGAGAGGAATTACTGAACCCCAAATGAAGGCTGAGCATGATGGTGGGACAAGAGAAAAGTAAAAGGAAATAGAGGAAAGATCTAGGAGGCAAAGGGCATTTATAGAGGTCTAAATAAAGGCATGTACATATGTAAATATACTTATATGTGAGGATGGGGAAATAGATTT
>NW_022103935.1:801028-805906 GCF_000313985.2 Echinops telfairi | reverse complement strand
TCCCTCCACAATTTCCTGTGCCCACCCCATCCCTGGCCTCCTCCTAGCCTTCAAAGTCTTCTCTCTTGGTCTGAAACCATTTTCCTTTTCTCAGTCACACTGTCATTAACTATTTGTCCTTCTAAGATTGACCGACCCGGCTGAGCACCGTGTTCTTCGGTTTTATCCGTGTCTTGGCGTGTTTGAGGCTTTATGGTTTGACTTGGTGCCTGGTATCCCGTGAGGCGGATGGCCCAGAGCTCGCCTGTCCAGTCCTCTTTAACTGGCGCTTTGGCTGTTCCCATCCTCGTGCTGTGGTGGAAATTGCCGCAATAAAAACAGGCGTGCGTGTCTATGTGCGTTGTATTCTTTATTTCTTTAGGGTCTGTCCCCAGGAGAGGGATGGCAGGATCATAAGGTAATTGTGTTTGCGTTTGTTTAGGGAAGGGCCACCCTGATGTCCACAGTAGTTGTACGGTTCTACAACCCCGCCGGGCATTCCCGAGCCTTCCAAGCACTTCCTGATGGCCTCTCGTTGCTAGCTAACGCAAGCGTGTCTTCCCAGGGTCGTTGGCCGCCATCTTCGGCCCACGGTCTATTCAAGGTTTTCGCCCAGGTTTGATTGGGTTATTTGTATTTTCCTTATTAAGGTGCTGCAGCTTTTATGCATTGTATTTCAGCACGTTTATCCATTGTGTTGACCTGCTCAAAGAACCAGCTCTGGGATTCCTTGGTCTTTCTCTATCCCTTTGTCTTATTTTCCACTTCGTTTTCTCAAGGACAGGTGTTTCCTGTCTTCCGTTAATGCTCTGTTTTTTAACCTTTCTTCTTCTCTCGTGGAGACATTTCGTACGTGCAAGCTTCTGCTACCAGTGCGCCCCCACGGCTGTCATTTGCTCAGCTACGTCGTCTCTCTCCCCTGGCCCGGCTCGCTTTCAGCCTGGGTTGTCCGTTTCCCATCTCCCTGGAGACTTTCCAAGACACTTCGTTCACTGTGGCCCCTTTGAGTCTCCCTCCCGAGGTCAGAGAACACACCTGACACCACACGAGGCTTCTGGGTTTGCTGGGGGTCTTGCAGCCTGGCCCGTGGCCGGTCTGAGTGCCCCTGCACACGTGAGGAGAGCGTGCGGTCTCCTGCGGCTGGCGGGGCCTGCTGGCGAGCTCCATCGGGTCGAGTTGGCTGATGGGGTTGCGCACGTCCGCGACACCCTGCCCGGCTTTCTGCTCGCTTTCCCACCGCCGTCTGTCAGCAGCCTGTAGTGCAGGGGTGGGGGGGGGAGGGGGAGGCCGTGTCACCGTGGTTTCGAAAGCCAGCAGGGTCGGTCACTCGTGGTGGACACGTCTTAGTGGGGATTCCAGACTCAAGCAAACTAGGAAGGGCGGAGAGGCCTACTTCTGAGCTGTCCTGTCCACTGCGGTGCTGGAAGACCAGCGCACCCCCACCCCACCGGTCGGAAGGTACTCCACACATGGCGACCTGTGGTAGCTAGATGACGCTATGTGGACTTGAAGGTGTAGGAAAGTGTAGGGGGAACCCAACCTGACCATCAGGTCAGCCTGAGGCTCCCTCCTGGGCGTGGCCTCCCTATAAGGAGGACCCTGGGAACCTTTCTCACTCTTTCCCCCTTCACCTTCCTGCGTGCCGGCCCCGGAGAGCTGCCGGAGCCCTGCCACGTTTCCACCGCCCTCCACCGCCCTCGGATCCACAGGACCCTGCACCCACCGGCCCGTGCTCTCCCTGCGGTCTGTGCATTGTCTGTGCCTGTGTGAGTCTGAAGAGGGACTCGCGGACTCGTATCGGACTTAGGGACTTGAGTTGGGCTGGGAAGCTTCCATGATATATAATTACTTTCTTGATACAAAGCTCTTTCTTTTACACAGACAAATGGTCACTGAATTTGTCTCTCTAGTCAGCCCCAGAATAACACAGTGACCACACAATGACCTTGACCCTACCAACTGTAAGGAGGGTGCAGGACTGTGGTAGTTATATCACCTGTTGTCAATTTGAGTACGGAGAGTGGATGGGGTGGAGTTTAGCCTGTCAATCACGTCGCAGCTGGATGACCTCATTTGGAGGCACTGAGGAGATAAATAGCTCGCTGGAGGCGGGACACATGCTCACTCCCTGGGAGACATTGCAGCTGACAAGACACGTGGAACTACCTAGTGCCCTGAGCTGGAGGGGACAGATGGAGACCCTGCCAGCGCTGAGACACTTCCACTGCCACTGAAACCATGACTTGCCACCCACCAGGCTGTGGTCTTCCTGCATTTATTATTGCATGGCTGCATGTGTCTGAAGAGGAATTTATAGACTGGTATTGGGCATACGGGATAATATCAGACTTATGGACTTGATTCCGACTGGGCTGGGATGATTTCTTAATATACAATTCTTCTTGATATAAAGTTCTTTCTTATACACATGTGAGTGTGTATGAATTTTGCTTCTCTAGTCTACCCAGACTCACACACCCCGCAGGCAGCCAGGGTCATGGGGAGGCCACACGTGTGGCCTGAGAAGGAGGCTCTGATGCCCCTTGAAGTGGTGCAGCTGCCTGCACTTCTGGAAGCCGCCTGAACCTGGCTCTCATACTCACACCTGCTTGTCAGTGGGGTACGGCCAGCCTCTGGCTTGGGGGCAGGGGACACCCAGCTCACGATGGACAATACCAGGTGGCTTCCAAAGGGAGAGGAGGAACCTGCTGAGAAGACTGCGGTGTCACCCCATAGCCCCAGGGGTCTGTGCTCCCAACCGCCCATAGAACCTGCCAGGTGCTCTGAGCCACACACCTGGTTGTCAGAGAGACTTGTATCAGCCCAAGAAACACTGGCCACCCAGCTGTTAACCCTGGATGGTCCTGCCAGCTTCTGAGGATCTAGATATAGATATAGATACAGATACAGATATATAGATATAGATATACATTAGATTATTTGTATGATTTAAAAAGCACACACACACAAGCTCACTGCTAGCAAGTGGATTCTAACTCATAGCCACACTATAGGACCGAATAGAACTTCATCTGTAGGTTTCCAAGATCATAAATCTTTTTTTCTCAATAAGTCATTTTATTAGGGACTCTTATGGGTCTTATAACAATCCACACATCCATTGTGTCAAGTACATTTGTACATTTGTTGCCATCATCATTTCCGAAACATTTTCTTTCTACTCAAGCCCTTGGTATCAGCTACGCTTTTTTCCCCTCCCTCCCCCACCCTGGTGACCCCTTGATAATTTATAAATTATTTTTATTTTCAGTTTTGAAGTATGAGATGGGGCTTGAGAGAGCCGAGATCAAAGGCAGGATGCAGTGGCCACCTGGAGGGCTGCGACAACCAACAGGAGGGGGTTCGGAACCCCGGCTCTGAGAACGGGCACTCTGAGGGGCAGCACAGCAGAGCTGGTATCTGAAGACACAGTGCGACTGACATGGGGCGCCCGTAGACCTCCTGGTTCCCCCTCTCTCCGAGGCAGTGCCCACTTGAAGCTGGCAGGGAGTGTGGCCCACCAGGTGGGCCAGGGATGGGAGAGAGGAAAACAAAACACCAGGTCCACTTGGGGAAGAGTCGAGGAGATGTGCCTTTAGGCTGGAGTTTACACCCAGGAGGCCTGTAGGGACCCAGGGAGGCAGGGCCATCCGCCCTGTTTCCGCTGATCTCCAAATCTCCTGGCAACATTCCTGGCCCCTCACTCATGGCCAGTCTATTTCAACTCCTAGTGACCCCATAGGACAGGTAGGACTGCCCCCTGTGGGTTTCTGAGACTGTCGCTCCTTATGGGAGTTGAGCGCCTCATCTTCCTCCTGAGAAAAGGCTGGTGATTTGGAACCGCTGACCTTGCAGGTCCCAACCCACAGTGTGACCCACTCCACCACCAGGGCTCCTGCCTGGTTACAGCCCCGCAGCGTTTCCCCTGCACTCAGGTAACACCAACTGGACAGGCTACCCTTGCCCATCAGGCTCACTCACACCACCACCCACGGCCACCCTGTAGGCCAGAGGCCTGCCCCACCAGGATTCCACGGGGGCTAGAGGACAGGAGAGCGGGTAAGGTGCAAACTCACCATGTATTGTGACTGCCCCAAGGTCCCCCATAGGCTGGGACCCTCCTCCTTCCTGCCCGACAAACAGACCTGAGGGTGGACCCCATGCAGCCCAGGAGGAAATGAGGACATGGGGGTGGAGCGAGGAGAAAGGGTGTGCTGTTGGGCAGGTGACCACCGGGGACCCCAGTCGGGGTCAGCTCAGATCCTGGGCCTCCAGCCCTGGACGGCCCAAGCCCTTCCCCCTGTCCAGGGTGGCCACTGATCAAATGAGGAAGCTGGGGCAGGTCCTGTCTGGTGAAGGCAAGGGCTCACCAGCTCCTTGTCTCTCTGGGCAAGGTGGGCAGTGCCCTCGGTCGGCCACTCACTGATACCGCTGGAAACACCCAGCTCCGCTGGCCCCTGCCGCAGACTGCTGAGGACAAAGGCCTTCTGGCGGGTCAAGGCCCGTCACCTGGGCCACCTCCTCGGAACGCAGCCCATCTGGTTGCCTGTGGCCCCTTCTCTTCCATGATGCTGCCCCTGGACGCCTCATCAGCCTCCAGACTTCTTTGAGCAAGGACTCCCAAGTCACACCCGCCCCACCAGGAACGCTGGGCTCCAGCTGCCCACTCTCGTCCTTCCGTAGCAGGTAGTGGACCCCTCAACCCAACGCACCCGACAGTCCCCCCTGAGCGCTCAGTCTCCCCGCCCTGCCCCTCCCCTTGTCTCCGTTAATGGAGATGAGCAGTCATCCCATTGCTCCGGTGTCTTAGGACATCCACTTAAGGGCCATCCCTGCCCCTCTTCCCTGCACACCCATATGCACTCCTCTAGAAGAACCTGTCTGCTAAGAAGAGAAGAC
>NW_022103935.1:799098-800717 GCF_000313985.2 Echinops telfairi | reverse complement strand
AGACGGGGCTGGGGAGAAGGCGGAGAGAGATGTGGAGAAGGGGCTGGGGAGAAGGCGGAGAGAGATGTGGAGAAGGGGCTGGGGAGAAGGCGGAGAGCGGAGAGAGATGTGGAGAAGGGGGCATGGGAGAGAGAAAACTCACATCAGCTCTTGGGTGCTGTGGGCGATGCCCACCTGGGGTGCACCGAATGGCAGCCCCTGCAGAGCCTGTGACTTGATTTGGAAAACGTGTCCTGTATCTAAGTAAAGGTACCCAAGACGAGCCCCCAGTCCAACAAGAAGTGTCCGTTGGGACCCTGGAGATGTCGGGGTTAAGTGTGGGTCTGCGATCCACATGGTCAGCAGTTCAAAACTCCCAGCAGCTTCTCGAGGGAAAGTTGGGGCTTTCTACTCCCCCAAGCAGTTCCGGTCTGGGACTCCCACTGGGTCACTGGCTGGTAGGCACTGAATTGAGTCAGGCCTGCGCCTGGACCTTCTGGGTGAAGCCGACCTTGGCAGAAACTGTCTGAGCCACCATAGGTTAACCCTTGCCACGCCCTCCACCTGGTTATGGCTTAAGCTTAAAATATTTTGAACCATCCCTTCTCTGTATGATGCCATAGCGCCTTTGCTCCCATGCTGCACCCCACGGTGAGTCGGCCTCAAGAGCACGCACAGTGGACTCCCCACATGTGACCGCAGATCACAGACCGTCCCGGGAGAGGCCCGAACACGCAGACCTGCTGCACAGAGCGAGCCCCTGCTCTGTGCCACCGAGACCTTCTCCAAAGCCTCCCCTGCCCTTCGTTGGGGGTGGGGGGCGTGATTGGCGCTGTCTCAGAGCCCTCCCCATCTCCCACCCCCACCCCCACTAAGAAAGGTGCTTTCGCCTGGAAGAAACCTCTTTGCTTGCGTGGGAAACTCAACCCCTGGCCCCTTATTCTTCCTGAGCAGGGACAAGAAGCTTCCGTGGGAAGGACGGCCCAGGAACATTTCCCTAGCGACCCAGATGAACTCGCGTTTTCCGGCTCTTAGGAAGGAGCCCCGCTGGGAAAGACCCTGGCTGCAGAAAATGGGGAGCAGCTGTGAGAGGGGTCACCTTGCATGTCTTCTCCCGGGGGCCGAGAGCCAGAGCCTGCTCTCCCCAGGCTCAGCGAGCCCGTTTTCCTGCCGCTGTCCCTGGAAGAGTCCCTTTGTCCGTCTGAGTCTTCTTCACCGGCGGCTGTTTGGAAATGCAGTAGAGCCCAGTCTTGGTCATTAGCACCTCCAGTCTGCGGTGCCTTGAAATTGACCATCCAGGGCAGCCACCTGGAACTGCTCACAGCTGGGCGCCCGACTCCGTCAAGGAGAAGGGAGTTTGGGTGACAAAGGGGCTCTGGTCCCCAGAGGAGCCACTGTCTGCTGGTTCCATGGATGCTCCGATTCTTGTGCTGTTTGGCCTGTCTTGAGTTAGCCTTTTCTTCCTCTCTCTGGACCTGAGAATCGGAAGGGAGGATCCTCAGAGTAGCCCTCAAGGGAACCTCTGGATAACTGGGCATTCCTTGAAGAAAGAAAACCCTGCTGAGGGAGTTAGTTATTGTGCCAACCTGGCCAAGAAACACAGGTGGGGTTAATTGAAGGGCTGAGGGATAAATGGCTCC
>NW_022103935.1:791963-797849 GCF_000313985.2 Echinops telfairi | reverse complement strand
GATAACAGTTGTATGAGCCCCTAATAAAATGTTAAAAACAAACAAACAAACAAACAAAAATAAAAACAAGAAAAAATAAATAAACCCAAAAAAAAAAAAGATGTTAACATGTGTGTACACTGTGCGAACACCTGTTTTCATGAACACACGTGATATAAAATCTATTGATGGGTGCTATAGCATAGTGTCATGATGTAACTAGATGGTGCCCGGTTATCAGAAAAAAATAGTGTCTTCAGTCTTAAAGGCTTGTCTTCAAACAAACAGCCACCTAAGCAAAGTGGCAACCAAGTCCACATGGAAAGAAAGCACACACTATCCAGTGTGATCCAAAGATTGCAAAAACAAAATCCAAATCTGAAGGAGGGAACAGTCAGAGGTTAAACTGTAAACACCTGGTTTACAGATGGCTGTGGATGGCAGTGGACCCCCAAAATTCATTTGCCGGGTCCACACATGGATAAATCCTCCAGTGAATGCCCTCTGGCCAAAACCAAGGGATAGGAATAGTGTTGTTATCAGACAGAGAACATGGTAAAGCTGATCGTGGTGATGTGATCGGGTTAAAATATAATCGTTTATCATTTGAGCTCCCTTGACTCATTTTTCATTTATGCTAGGTTCTGATATTTTCTGATTTCTTTGTAATTGAGGTTTTATCTCTGTTTTGCTTTGTTGTTGTTAGGTTGAGGGGGGCGGGGTTAAAGGTTTTTGCGGGTTTGGGTTCTGTTTGTAAATAAAATCCAGGAGCAGTATGGGTGGATGAGTGGTTTCTTGTGGGTGTGGCAGGGGAGGTGGGAAGAAATGGGGAGCTCAGAGCAGTGAGTGTGAGAAAGAAGAAAATGTTCTAAAACTGACTGTGGGGTGATCGTACAGCTCTTCTTAACACTACTGAACTGTTGAATTGTGTGATGTGTGAACCACATGCCAATAAAACGTTTAAAACCAAAATCCTGCTGAGAAAAAAAGAATTGTTTCTTCTCATTTGTAGGAGAAACCCACTCTGATTTGATTTAAAGACAAGTGAACCAAATGGCCTTATGAAGGTAGACAAGTGCTTCGCTCAGCGTAACAGCGGTTCTCCTCCTTAGGACAGGTGTGAGAGCAAGCCATTTCCCAGGGGCACCCTTAGTGATCCCCGTGTGCGCTTCACCAAGGGAGGGGTTCTTGCAGGGGGACTGGCGGCTCCAGGATGAGAAGGGGGATTACTTATGAAAAGCCACGAAAAACCCACAAGAGCCAAGATGAGAAAAAGAAAAGAATTTAGATGAACATAGGAAATCAGAGAAAGGTGGACTATGTCCTAGATGGTCAGAGAAAAAGTTAAATAGAAGGGTGGTTCATTTTGTAGAAGGATACAAAAGTCATCTTGCCTCCAAGTTATGCTGCAAAGTGAAACTTGCCAAGGCGGGCTGTGGTGCGGCGCGGCGTGGCAAGTGGGTCCTAACCCACCATGAGCCGTGGACAGACAATCGCCATGGTCCAGCCCGGAGCGGTAGACACTGTGTCAGTCCATCTGGCCCAGGGTCATCCTCTTCCTTTGCTCCCCATCCACGCTCCCGAGCGTGATGTCCTTCTCCGGGGGCTGGTCTCTCCTGACAACATGTCAAAGCATGTGAGGCGAAGTCTCACCATCCCTGCTTTAAGTCGCATTGTGGCTGCACTTCTTCCACGAGGGGCTGTTGGTGCTTCTGGCCATCCACGGCACGTTTCAGACTCTTCACCAGCATCATTGTGCCAGGGCATCAACTCGCCCGGGGTCTTTGCTATTCGATGGCCAACATTCCCATGGGGGTGAGGAGACTAAAGAGACCATGACTAAAGGACCTTCGTCCTCAAAGTCCCACCCTTGGTCTTCCTTTAAAAAGGTCCCGTGCAGCAGACTGACCCATGCAATGTGCCATTTGCCCTCCTGAGTGCTACTGCCCTGAGCTTTCAGTGCAGAATTGTATCCTAAAATGCTGAATACACGGCCAAACTTACATAACAAAGGGGAGGTGACATGAATTTTGGTCCAAGAGTGTAAGTAACCACTAAAAAGTAATAAAACTACAAAACAAAGGCAAAAGGTGTTAAAAATGCTTGTTAAAAATCATTGGTTTGGGCGGGGGTGCGGGGATGGGGGGAGGTGGGGGGAGAGGAGCTGACATCAAGGGCTCAGTAGAAAATCAATGTCTAGAAATGATGATGGCAGCATATGCACAAATGTGCTTGATCCAATTGACGTACGGGTTGTTACAAGAGCTGGAAGAGCCTCAATAAAATGTTTTTTAAAATACATTGTTTTGTATGATCACAGTTTTGGCTTATTTGCAACTAAAGGTTTACTAAGCCATAAAAACTAAAGTATAAATGTCAAGTAACATATAAAACAACAATCGAGTTTCTCAGCATTACAATAACAGTTTCTCTGGCTACTAAGTGAAGGAGCCCATTGTATTCTTGTGGGATTTGCCTTCAGGACAGTTTTAACAGGACAAATTCCTGAGAATGGGAAACTCCTTCTGAGCTTTTAATTTGGAACTTCACAGAAGGGTGTTTGTTTAATTAAAGAGAAGTCTCTGATTTTCTTTTGACCTGGAAAAGCATGTGGGTGTCGCCTTGTGGTTGTGTTGTCAGTCACCTCTCGTGTATGTTCTTAATCGTGATTTTCAATTGTTCAGTTGAAAATTCTTTTGAATCTGCCAGCCTCAGAGCCGGTGGGTTTGATGAGACAAGTTCCCGTGTTTACCCATAAAATCTAATTCAGATGTTTAAAAAATGTGATCCTTTGATACAGAAGGCCTTGTTTAGAGAGTGTCATATAATAGTGTCCCTAAAGTTTCCTTTCCACGTGAAATCAAGCCTTTACATTTAGGGATAGCTCTGCTTTGCACGACGTGGCGATAAACTGGTTTGATAGTGAATTCCTCGGGAGCTGTGTCCTTCTGTCGGGTGTAGTTTGAGGTGATTTATGGCCTCATGCTCCGTTTGGGTGGGGCGGGGGTGGTGGGGTCGTGGGGCCGTGGCTAGCAGCCGCCTCCACCAGCCAGGGCAACGGGGCGCAGAGAGCCCGGCTGTCAGAAGAGAAAGCCCTGAGGGACAAGGGCGCAACACGAGAAGCTCCCGGAGAGCCCCTGGCAGTAGCCTGACCGGTGATTCGTTGCCAAGACAACTCAAGAGGAAAACTCAGCTCCAGTTAGTGCAGAAGGAAGCGGTAGCCTGAGGAATACCACCAGCGTTGGGTGCACATTCTGCGGTGGGTGCCCGGTGGCAGAATTCCAGCCTCAGCGCCCGCAGGCCCAGGGCATCTTCCCCTGGGCCGGACAGTAGTGACTTTACACTTGCTGCCCAGACAGCTCACCCTGAGCTCACGGAGCCAGATCACACTAATTAGAGCCAAAATCATTAGACTCTGCGTGTGTCTCTTTATGGTGTTGGGGATCGCATTCTCATTACAATATATGGGGCTGTCCTGTCCCTGGGGAGACAGAGTGACTGGGTTCCTGTTTTGTAGCGCATGCTCGGGTTTTAGACTGATCAGGCGACTCCCTCTACAGAGCCCGCTGCCTTTCAAACAGTCCCTAACTTCACACGTGCCAGGAAGAATGTACCTGCCTTGACGGGGGAAGAGCTAGTGGCATGGCCAGTGCTGACCGCTTCTGTCAAAGGACTTGAGGCCCCTTCTCCCCCAGTCACAGAAGAGCCATCGGTTCCTCTGACTCCACACTAACTTTCCCAAAAGGCCACCCAAGAGTCTAGTGAAGCGTGGAGAAGCAATGTACACGTCAGGGCTTAAAGGCTTGTCCTACAACAAGCAGGCATGTAAATGACCTGTGAGCCAGTCCGGGCAGAAGAACATGCTAAGCGTGTGATCAGAGGGATGAAAATAAAACGTACCATTGAGAGGAGGGGTGTGTGAGAGGCCGCTGGTGTGCGTGAGTGGAAATCGGAAAGCAGAGCTTTGCTTCCATGGCAAGTCCTGACGTGAATCTAAAGCCGTGCCAAGTTTTAAAGCCCGCCTGGGGCAACAGTCTTCCTCCAGGCTGAGCCTGCCCCTGCCCTCCCTGGGAAGATGGCCAGGGCATCCTGTGATTAAAACGGACTGATGAGGCAGCGGATGCACGTCCCTTAACGATAACACTGAGTCCCAAAGGTAGGAACTGAGAGCCAGTGTTCTGTGTTTAAAACGTAGGACAGGGGCTCCCCTTCCACCCGCCAAGGAGGGGCGTTTCCGTGCTTACAGGAAGAGAGCTGTTTCTGTGTGAATCCAGCCAACACACTGCCGGAGAATATTACAGATCTCCTCGCCCAGACCCCGAGTACCCGAGAAACTGAACATGAACCAAAACCACACAAACGTCTGCCCTCTGTAGAACTGCCCTGTGGGCTTCCAGGAGCAGAAAGCCTGTCTTGCTCCCACGGAGCGGCTGGTGGGTTCAAACCCCTGTCCCTGTGGTTAACAGCCCAATGTGTAACCACTACACCATCAGAGCCCACAGTGTTTAACGAAAATGTCTCCTTGGCTCCACCCCCTTTGGGGACCCAGTCTCTGGAATCCTACCCCCAATCTCTGGACCCAGAGGTCACGTTTGTGTCCCCCGCTCCAGCAAGTGCACTTCCAATGCAGGAGGCGGCAGGGTGCCACTGTCCCATGGGGGGGCGGGGGTCCAGGCAGACAGAGGCTTCTACTCTGAGAGGCAGGGGCCACGTCCCTGGGCTTGAAGACGGTAGAAGACATCACCACCACGTGCCCTCCTGAAGAACTGCGCCCCTGAAACCCCTCGGGGGGAGTGATGCAGAGGGGGGCAGAAGAGGCGACCCTACCTCTACGTTCTGGGTGCAGCTGGCCCTGGCAGAAGCATGGGATCTGTTCCCATTTATAATGACCCGATAGCCCAGTGGAACTGCCCCTGTGGGCTTGCGGCTGGAAACAGCACCAGCACACGCGAGACCTTCCCACCCCCCACGTCCTGAGACTGCTGAAGCCTGAGCCATGTCAGACCCTCGCTTCTCCACCACTGGTGTTCCAGCTCAATTCGACCCACAGCTGCAGCCCACAGTGAGTGCCCCTCAAGAGCACGTGCAGGTGGACTCCCCACATGTGACCGCAGATCACAGACCGTCCCGGGAGAGGCCCGAACACTCAGACCCCCTGCTCGGAACTGCCCACCTCCTTCTGTGCCATCAAGACCCCCTCCAAAACCTCCCCTGCCCTTTGTGCTGCCTCAGAGCCCCCCGCCCCCGTCCCCTACCCCCATCCCCAGCAAGGTGCTTTCTCCTAGAAGAAACCTTTGGGAAACTCGAGCCCTGGGGCCTCGTTCTCACGGAGCAGGGACAAGAAGCTGCCGTGGGAAAGACGGCAGGCAGCAGCCAGAGAGAGGGGCAGGGGACGCAGGCGAGGGAAGTGTGAAGACAGAGCAGAGACTACAGTAAGGACTGAGGCCACAAGCCAAGGGCAGCCAGGCCCACCTGGAGCTGGAGAGAGAGACAGGGTGTCCCCAGAGGCTCCGAAAGAACCAGCCTGCTGGCAGCTTCATCTCCGTCTCTATGGCTGTGATGATACATCCTGGCTGCGTGGGTCACCTGGGCGTGGGCTCGTCTCAGCAGCCCCAGGAGACAGCGCCTATCCCGACAGGACCCCTGGGGACAGGCCCTCAGGACACTGGCCCAAGGGGCTATCCGGGGTGGGGAGAGGGAAAAGGGTCAGGGGCCAGGCAGGAAGGAGGCTTGCTCTCACCCTCTACTCTTTGCCTATTCGAACCTAAAATTAAAAAAAAAAAATGTTTTTCATTTCAGTGATGCTCATGAGGACTCCTTGGTCGCATGAGAAAATAAGAGAAGCAGCAGGATTATCCAGGAGAGAGAGGAGAGTTCTGGGGGTGGGGGGCCCTCTGCACCCAGGAG
>NW_022103935.1:786104-787045 GCF_000313985.2 Echinops telfairi | reverse complement strand
AAACTGTCACTCTCTATGGGAGGAGAGAACCTCCTCTTTCCCCAGCGAAGAGGCTGGTGGATTTGAACTGCAAACCTCATGGTTAGCAGCCGACTCCACCAGAAGGAACCTCTGGGAGGAGAGCCACCCTGTGTCACTCGGTAGCAGACTTCACTGGCACCAGGCTTCACAAGAGGTGCTGGGAGCTTATAGCCTGGCCAGCTGGGTCCGTGAACTTGATGACCCCTGGGTTCCGTGAGCGGGTCTCTGGCCCACTCTGGGTATGTGAGGTCCTTGTGGGCCCTCTAGACACATGGAGCCCTCTGACCACCCACATGGCACCGCACCCAAGGGCAGCACCAACACTCCCAGGAGGACCGCCCTGGGCAGCCATCTCACTGGACTCTTGAGTGTCGGTTCCACTCAGAAGCATGAATATTTCCAAGGGTCTTGGACTTCTGGAAGGGTCTTGGGGGTCAGCACTCTGAGACACCCCCCAAAGGGTCTCGGGAACCATGGCTTGACTGTGGCTGGGACTGTGTACCAACCAGCCAGCCCCTCCCAAAACTAAGTGGGGAGTTCTCCCCTTTGTGACCCCACCGGCCTCCAGCCCAGAGTAGGTGCTGAGGGCCCCTGCCTCTCCTGGGCCTCAGTTTTCCTGCCTGGTCACAGGCGGCCTCTTGGGTGGGAGCTGTGAAAGCCTCTAGAAGAGCCAGGGCCCACCCATCCAGCACCTACCCAGAGCAGCCTCCCTGCCCCTTCAAGGAACAAACACAGACGCGGTCCCTGCGTGGGCTGACAGCTGCCGCCGGCTGAGGCGTCCCGGGAGGGCGCTGTCCACCGGCCCGCCGCCTGCTTTATGGTCACGTCCTGGTGCGGGCCCAGTTCCAGGTCCCCACCCTTCCTGGGAGCTGGCAAGGAGCATTGAGGTGGGTGGAGGAAAGCTGGGGGCATCGTGGGGG
>NW_022103935.1:783888-785782 GCF_000313985.2 Echinops telfairi | reverse complement strand
GTGGGGGGGTGGAGGAGAGCTGGGGGCATCATGGGGTGTGGGGAGAGCTGGGGGCATCATGGGGTGGGGGGAGAGCTGGGGGCATCATGGGGTGGGGGGAGAGCTGGGGGCATTGTGGGGAGGAGGAGAGCTGGGGCATTGTGGGGTGGGGGGTGTGGAGTGTCCATGCAGAAATCAAATGTGGCTGGTGTGTCTGTTTCTGGGAGCAGCCTCGGTGGGGACTCCACTCTGTGCCCGGCTGGGCTGGGGGTCAGGGATGTATTTGAAGATAAGCCCTGAGGGTCTGGCCAGACAGTTTCTGGTGGGGGAGGTTAGGGCTGGGTAGGAATTCAGGTTACCGGAGGCTGGGGTGAGGGTGGGTGTCAGGGAAGTTAGGGCAGGTTGAGTTGGAGATTAGGGCTTGGAGATTAGGGCTTGGGGTCTAGGGCTGGGTCTGGGGGTAGATGCATCACCTGGGGAGGTAACTTAGAGTAGGGGGAGGCTGGGGGGGGCAGTTAGGGGTTGACATGAGGGGGCATAAGGTGAGGCCCCAGACCACATCAGGGGCCTGATCCCTTCAGAGCACAGTGACCACTGTCAAATAAGACAGATGACCCACCTGGCCCTGCCCTGGGTGCACACAGGGCCTCTCTCTGGTCCAGAGGCAGTGGGGCACCTGCCTAATGCCCTTCACCCCGGAGGGGTGCTGGTGGCTTGCCCAGGGTCTTCCCCACTGCCAGGCCCCCACCAGCAGCACCCGCTTCAGTCAATTCCACCTGAGTCCAGCCATCCTGGGGCTAATCCTCCACAGCTGGGCAGGGCCGCTGGCCAGGAGCACCAGGTGGGGGTGTATTTGCCCACTGCTGAAGCCCTCCTCTCAGGCCACAGGAAAGGTCGCCTGGCGAAGCCATTTCCACTTGGCCCAGCGATGGGGGCAGAGGGTCTGTGACCTCGCCCTGCTCTCCCTGGCAGCTCAGGAAGGACACCTAGTGGCCAGGCCAGCTGAAGTGTGGGGAGGGAGGGAACAGGAAAGGAAGGGGCAGGAGGAGAGGGGCGAGGCCGGGAGAGAACTAAGGCGTGCCCAGACATCTGTCCAGCACAGCTCTCAGGCCATCCCCTCCAAGGCCCATGGGAGCCCGGACCGACCTCCTCCCAACTCAGCCCCTCCCAGTGAGCCCCGGAGGCCCCGCACCCTGCATGTGGGCAGTGGCTCCCAGCACTCACCTCCAGAGGCATTAAAACTGAGAGATTAAAAATGCACAGGACTGGGCTAATGGGCCACGAGAACCACGCCCCCAGGACCCAGAGACCGGGAGAACTAGAGGGTGCCCAGCGGACACCACCGAGCACGCTGACCAGGACCACGGTGGAAAGGAGGGAGAAGAGGCAAATAAAGGTAAACAGGCCAGGCCTGTTGGTCTGCGAGAGACTAGGAGACTGCCTGAAACTGTGGCCTTGGGCCCCTTTAACCTGGAGCTGGACCCACCCCCACAGACAGCCGTGTGGGGTTGATGATGACAGCCGGCAGGAGTCCCTCCCTATACCTGGATACTGAACGAGAAGGGAAACCAGGGTCTGTCACAGTGCTGCAAACCGTGTGTACACGTTGTTGACCAGGGACTGATCTGCTCTGTCAGCATTCATCCAAATGACGGGTTTTTAAACAATAAAAATGTGCACTGCTTGTTTTACAGCTGTGCTAGTGAACATGCTCACACAACTAGCATTTTAATGAAAAATAATTTTGAAAGCTCACAGCTATCGAGTCCATGCTGACTCATAGCGACCCAATAGGACAGGGTAGAACTGTCCCTATGGGTTTCTAAAACTGTCACTCTCTATGGGAGGAGAGAACCTCCTCTTTCCCCAGCGAAGAGGCTGGTGGATTTGAACTGCAAACCTCATGGTTAGCAGC
>NW_022103935.1:779727-783580 GCF_000313985.2 Echinops telfairi | reverse complement strand
GGACAAGGTTCAGAGGGCCCAGAGCCACCGTCTGCCTGGAGCCCGCCGAGGTTCCCCAGGAGCAGGGGCCGCCCCGGGTCACCTGGGAAAGTGGCCGGTCCAGCTTTCCCAGGGCAAGGCAGAACCCGGCCAATGGGGTCCAGGCCCTCGCCCGCCCCCTTACAGTATGCCTGTCTGCACCCTCTGCTCCCCTGGAGTGAGCGCCCACACCACCCCCAGATGCAGGGACCCCAAGGTGCGTCTGCAGCCCTGCCCTAGCCAAAGCGGGCCCCGACCCGCCTGGATTCCGGCCGGAAGCTTCCCTGGATGGGGAGTGGGGGGAGGGGGACGACTTCAGGATGTCAACACCCTCCCGTCACCTCACAGGCGCCTGCTCCCCACTCACGCCCTCTCGGGTCGGGGTCGGAGGAGGTCGGTGGGTGTCCGCGCGCTGCGCAGACCTCAGACGTTATGCGAAGCAGAAGGAGCCGAGCGCCGTGCGCCCTGTGGTTCTGTGTATGGAATGTTCCAGAACGGACACAACTAATTTACGGCGACAGACATAGGGCACGGAACGCCCTGCAGGCGGGGGAGCTGCCCATTGAGGACGTGCGTGTGTTAGGGGGGTGACATCATACACGAGTGTGTGTGCGTGCGCGTGCGTCAGGATGCGCGACTGTGTGCTTGTGAGTTGGCTGTGGGCCTGTGTGCTCATGGAACTTGCGTGTATGTATCTACACACCAGTGTGGACGGGAATGAGCACCAGGTCCTGGGGAGCCAGGCCCAGTCACCAGGAGATCCGCCCCTACAGTGAGGGAGCCCTGCGACTCAGCGCACCCACTTTCTAATTGGGGGGTGGAGGTGGCCCAGGGCGGGGGCTGTCTCTCTCTTTGCATGCCCTTGACTCCTCAGAGCTGACTTGCAGGTCCACCAGGCCTGTGGCCCCACCTCTCACCTGACCAGGTGTCTCTGCACCTGCCTGGCTGGGGACCGCACCTCACAGGCACTCTGGGTTGGGCCCAGGACCGTGGGCAGGTCCCTCAGCATCCCCGCGCATGTTTTGGGTATCCTCGGGCGTATGTATCTAGCCGTCGCAGTGCACGCACACAGGCTCTAAGCACCGGACCTCAGCCGGGTGATCCTCCTCCTGCACCTGAGAGCCCCGCCCTGGCTCCTTCTGGCCGCCCCTGCCCCGAATCCCAGTGAGAAGCCTTTGGAAGGGAAATAACACCAGGCCTCTCCTCACCCATATGCTGTGAGAGCTGCAGTGCACCCTCCTGCCTCTGCCTCCTCCCACCCACCCAGGGCCCCTGGGGCTCTGCCTGCCCAGAGGGCGTGGTCAGACGCAAGGCCCTTCCTCCCCCAGCCTGGGAGCCCATTGCCAGCATAGGAGTCCAGGTGGCAGAACACTGTTCTAGGACACACGTGGGCACTCAAACTTGCAAGGCCCATGGGGCAGGGCAAGGGTCCCAGGACACTTGAGAAATGGGCCTTGGGGCCCAGCCACCCAGCAGTAGATCTGGACACTGGCCCTGGTCTCTTCCTCTACGCAGTGTCCCCAGACCACCCCACTGTGCCAGGAGCAACTCCCAGGTTCCTGGCATCCTGCAGACCCGCGGGACGCCAGGGCCCCAGTGAGGGTCAGTGAGGGTCAGTGAGGGTCAGTGCTGCAGTCACAGCACAGGAGGGGCAGGGACTAGACGTTGGCCTGAGGTCACAAGTGCAGTCAGCACTGGGTGGAGAGGAAGCGCTGCCCAGCGGGAGGCCCAGCTGAGTGCCACCGGCATAGGGCATAGCCGGGAGCAGACACACCTGTCAGTCACTGCTGACACCATGCCTGCCCTCGCCATTTTTACCGGTGTCATTCTGAAAAACCCACCCAGGCCCTGCAGCCTGTGCGTGTCCCTGGAGCAGAGCTCTGGGGCAACTCAGCCAGCAGGGCCCAGGCCTAGGAGGGTGCCGTCCATTTCCCTGAAGGACACCGAGACTGGGGACTAGGGCAGAGAAGGAGATACCTCTTACTGCAAAGTGGCCTCTCCACGGAGGGGCCGCCTGAGCACAGCCTAGGCTGGAGACCAGCGGGAGTGAGGCCTGGCTTGGGGGGCATGTCCACTGCAGAGCGCCCTCTTTGGCAAACCCCCGACGGGTAAATTAGTGAGCTGCCATCTGATAGGACCTGCCCTCACCCCAAATATCTCCTAGCAACAATAACAACAAGAGTTCTCACTACTACATTAAGTGTAAATAGTCTAAAGAGCCTAATCAAAGGTTAAGGATTTCCAGGCGGGTTAAAAAAGCAAGACCACTCTATCTCAGGCCTAATAAAAAACCCACGATAAAGGTAAAGGCACAAATAAGTTATCAAACATAAAAGGATAGAAAAAGATACATCGTGCTGATTCGAAGAAAGGCTAAATGGCTAAATATCAGACAACGTCCACGTTGGAGGAAAGGATGTTAAATGTTTATTCTCCGAACAACAGTGTCAGGGAGCCCTGCTGCTGATCAGGAGTCAGTGGTTCCAAGCCACCAGCCGTTCCGAATGAGAAAGAGGAGGCTTTCTCCTCCCATGAAGACTGGCAGCCTCAGAAGTGCACGGGGCAGTCCTGCTCTGTCCGGTAGGTGACACCTTGTGCTGTCGGTGCCGGTGCCGTGGGGCCAGCTCCAACTATAACAACCAGTCCACACCAGTCCAAAGCAGTGCCCCCTCATGTGGTAGGTACATAATTTCATGCCCACTTAATAAAAGAAGGGAGGGGTGGAGTCCAGCCTGACCCGATGGATCCCTCCTTGTGGGCGTGGCCTTCTCAGGAGAATTCTGGGACCGTCTCTCTTGATTCTACCATCAGAAGAGGTGGGCCTCTCTCTCTCTCTCTCTCTCCCTCTCCCTCTCCCTCTCCCTCTCCCTCTCCCTCTCCCTCCCCTACACCTTCCTGTTGACAAGCCACATGGAGCCACACTGATGGCAGCCAGAGCCCTGGAGATGCGTCCACTGCCACTGGACCCACAGGACTGTCCACCCACCAGCCTGTGATCTTCCTGCATTCTGCGTCATTGCATGTGCTGCATGAGTCTGAAGAGGAATTTGTGGGCTAATATTGGACTTCTGGACTTGCTCTGGACTGGGCCGGGATGTGTTACTGATGCATAATTACTTCTTTATATAAAGTTCCCTCTTACACATATATGTGAGTGTCTCTGGATTTGTTTCTCCGGTCCACCTGGGCTGACACACTCACAATAGGCTGTAGGAGGCGGGGAATTGAATCTAACTTTAATGCTTCGGTGACACGTGAGTTAGTGCAAAAGAAGTGCAAACTTTCTGAAGAAATGTTTAGGGAATTAAATAAAATGAGTTAAATTTATCCCAGGAATATAGAGGTACCCTAATGTGCAAAATTCCATCCATTTAATTCACCAAATCAACCAAGTGAAGCAAGAAGATTGCAGGTCCAGCCCAACAGATACAGAAAACAAACTGACGAACTCTAACATGCATTCCTCATAAAATTTCTCAGAAAATAGAAATCGAAGCAAAGTTCTTGAGCTGCATAAAGGACTCTGAGATAAATCCACAACTAGCTTCACACCCAATGGGCCGAATGTGCCCCTAAGATCGGGAACAAAGAGCCGTGGGGAAAGCGTTGGCCTGCTTAACCATAAAGTTCAAATCCACCCACTGCACTTCCGCGATCACTCTTATAAAGGACAAAAATCCACCCACTGCACTTCCGCAATCACTCTTATAAAGGACAAAAATCCACCCACTGCACTTCCGCAATCACTCTTATAAAAGACAAAAATCCACCCACTGCACTTCCGCAATCACCCTTATAAAAGACAAAAATCCACCCACTGCACTTCCGCAATCAC
>NW_022103935.1:767408-779472 GCF_000313985.2 Echinops telfairi | reverse complement strand
CCCACTGCACTTCCGCAATCACCCTTATAAAAGACAAAAATCCGCCCACTGCACTTCCGCAATCACCCTTATAAAAGACAAAAATCCGCGGGGCGCTGCTCCTCTGGAGAAAGCTGGAGGCCGGCTGCTCCAGGGAAGACGCACCGCACCGTCTTGAAAACCCTACAGCGCAGCCCAACCCTGCCCTCTTGGACCTGCTGGGACTAACTCCACAGCAGGTTCCTACTTTGTCTGAAGATCAGGAATAAGCCAAAGAGGTCCATTTCTCCTCCATTCTGTCCACGCTGGGTTTGGGGCTCTGGCCAGTGTCGTGGGGAATAAAAACAAGTGGAGAGTCTCCATTTTGGAAGGAACTTGGGAAAGCGATCCGTGCTGAAGACGATGGGGCGTGATCATCCACGCGGAAAATCCGACAGAACCCTACAAAGACCAGCTGCACCGCGGGAGGCCCAAGACCCAGCGTCGGAACCAGTGTGTGGTTGTCCAGAGTGTGGTTGTCGTTCCGTGCCATATCGAGTCAGCTCCAGCCCCTGGCGATGCTTTGCACACTGGCAGGAAGCACCGTCCGGTCCTGCGCCATGCTTTGCCTGAGCCGTTGCAGCAGCCAGTGTGTCCCTCCATCTCCCTGAGGGTCTTCCTTTTGCCAAGGATAATGCCCTTCGCCAGGGACTGGTCTCTCCGACAACGTGTCCAAAGTATGTGAGAAGAAGCCTCGCCATCGTGGCCTCTCGGGAGCACTCTGGCCGGACTTCTTCCCAGACAGACCGTGTGACCTTTGAGCAGCTCATGGTACCGTCAATATGCTTCTCCAACACCGTCACTCAAACGCATCGAGCCTGCTTGATCGTCTTTACTCAATGTCCCACTTTCACAGGCAGAGGAGGTGATGGAAAAGACCGTGACTTGGGTCAGGGGCCCGTAGTCCTCAGAGTAATCTCCCTGCGTTTCAATATTCTAAAGAGGCCTTGTGCAGATTGGCCCGGTGCAATGCTTCCTTTGATGTCTTGCCTGCTGCTTCCATGAGCCGACTAGGACTCCGAGCAAGACCAGATCCTTGACAGCTTCAACCTTTTCTTTGCTCACCGTGAGGGACCCTCGTCCAGCTGCGAGGCTGTGGGTCTTCTTTACATGGAGCTGCAATCCACACTGAAGCCTGCAAGCCTCGGTCTCCATCAGCGAGTGCTTCTGATCCTCTTCGCTTTCAGCAAGCCAGCGTGTGGCGTTTGTATGTTGTGAGCAAGCCTTCTTCCCATCCTGGTGCCACATTCCTGTTCGTCTAAGCCAGCTTCTCGGGCGATTTGCTCAGCACACAGATTGAATCCATACCTTTCCTGATTTTAAATCATGCAGGATTTCGCACGGTCGAATGCCTTGTCATAGTCCATAAAACTCAAGCACACATCTTTCCGCCAAGATCCCTCTGACGTCAGCAATGAGCTCCCTTGTTCCACATCCTCTTCTGAATCGGGCCTGCCCCTCCGGCAGCTCCTGTCAGTGCACTGCTGCAGCCATTGTTGGATGACCTTCGGCAGAATTTTACTCGCACATAATATCAGTGATGCTGGTCTGTAAGTTGAACATTCTGTGGGGTCCTTCTTTAGAATGAGTACAATATGGGTCTGTTCCAGTCAGGTGACCAAGTACCTGCCTTCTGAATTTCTTGGCATAGACAAGTGTTCCCAAGTAGAGTTCACCGGAATGGAACGAAGGAATAAGACCTCCCGGGCCTCTAACTGTCCTGCCCCACCCCCGCCAAGGGGGACGGACACTGTGGGGGAAGGGAGACAGAGGTCGGTGCAAGATATGAAAATAATAATCATTTCTAATTTATCAAGGGTTCATGAGTGAGGGAAGGTGGGGAAGGGAGGAAAAAATGAGGAGCTGAGACCAAGGGCTCAAGTAGAAAGATAATGTTTTGAAAAGGATGATGGCAACACATGTACAAATGTGCTTGATGCAATGGATGAATGGATTGTTATAAGAGCTGTAAGAGCCCCCACAATAAAATGATTTTTTAAAGAAAAAGAAACAATAAGAGATTTCTAATTAATATTAAAAATGTTTTAACTTCAGGGCCTGCATTTGCTGAGAGGGCACAACTCGAACTGAGAAGAAAAGTCTGTGAGTGTCAATTAATACTTGGGACTTGGAATGCACAAAGTATTTCAAACTCTCAGACACTGCATTGAGTCCATGCCGGCTCACAGTGACCCTCGAGGACAGAGGAGAGCTGCCTCTGTGCGTTTCCGAAACTGTAACTCTTCATGGGAGTAGAAAGCCCCTTCTTGCTCCAATGGTTGGTGGTTTTGACCTGCTGTTGTAGCTTTCTGTCGATTTGGGGGATTGTCAATTTGAGAGGATTAAGAGTGAAGGGGTGGAGTTTAGCCTGTCAATCAGGTCGCAGCTTGATGACCTCAATTGGAAGCACTAAGGAGATACATAGCTCGCTGGAGGTCAGACACAGGATCACTCCCTGCAAGAAATTGCAGCTGAGAAGACCCATGGAGCTACTCTGATAGAGCCCCGGAGCTGAAGGAGCCACGTGGAGACCCCTGCCAGTGCTGAGATTATTACAACGCCTCTGGATCCACAAGACTCCCCACCCACTGGCTGTGATCTTCCTGCATTTGGCATCATTGCATGTGTTGCATGAGTCTGAAGAGGACTTTATAGATTGGTATCGGACATATGGGCTAATATCGGACTTACGGACTTGTTCTGGACTGAGCTGGGATGGTTTCTTAATGTACAATTGCTCTTGTATATAAAGCTCTTTCTCATACACATATGAGTGTCTATGTATTTGTTTCTCTAGTCTACCCAGACTAACACAGAGATTAGCACTTTATCTGTTATATTATTTTCTTGAACATTTTTCCCAATCTGTGGGTTCTGTATGTAGACTCTTGTAATGAAGTTGTTTGCTGTGCATAAATGCCATCATGTTAAGGGGTCTCATTTCTTTGTCTTTCATAGTGTGGGTGTTAGTATGTTCGGTAGTGTTTAAATGCCCTTATTAGGGTTCTTAAGTTTGCCCCGATTTTCTCATTGACAGTCTTAATATGAGTTCTATTTAGGTCTTTTATCCATCTTGAGTGTGGTTGTGTGCGTGGTGTGAGGTCGGGGTCTCGTTTCCTTCTGAGGCAGGCCGAGATCCAGGTTGTCCAGCACCGTTTGTTGAAAAGGCTCTTTCTTGGCCTTGCTCGCTGAAAGTGGAGGACTTGAAGCCCTTGCTGATGGGTGACAAGTCCTGGGAAGAAGACCAGCATCCTCACAACTGGGCCAGCACGTGACACCGTGATACGTGGAAAGATGGAGGTTGTCCAGGATTTCATTTCTCTTGGCCCCACGACCCATGCTCATTGGAAGCAGCCGTCAAGAGATGGAGCAACGCCTCGGGAGCGTGCGCAGTAGGTCCTTCCACTGCACAGAGCGCTTCAAGTGTTGAAGAGTGAAGATGGTTCTTTTTTTAATCGTTTTACTGGGGCTCGTACCGTTCTCATCACAGTCCATGCAGACATCCATGGTGCCCAGCACATTTGTACATTGGTTGCCCTCATCATTCTCAACACGTTTGCTTTCTACTGAGCCCTTGGTATCAGCTCCTCATTTTTCCCCTCACTCCCTGCCCACCACCTCATGAACCCTTGATAATTTATAAAGCATTATTATTTTTTCATGTCTTACACTGTCCGACATCTCTCTTCAACTTTTCTGTTGTCCATCCCCCAAGGAGGGGGTTATATGTAGATCCTTGTAATGGGTTCCCCCTTTCTACCCCACCTTCCTTCCACTCTCCCAGTATCGCCACTCTCACCACTGGTCCTGCAGGGATCATCTGTCCTGGATTCCCTGTGTTTCCAGTGGAGACGTTTCTTTAAAGACTAAGGAGCACCGGATCCAAGCCACGGTATTGTCAATCGCCTCACATGCAGGTGAAGTTGGACATTGCGTCAGGAAGGCGGACGGGAAATGGATGCCTTTGAACTGTGGCGTTGAGAAAGCATGTTGAAAAGACCACGGAGGGCCAAAGGACAAGGAGACCGGTCTTGGACCAAGGATAGCCGGCATGCTCCGGAGAGACATGAACGGTGAGACATCTCCTCGCCTATTTTGAACATGTTGCCGGGAGAGACCAGTCCCTAGAGAAGGACATCATGCTTGGTAGGGGGCAGCGACGAAGAGGAAGCCCCTGGACAAGCTGGGTTGACACCAACGGGCTCAGACGCGAGAACAGCCGGGAGCACGGCGCGGGACTGAGCAGGGTCTCCTTCTGAGGCAGACCCGGCCGCTCCCAGTCAGAACCACCTGACGACGGCAATGTGGCCGAAGCCCACGGGATGGCCTGGCCGGGACTCGAGTCCCCTTTGTGGCAGCGTAAGATCTCATAGAACGTGCACACCCACATCTCTGTCCACTCATCCGCTGGGCGCTGCCCACCCGCGGACTGTTCTGGAGAGCGCTCCTGCGAGCTTTCTTTCAAGGACAGTTCGCTGACCTGCCACTCCCATGCCATGCCACTCAGTGGCTGCACTATGTCAGAGCTGGGCGATCAGCACCACGTCGATTCTAACATAGTCTTTTCATCCTCGTTCCCAGTGTACTAGCTCTCCACCACCCACCTCCTGCAGCCTCCTCTGCCCTAACCCTAGTGACTGTCTTTACAGATTACCTAACCTGGCTTTCATACCAAGAAAATCATGCTAAAAAAAACCCACAACAACAACTGATTAAAATATAGAAAAATCTCCATACCAAAGAAAGCAGAAGATAATAGAAACTAGAAAAATATTTTAATGGGCCACAGGGGGAAACAAATAATATGTGAAGTGTTAACCAACTGTGTCTCCAGTAGTCCACTTTCCAGTGCTCGCTGCTGGAGGGCAAGCCTGTCCACATCCTGGTCAATGGTCTGCCCGGGGACCCTGCAATGGGCTCTGGGCGTTCACGGTCATCCACAGCTGCCTGCAGACTTTCAGCTCCAAGACAAGTCCCGCCTCTGATTTTGGTTTTGTTTGTTTTTTTCATAATCCTTAGATCACATGGGCTGGTATGTTCCTTCTATGTGGACTTAGCTGACGTCTCGCCAGAGCTGTAGATATTTAGGGAAGCAGATAGCCTCGACTCTTTCCCTCAGAGCAGCTGGTGGGTTTGAACCACCAACTTTGTGGTTAGAAGTCCAAGTTACCCTACAGCGCTGGGAGGGTTTCTCCAGAGAAGAGCAAATTGAAAATTTTGGCCTCGTCAAAATTTCATATTTCCGTCCTCCAAGAGACATTCACTGAGAACGTGAAGACAGGCCCCAGCCTTGGGGAAACCCTCTGCATCGGATAAAACACTTGCCGGCAGAGCATTTTTAAAAGGAGCCCTGGTGGCATAGTGGATGAAGCATCGGACTGCTAAGTGCAAGGTCAGCAGTTTGAAAC
Organism: Echinops telfairi; assembly: GCF_000313985.2. Classification (NCBI taxonomy): domain Eukaryota; kingdom Metazoa; phylum Chordata; class Mammalia; order Afrosoricida; family Tenrecidae; genus Echinops; species Echinops telfairi. The sequence continues at coordinate 774,046 of NW_022103935.1, read as the reverse complement.
CACCAGCCACTCTGCTGGAGAGAGAAGACTTTCTACTGTTGTCAAGAGTCAGTCTCGGGAACTCACAGGGGCAGTTCTGCCCTGAGCTACAGGGTCACGATGAGTCGGCAACGAGAGAGAGATGGAGAATATATGTGTACTGCTTAACTCTCACAACAGAATAATACACAAATCACCCTATGTTCGTATGGGTAGACTAGCGAAACAAATTCAGAGACCCTCATGTGTATAAGAAAGAGCTTTATATACACGGCAATTGAATATTGAGAAAACATCCCAGTCCAGATCAAGTCTGATATTAGCCCATATGTCTGATACCAATCCATAACGCCCTCTTCAGACTCATGCAACACATGCAATGATGAATGCAGGAAGATCACAGGCCAGTGGATGGGAAGTCTTGTGGATCCAGTGGCGGTGGAAGCATCTCAGTGCTGGCATGGGTCTCCATGGGGCTTCTCCAGCTCCAGGGCCCTGGCTGCATCAGGGTAGCTTCATGAGGCTTCTCGTCAGAAATGTCTCACAGGGCACAATTGCAAGGAGTTGGAGACAACCCAAATTTCCATCAACAGACGAATGGATTAAAAAACTATGGTACATACATACAATGGAGTGCTATGCATCACTAAAAAGCAGAGATGAACGCATGAAGCACATTGCCGCATGGGAAGAACTGGAGGAAATAATGCTAAGCGAAGTAAGCCAAGCACAAAAGGACAAGTATAACATGAGTCCGCTGAGGTAAGCTTTTATATATATACATATATATATATATGAAAGAACAGAAAGGTATAAGCTTTTATATATATATATATATGAAAGAACAGAAAGGTAAAAGGTAAAAGCGAAAGTGGCACAGGGAAAAAGCTATGGCAGTATACAAACACTCTAGGGGTAAGATCCAGGTAGTACGGTAGGTGCCAGACCAAATCCAGGGGTACATAGGGTAGCCAACCACAAAGGGGGTGGGGGAGGAACTGGGAAGGGAAAAAAAAGGATATGTGACGGGGAACAGGGCACTGACCACCCAAGGGAAGGGGAAGGGTATTGTTTGTGTCTCCACAGGGAGAGAGGGACCAGATTTAAAGCCAGTGCCAGACAAATGCAGCTTGTTGGCAAGGAGTGGGGAGCCAGTGGAGGGGCCTGAGAGCTCAGCCCCCATGCCAGCTACGTGGACAACAGCCCCTCCCCACAGAAGAAGCTACTTGAGAGGACGGCAATGAAGCTGCAGCTAGGGGAGAGGGGCATGTCTGATCAGAGCAAATGGGAGCACTTAGGGGGAGGAAGAGAGAGTGGAGCACATCCTGACCCACCAGGCCTGGAAGATGACATCCCTGCTCTGAACAGCCAGTGGACAGAGTGGACAATATGGCTGATCCCACCATGAGACACGCCGTCCCTTGATGGCCCCGGGCTCTAAGGGGGACAACGCTGGAGACTCGGTGTCGAGACTGGCCCAGACTGACCCTGAGACATGGAGGCAAACCACAAAAAGTGTGCGGCAGAGCAACCATGGGAGCAGAGAGCCCCCGAGGGAGTACAAAGGACAGACTTGGGGGTCAGAGCATGGTACCCCATCGGTCCTGACTGAAGGACACGCCTAGAGATCAAAAATCAGACCTTGATCTATTTACAGGTTTTTCTTTCTGCTTAAAAATTTTTTTCGACCCACTCATTGCTATGTAACCTATAGTGCAGCTTCTCCCTGTGTCGTGTGTCTCTACCTGTAATTAGTGGGCTGGCATGCCCCCAAAAGGTATATAGGTGTGAGTCAGCAATACAGATCTCTCTCTGGCTCTGAGCTCCTTGCTGCTCACTCCCTGGTCACTCCCCTCTCCCTTGTTCCCTTCCCCTCCTTCCCTTCCCCCTCTCTCCACGTGGCCCACCAAGCTGGGCTGAAGTGAGCAATGCTATCATGTAACATGCCTGACTGTATTATTGTAATATCTCTCATGCTCTCGATGACTTTAATATAATACTTATATATCTCAACCGTACAATTGTGCATTACTGAACCCAGAAGTAGTATGACTGAGCCCATGATTAGCGCTGGGGGCTGGCCCCCCACCTCCCTCGGCATCATTTTTTAATTTAATATTAGACGTCGCCACCTCGTCCAGTCCGCCCTCTTGAAGCGCTCTTCCAGCTCTGCATCCTGGGTACAGAGTCCTGAGGCGGGCATCCACGAGGCCACCTTCAACTCCATCAGGAAGCGTGACGCGGTGCCACCACCAAGGACCCTGGCATCGCAGACAGCATGCAGAAGGAGATCGCAGCGCTGGCTCCCAGCCCCACGAATATCAAGATCGTCACACCCGCGGGCATGCCAGTCCTCCGCGTGGATCGGCGGCTCCATCCTGGCCTCACGGCCCACCTTTCAGCAGATGTGGGTCAGCAAGCAGGGATACGACGAATCGGGCTCCTCCATCGTTGCCCCAAGTGCTCCTAAACAGACTGCAGCATGGGCACCACGACAGCGCAGGCCAGGCCCTCAGGGTCCCTGGTGAAACTGGAAGAAGCCTCTGAAAGAATTATCCTTGAAGTCCTCTCTGGCGGCAGTGCTGATCTCGACCTTGTATCCCGTTAACGGCCCCCTGGCCTGTGTTCAATGCCCTGTACATCCTTTGATGTCAACCCTAGCAACCGGCAGCCGGCAGAAGAGGCCTGGCCGGTCTGTGCAGGGTGCTCCAGAGAAGAAATGTCGCCCCAGGATCGCTGGGAGGCTAGCAGGAGAAGGGAAGCAGCCAGGACTTGCAGCTTGTGGAAGAATGTGAACCTTGGGGCCAAGTGTCCTTTCTTTAGCTAATGGTGGCCTCTCAAGCCCTGGGGGCTGTTATTTGCCTTGAGTTGGAAGATGGTTTGCATTTAAACCTGTAAACTTACTCATCCTGTTAATTTATGTAAGGTTTTTTTTAAAAATCATTTTATTGGGGACTCATACAACTCTTATCACAATCTTTACATCCATCCACGGTGGCAAGCACATTTGTACATTTGTTGCCATCATCATTCTCAAAACATATGCTTTCTACTTGAGCCCTTGATATCAGCTCCTCATTTTCCCCCTCCCTCCCAGTCCCCCCATCTCTCAAAAGAAAAAAAATTTTTTTTCTCTTTTAATTAACTTATTCTTCTAGGGGTAATAGATTTCCTTTTTTGTTGCCATCGCTGTGTTCTCACTGATGGCCTACCTTGCTATGGCTTGGTTTTTTATGCATATTAGTATCTCTACAGATCTATCTAGATAAGACAGACTGGATGAACAGTCTGGAGGACAAAACAACGGGACCAACGGTTCCGGGGGGACACGGGAGAGGGGGAGGCGGGGGTAAGGAGGTGGTGCTGACCAACCCAGGGACAGGGGAGCAACAAGTGATCCAAAACAGTGGCAAGGAGGGTGTGAGAGGCCTGGTAGGGATTCAGCAAGGGCAATGTAACCGAGAGAAATCAGTGAAACCCAAATGAAGGCTGAGCATGATAGCGGGACAAGAGGAAAGTAAAGGGAAATAGAGGAAAGAACTAGGGGAGAAAGGGTATGTATAGAAGTTTTAAGACTGGAATGTACATATGTAAATATATTTATATAAGAGTGTGAGGAAACAGATCTCGTGCATATATTTATAGGTTTAGTATTAAGGCAGCAGATGGACATTGGGCCTCCACTCAAGCACTTACTCATTGCAAGAACACATTGTTCTTTTAAATTGGCATTCCAGGATGCACACCTTCCCGAATCGATTGCTGAAGAAAAATGTGAACATAAGCAAAGGTGATGGTGCCCGGCTACCATAAAATATAGCGTCCGGGGTCTTAAAGGCTTGAAGACATACAAGCAGCCATCTAGCTGAGAAGCATCAAAGCCCATATGGAAGAAGCACACCAGCCTGTCTGACCACGAGGCATAGAAGGGATCAGTTATCAGACATCAAAGAACTGAAAATCATATCAGTGGGTGCCCGCTTTCCTGATACGATCACTGAAGACAGATGTGTGCATAAGCAAATGTGGTGAAGAGAGCTGATGGTGCCTGGCTATCAAAAGATATAGCATCTGGGGTCTTAAAGGCTTAAAGGCAAACAAGGGGTCATCCAGCTGAGAAGCATTAAAGCCCACATGGAAGAAGCACACCAGCCTGTCTGACCACGAGGCATAGAAGGGATCAGTTATCAGACATCAAAGAACTGAAAATCATATCAGTGGGTGCCCGCTTTCCTGATACGATCACTGAAGACAGATGTGTGCATAAGCAAATGTGGTGAAGAGAGCTGATGGTGCCTGGCTATCAAAAGATATAGCATCTGGGGTCTTAAAGGCTTGAAGACATACAAGCAGCCATCTAGCTGAGAAGCATCAAAGCCCACATGGAAGAAGCACACCAGCCTGTCTGACCACGAGCTGTCGAAGGGATTGGATGTCAGGCATCAAAGAATAATCATGTCATTGTAAAGGTGGGTGAGTGCAGAGTGGAGACTCAGAGTCCATCGGTAGGCAACTGAACACCCCCCTGCTGAGGGGTTTTGGGGAGGAGACGAGCTAATCAGGGTGCAGGGTAGCAACGATGAAACATATAACTTTCCTCTAGTTCTTAAATGCTTCCTCCCCAATATCATGATCCCAATTCTGCCTTGAGATCTGGCTAGACCAGAGGATGTGCATTGGTACAGATAGCAACTGGAAATACAGGGAATCCAGGATAGATGACTCCTTCAGGACCAGTGGTGAGAGGAGCGAGGCCTGGAAGGTGAAGGGAATGTGGGGTAGAAGGGGGGAACCAATTACAAGAATCTAAGTACAGCCTCCTCTCTGGGGGATGGACAGCAGAGAAGAGGGCGGAGGGAGACGTCAGACAGTGTAACGTATGACAAAACTATAATGATTTATGAATTATGAAGGGTTCATGAGGGAGGGGGGAGGGGGGAATGAGCAAATGATATTGAGGGCTAAAGTAGAGGGCAAATGTTTTGAGATTGATGAGGGCAACAAATGTACATATGTGCTTGACTCAATGGATATATGTATGGACTGTGATAAGAATTGTACGAGCCCTCAATAAAATAATTTTTTAAAATAAATAAAAAAGAAATGTCTCACAGGGAGCAAGCTTGTGTCCCACCTCAAGTGAGCAATTTATCTCCTTAGCACCTCCAAATGAGGCCATCAAGCTGCCACCTGATTGACAGGCTAAACTCCACCCCTTCACTCTTAATCCTCTCAAACTGACATCAGATGATGTAACTACCACACACCCAATCAAAGTGGGCAAAAGATCTAAACAAACCCTTCACCAGAGGAGACACACATCGCTGCCCCTTTCTTTTGCCATTAAATGGCGCCTGACTCAGGGACCCTGGGTGTGTCCACAGGTTCCCGTGGCTGCTTTGTGGAAGTGGGTGGGCAGACAGTTCTCCCTCGATGATTACAAATACCAAGTGTTGGTGGGGACAGGGAGCCACAGGAGCCCCGTACAGGGCTGGCCAGGGTGTAAAGTGCTCCCGACACTTTGGAAAGCAGTTGGGCAGTTTCTTCAAAGTTTAGCCCACACTTAGCCTAATGCACACTCCCTGCCGTGGAGCCACAGCGCCCCCGGTGGGCGTCCGAGACTATCGCTGTCCACGGGAGTAGACATGCCCGTCTTTCTCCTAGGAGCCACTGGTGGTTTCCAACCACCAGGACACGTAATGGGTTCTATGAATTGGGCTGCTGAGCACAAAGTCAGCAGTTCAAAACCACCAGGCACTCACTCCATGGGAGAAAGATGAGACTCTCTACTCAAGGAAAGAGTTAGAGTCTCGGAAACCCACAGGGGCAGCGCTACCCTGTCCGACATTGTCTCCGTGAGTCGGCATCCACTCGATGGCCGTGCGCTGATGCATAAGGAAGCCCGTGGGACCACTCCGCTAGCCTGGAATTCTCTTCTTCCCGGGAGCGGCTTGGAGGCCCTCGTCGGGCTCGGCCCTTCCCCCGCAGCGTTTACCCAGCGCAGGAGCCTGCCCCCATCAGTCACAGCAGCAAGCATGGACAAAGTGTATTTGTCTGAGCCCCGAGCTGGACGCACGCCACCCAGCTGTCACAGGGCAAGAATGAGTGAGTGAGGCACGTCACCCAGGGGGTGGGCTGCCACAATGAGGGCGGGGCCACGCAGCACCTTCCCTGGCCTGGGGCCACCATGAGCCAGATGGGCTCTGCTCAGCCAAAGACCACAGGCTGGCACCCCCATGGGGTCTCGGACAGCTGAGCCTGAAGGCAGACAGGAGCACAGGCGGGGTCTCTGGCGGTCCACCGGGGCCAGCAGGCGCGGTCGTGGCAGGGCCGAGACTCGACTTCAGCGGCAGACGCTGGCAGCGCAGACCCTGGGTCTGGGCAGGACGGAGGGCTCCTCCGGGTTTGGGGTGGGTGGGTGGAGGCGGTGAACACGGTGCCCACTGATGCAGAAAGCCTGTTCCTGAAGCAACGGCCAGAGAGCCTCGGGGTGCACGGTGACCCGGAGCGATGCTGAGGGCCAGCAAGGGGCGGCGCAGGAGGGTCGCCGCAGGAGGCCTGGCGGAGGGCCCCCCCCCTCGTGACGCCCTTGGTTATGAACATCGGTCTGAGGCCGGCGTCCTCGTCACCGATGACCACGTTCGCTCGCCTTGTTGTCA
>NW_022103935.1:746789-767163 GCF_000313985.2 Echinops telfairi | reverse complement strand
GGGATGCCGTGTACACGCTGTGATGGCAGTGAGCTCCGGGCCTTTCTCCTGCAGGTTCAAACAGCCACCTTTCCATTTGGAGTGGACCACTTGACCCGTGAGGAAGCCCAGTGGGCAACCGAGACGTGACCCCACCTGGCCAGCACCTCTGCTGACCGCCTGTGTCTGGGCCACTGCTGTTTCCCTGTCCTGTCGAGTGGCATACAAACCAAGACGCCCAGAACGGAAAACCAAACGCACTGCCACCGGCCCTAGGGACCCCGCAGAATGGAGCAGACCTGCTGCAGCGCCAGGGCTTCTGCAGCTGCCCATCGTTAGGGGAGCAGACAGCCTGCTCTTTCTCCCAAGGAGCAGCTGCTGGATTTGAAGCACACACCTGACAGGGAGCAGCCCAGCACCTGATCCACAGCACCCCGAGCAGTCCTTGGACGTGTGTGTGAAAATAGATGGATTGTATGAATTATAAAATTTACATTATGCACATGGGCCATGTGTTGTACATCGAATACACCCCGAAAGCAGTTAAAACAAATGTTCTTTACGTTCTGCTTTTTTCACCCAAAAGAGAAGGTGGTGGGATGGGGTGGAAAAGCACCACCCTTTCTTGGCCTCCTCCACCAGCCCCTGGCCCCTGACCTTCATCCTGCCTGGTCCTGGGGCCCCATCTCCCAAGTGTGGAGTCCAGACACGCACATCAGGAGAAAGGGTGCATGCCCAGCCTCGGGGCTCCCAGTGCGATTCAGAGGCTGCCTCGGGGACATTCGCTGCAGAAATAAGACAAAGGGCCCCGGCCGAGACCACATGGTCTGAGGCTGCTCAAACGTGAGGCCCTGATCGAGCCAATTCACCATCTGAATGGGGAAGGCCCTTCTGCTGCCTGGTACCACGGTGGGGGTGGCCATCCTGGAACTGAGCCCACAGTGCAGAGATGGACCCTGGGAACAGGGGCCCTCAGTGCAGAGATGGACCCTGGGAACAGGGGCCCACAATACAAAGGTGGCCCTGGGGTACATTACCCCTGCACCCCTGATAGCATTGGTTCTCCCAGGTCAGCCCAGGGCAGCAGAGACTGGGTGTCATAAAGGAAGGTTGGGGGCTGGTGTAGAGAGGTGGGTGCCCTGCAGCTCTCCCCACCCCATGCCTACTGGCTGGGCTGTCCCCAGCTCCTCTTCTGGGCATTGGCCTTGCACCCCAAATTAGGCCTTGCTTGGCTGGCTACCCTTGGGGCTAATGACATGTACCCCACAGTTCAGCCACTTTCAGGTCCCCAAAGCCTGCACCCGCACTCCTGGGCCCGCACTAGTGGGCTGCCCACCAGTGCTAAGCAACCTGTGTGCTTGGTCCTCCAGCTACACGCCCCTTGGAGGGCAGAGGCAGCTTAGATAAGGGTGCATGCCTGCGGTGGGTCTCAAATCCGGCCTGGGGCAGCAAGGCCTGGGCCCACAGCCCTGCCTTATCTGTTTGTTTTCCATTGGACACATCCGCTGGGCTGGCCCAGAGGGAGCCCCCGGCAGGCAGGGGGAAGGAGGGGGCAGTTGCTAACGCAGAGGCTGAGGGCGGGACCATGTGCGAAGGATGGGGGCCGCTGCCTGCCCTGGAGCCAGGCCCCACGCTGCCACCCGGAGGGAGAGTCTGAGTCCAGGAGCTGGCAGGGAGGGGCCGGGTGGCCACAGGGACAGCAGGGTTCAGTTCTTCCAGGCACCAGGCTGGGCTAGGGGGACGCTCTGGGGGCCACAGCCCTGGACCTCCTGCACTGCTGTGGGATGGAGCACGAGGGGCTTCACTGTGTTGGCCTCACGGGGTCAGGAGCCAAGTGAGGGGCTGACTCAGTGCCCCTCCCATGAAACCCCTTGTCCTAATGGGGAGGGGCAGACTTGCCAAGTCCACTCCTCACCCTCAGGGTGGCCTGGCTGGCAGGTGGGTGTGCTGCCCACCCTGACTCAGACTGCCCCGCCCCACCCCAGCCAGCTGGACCTGGCCCGTGCTTACCACCCTCGCCACATTCTCCACTGTGTGGGGATTTAGGCCCCTACCCTGGAGGGCCCCCACCCCTGCAGCAAACCCAGAGCCCCACTGTTCCAAGTCCACCCCGACTCCCAGAGCACTGTGGGATAGAACAGACCTGTCTTTAGGCCCCTCAGCTGGAAAACTGGGTCAGCTCGCCACTGACCACCCCCAGGGATGGCCCTGCACTGGCCAGCTGAGGCCTAGAGCCTAACCTGTCCCTGCTCAAGCCCCTCCTCCACCCTGCCTCTCACAGCCCCTCACAGCCCAGCCCAGCCTCCCCCCAGGGCCACACAAAGGGCTGTGGTCAGCTGTGGTCCAGGTACGGGGTGGCCCAGCGGGGTGAGGGCTGGAGACGGGAGGGACATGGCCGGGCGGAGAACTTGGGGTAGAAGGTGGCTCCTGACAGTGGAGGAGCAGAAATAGGACCCGAGTGGGGAGGGGATGCCAGGACCAAGGTGCTCCTGACCCCCAGCCCCACCTCTGGATGCCCATGGGAGCAGGTCCTGTCCCGTGCCCTCCCCCCCCCCATGAGACTCACTCTGGTGTTGAATTCCTTGCCAGAAGCACTGGGAACCACAGGTGCCAGTGTGTTGATCAATGACCACTAGCCGGAGGGCAGTCCACCTTCCCTCTGCCAGGAAACATCGCAGCTGACCCAAGAGGGCTGGGTGGCTGGGTCAGGCAGGGGGCTGGCAGACAGGAGGGTCAGAAGGGTGGAATTCCTCCAAATACGGGCCAGCTCTGAGGTCAAGCCCAGGGCAAGTCCGACAGCTATTCCTTTCCAGAACCTTCTGGGGGCCCTCGAGGGGTATACCGGTTGGCGTCCTCCCCAGGTCCTCGTGCTAAGCAGGGGGCAGCTCAGGCCTGTCAGGGAGCAGTCCCTTGGTGGACAGCGCCCACCCTCAGAACTGAGCCTAGAAACAGACTGGCACCCAGGGACTCACCTGCGGGGGAAGTGGGGCGCGTGAGGCCAGAGGGCTGGGGGTGGAGGAAGGTGCAGGAAGGAGGGGCTGCTCAGGTGGGGTGAGGAGAAGGGGGCCAATAGGTGGGGCTGGGGGTCCAGCACAGCCAGGGTCCGGGCTGGGTGTGAGGGTCACCCCTTGGCCATGGCCCCCTCCCCCCGCCACCCGAGGTGGACAATTGTCGCTTGTGCTCCAGCTGCTCCCGCGGTGGGGCACGACCTCTTATCGGGAGATTGCGGAACAAAGGCCTGGAGCTTGTGTTTACTCAGGCGCCTGAGGGCCGGGTCATCTCCAGCTGCAGGCCCAACGGCGTCCGGCTCCAGCAGTCCGTGACTGCACCGCCTGGGGGGGCCCCCAGCATGGTGGGTGAGCCAGGCAGAGCGTCATCCACTGACCCCCCTTGGTGGGAGGCCCGGAACAGGTTTCCAGGAAATCCCAGGCCGGGCACCAAGCTGCCCGCTAGCCAAACACAGGCCGGCCATCGGCTCTCCCCCTGGCCCTGGCCCCGCCCCACAGAGCCTCTGGGTCTCCCAAGCAGCTGGTGTCTCCCTGACTCATGGGGGCAGTGGCCAGAGGCTCAATGTCCCTGCCCTGGGGGACCCCTGGGAGTCTCCAGCCCTGTCTCCTTCCCTCGCCCACATTACCCACACACACGCTGGGCTCATGCCACTAGGACAAGTCTGGGGCCTCCGGGCACCCCTCACTCCCAGAGCTGGGAAGGCAGGGGGGATGGGGCCAGCAGGCCTGTGCCCAGGGCCCGAGATGCCTGTGGGGGAGATGGGCACCCCCCAACCACAGGGTTTGGAAGTCGGTGGTGCAGAGAAGGAGCAGGACCAAGGAATGTCCTGGGGTCCCCATGGCGTTGCTGTTTGGGCATTGGACCGCTAACCACACAGTCAGGGGTTCAAAGCCACCAGCCACTTGGGGGGAGAAAGACGACTGTGTGCAGCCTCAGGTGTACAGCCCTGGGTGCCAGCAGAGCCGTGCTACCCAGTCCTGGAGCGCCTCTGGAGACGAGAGGGGACACAGAGAGGGGTTGTGGACCCCCCGGGGCTGGGGCTGCAGGGAGGGGGTGGCATGGCGGTGGCAGGGCAGTTCCATGGGTTCTGGCGGCTGAAGGGAGTGTGGGCGAGGGTGCCTCCATTCCTGCCTGACTCAGCAGGGGCAACCCCAGGGGCTCCCCACACCTAAGCCCCGGCCCTCACAGCCTCAATTCGCCCAACAGGCTGCATGGCCCAGGGTGGTTTATCAGGAGGCCCCAGCTGCCCTCCAGGCCTGAGGAGTTTCACCTCGAGGTGTGTGCCCCGGCCCTCTCCTCATCCCCACTGCGTACCTTGGCCCATAATGTCCCACCGGGGCCCCACAGCCAGAGGTGAGCAAGGAGGGCAGCCCCCACCCCAAGTTCCATGAGGCCCTTCAGCCAGAGTCCCCCACTCTGCTGAAGGAACCCCCATGAAAGCGGGGCTCCCAAGGCCACCGCGCCCTGTCCACCTGGGCTTGCAGGCCCGGTCCCAATTTGGAGGGTTTGAGCTCCACCCCGGGGCTCAGTCTCTCCTCGGACAAAGGGCCCTCCAAGGTCAAGGCTGTGTGCGAGGCGGCTGCCTGGGAACCCACAGCCTGACGGACGGACGGACAGACGGGCGGACAGATGGACGGGCTGAGTGGTTTCCTTCCACTGCAGGGTCTCTGGGCTTGGGCCCACCTCCCTGGGGAGGAGGGATGGTGCTGAGGGTCCCTGCCCAGGGGCTCTCCCAGAGTGCCAGGAGGAGGGCAAAGACTGGCCCCCTGTGGGGAGGGTGACATCACGTGGGTCCTGGTGTCCGTCCATCCATGTGGCCAGGGTCTGCAGAAGGCAGGCATCACACACTTTCAGGTTGAGAGGGGGCCACCAGTCCCGTCACCAGCACGGCAGCTCTGGGCCACTGGGACCCCAGGGCTAGACTCTCTGTCCACCCTTATTCAGACAGCAATCCCATGTCCTCCCCTGCCGACCCTGATGATGCCGGAGGCAGAGGTCAGCGCATACCCCACACACATCTGCACTGCCCCCACTTCAGAGGGCAGCTCACCCAACCAGCCCAGCGGGGACTCTTGGGCCCAGAACTGAGCCTGACTCTCACCCTCTCCTTGACCCTGACCCTGACCCTCATTTCCACCCTGCTGTGCCCCCTCCAGGGCTGCCTGTGCCCTACCCATGGACAGAGAGGGACAGGGCTAGGCCAGCCTACCCCCGTTTCCTCACTCTACTGGCAGGGTGAGGGGTGCAATTGAGGCCACCGCCAGGCCGCCAGGTTGCCCAAAGCTACTTGGGGTCCACCCCTGCTGGGCAGGGTCCAGTAAGCATCCCGTGGCAGCTGGGAACACCAGGATCATCATGCTGAACCGGTCATGGGTGCAGCTCTCACACCAGGGCCCACCCCCGTCCGCACTGTCCTGCCCTGGACCTGCCTACTACCCACCCCCTCACAAGGCGGGCTTCCAGACGTCATGGAGCTGAGGGGACACCATGAGCTGGGGCCTTCAGGGGTCCTGGGATCCAGGTGGGGGCAGTGCCCCCTGGGTTATCACAGTACAAATGTGTGGCAGAGTAAAGGAGGGGCCCCAGCCAAGACCCTCCAGGCAGCTCTTGGTGGTTGAAGGTGCCCATGCCCACCTGGGGCAGGTGACCTCACCCCACCTGGGGTGCCTTGGGCAACGCTGCTTCTCACTGGGCAAAAACAGGGGAGGTCCTGGAGAGCCCTGCAGGGGTGTGCCAGCCACCCACCCCCTGAGGGGGGGTGGGCGAGAGCAGGCGCTGCTCCCAACCTACTGCAGGCCCCTACGCACACCGCGCTGTGTGTTGATAAAACCCCAGGATCCTGTTTGACCAGCGCCGGGCCCGGCCAGCAGCAGCGGCCACAGGCAGCCAGCGTGGGGTGCGGCAGGGGCAGGGCCCAGCCCTATATAAGGCACACGAGTCCCAGGGTGGCAGTGTCCGGCTGTGCGGTGTCCAGCAGTGGCCTCTCCTCTCACGCCATGCTCGGGCCTCAACTGCTGCTGCTTTCGGGATGGGGAGCCCTGCTTGGGGCTGGTGAGTGGGCCCGCCCGGGCTACAGGGTCTCCCGGGCCTCCACGCCTCACTGGCCGGAACAGCATGGTCACCAGGAACGGGAGGGGGTGGGGCGGCTGCAGGAAATCCTCCCTCCCCCAGGCCGGGGGAGCTGGGGCCAGGCTCAGTGGCCAGGAGGTAGGAGGCTCAGAGAGGGGAACGGGGGCTCCTGGCTGGGGTGCAGGGTATGGAGTAGCCCAGCAGCCCCCACGGGTCTGCGGAGCCCCACAGTGAGCCTGCTGCCTATCTGTAACGTGGAGGGCACCCCGCATGCGAGGCTGCAGAGTGACCTGTGAGCCCCTGGCCTCTCTCAGGAGCAGCCCCCTGAGCTGGGACACACAGTGTCCTCTCCACACTCCCCCTGACACCCCCACCCCCGAGCGCTGGGCAGCCAGTCAGCCCAAGGGTCTCAACAACCCTCCTCCCACGGGCCCTGGTCCACCTGGCCTGCCCAAGCCTGCAGGCTCCTCACCGCCTGACTCCTCTTCCAGGGGCCCACCAGCCTGGGTGCCCGTCACCCTCAGGTTGGCCTCAGAACCAGGGGCCCCGTGGTAGCAGACAAGGTTTGAGGGGTATATCCGGGCAGCCCCCGCCTCCGTGAACTATGTGGAGTGGGGCGGGGGTGCTGGAGGGCTATGGGCTCCCCCACCCCCTCCTGGCTGAATCCAGCCCCTTCTCTTACATAAAGCCCCTCCCTCAGCACTCAGACCCACACCCTTCCTCAGCAGGACCTGAGGGCCTGAGACAGCCTCTGTTTGGGTCCCTAGGGCCCCCAGTGGGAGGCTTTCTCAGCACACAGCCAACCTGGGGACAGGTCACCTGCGCTGCCCTGGGGCTCACAGCTCTAGGGCCAGAGCTAGGGAGGGGCTGGGAGCAGGGTGCTCTAGAGACAGCCATGGATTGGGGGAGCGGGGAGCGGGTGTCCGGGGGCCAGCCATGGATTGGGGGAGCAGGGAGCGGGTGCCCGGGAGCCAGCCATGGGCTGGGGGAGCAGAGAGCGGTGTCCGGGGGCCAGCCATGGGCTGGGGGACAGGAGGGCTGAGGGCCCAGGACCGGGGTCTCGGGGGCTGAGCCCACAGCAGCGAGGCTGAAGGGCAGCAACTCAGCCAGCGTCCTTCTGTGGACCCATTTCAAGCGTCAACCCCCTGACCGGCAGGTGGGGAGGAGGGCCTGCTCTTCAGGGCCCACAGCTGCGGGTGGGGGGGGGAGCAGCACAGAGGGCGGGGGTGGCGCCCTCCAAGCGTGCCAACAGAACAGCCCGTGACCATGCAGCCGCCAAGGGCTGAAGGGGGCAGGCGTTCGGCCTGGAGCCCAGGAGGGGCTGGTGCAGCAGAAGTGCCCCTGGGGCAGGGTGACATCCACCCCTGCTGTGGGTATTTGGGCGGGGGGGAGTCTGTCCACCCTGCTGTATGTGGGGAGGGGGGACATCCACCCCTGGGGTGAGGTGGTGTGGGGAGGCTACAGGCCAGGTGGGGAAGTGGAGATGAGGAGGGGGCCAGAGGGGCAGGGTGGGAGAAGGAGGCACCCATTGAGGGGAGCCAGTGCCAGTGGGGACCCCAGAGTCCCACGTGGGTGGGGTGATGAGCTTATCATGGCCACAGGCATGGGGGCAGGATGAGGGAGGCAGATGGGGCCACCGCCCCCTGAAAGGTGAGGACATAGAGACATGGGCCTTCAGAAAGGGAACCCCGAAAAGAGGACTCCACCCTGTGCCCCCCAGCACCCACAGCCACTGCTCTGTCCTCCCCACCCAGCTGGGCTGTGGAGAGCCACTCTGCAGGGGCACCCGGAGGCACAGATGGGCTGAGAGCCACTCTGCCAGGGGGACCGTGGGGTGGGGGTGACTCAGGCCCTGCTAAGGGTGGGTGACAGTGTATGCTGGGCCAGGGCCACAGGATGCCAGAGGTCCTCGGAAACCAGAGGGGGAGGTTATGTCCATCACTCACCACCCCCCAGGGACTGGGGCTCCCTGAGAGGGACCAGGGCCCCAGGGCAGGGGTGCCGCCCCCAGTGGGAGAGTCCCCTACTGGAGACACAGGGTGTGGGTCAGGGCAAGCAGATGAGCAAGTGTGAGAGTGTGAGGGAGGGAGGAGAGTGAGAGAGAGTGAATCAGAGTGCATAGGTATGAATGAGTGTGAGTGAGTGTGAGATAGTGAATGAGTGAGAGTATATGTGAATGAATGTGAGTGAGAGTGAGGGAGGGAGAGGGAGAGTGAATGAGAGTGCATATGTATGAGTGAGTGTGAGTGTGAGTGAGTGAGAGTGAGTGTGCGAGTGAATGAGTAAGAGTGTGAGAATGAGTACATGTGAATGAGTGTGAGTGAGAGTGAGTGAATGAGTGTGAGTGTGAGAGTGAATGAGTGAGAGTGAGTGAAATGTGACTGAGTGTGAGTGAGAAAGTCAGAGTGAATGTGAGAGTGATTAGAAGGACCAAACCTGAGAATCTGTCCAGCCCTCCCAATACAAACACACACACATACACACAGACACACACACACACACCACTCCTGGGCCTGGGCTCCCACACTAACACTGACACAGTGAATGTTCAGTTCAGGCCAGTGCAGAGGTAGGGTGGCCTGACACTGACCAGTCCCTCATGCAGGTCTCAGTGACACCTCCTTTGCTGACCCCAGCCTCCGGACCCTGAATGACTCCACGGGGACAGGTGAGCACCACACGCAGCCCCCAGGGTCCAGACGGGGGTCTCCACAGGAGGGTCCAGCCACAGAAGGCCCATGGGGCTCATGGCTGTCGGGGACTGGGTGTGTGGGTCTGGGGAGGGCACTCCTGTGCCCTGGCCTGCAGAGGGACACCAAGGCTGGGCTGTCACTTCCTGACTCAGCTCCGGGCAGGGGACACACCAGCCCCTGACTGTAAGGGGCAGCACACACTCCTATAGGGCAGTGAGAAGCAGGCCCTGGCCCCATGCAGGGAGGTGTGGAGCAGGCCCAGCACCTTCCCTGGGAGGTGACTTTTCTGCCCAGCATGGGGTCCCAGTCACAGCGGCCTGGCCTCCCTCCGCAGCGGAGGACAAGGGCTGGTGTTCCACGTGGGGGGCTGGCCATTTCTCCACCTTCGACCACCACGTGTATGACTTCTCCGGGACCTGCAACTACGTCTTGGCGTCCGTCTGCAAGGACGCGTCGCCCACCTTCAGCGTCCAGCTGCGTCGCGAGCAAGGCGGGAGGACAGCCCGCATTATCGTGGAGCTGGGCTCCTCGGTGGTCTTTGTGCAGAGCGGCACAGTCTCCATCAAGGATGTGGGGTAAGGACAGAGGGGCGAGGCGGGGCCAGGTGTGGGCGGGGCCAGGAAGGGGCGGGGTGGGGCCTGGGCGGGCGGGGCCTGGGTGTGTCTGGGCAGGCCGGGTGGGCAGCCCAGCTGAGGTGCTCTCCCCCAGGGTGGTCAGCCTGCCCTACACCAGCAATGGGCTCCAAATCACGCCCTTCGGCCAGAACATGCGGCTGGTAGCCAAGCAGCTGGAGCTGGAGCTGGAGGTGCTCTGGGGCCCGGACGGCTACGTTCTGGTGAGGATGGCGGACGCACAGGTGGCGGGCAGCCCCGGGCCTGCCCTGGGCAGGGCCAGCCTCTTCCCTCTGACCCTCTGCCAGGAATGGGGCCGTGGCGGGAGTCTGGTTTCCCCATCTGGAAAGTGAGAGTGGCCCAGCAAGCAACCGGGGTCCCCAAGGCCACGGCGAGAGCAAATGACCCCCTTCCCGCGCGACGCCCGCCCCCAACGTGACCGCCCCCGCCCCCACGCAGGTGCTGGTGGAGAGGAAGTACATGAGCCAGCTGTGCGGGCTGTGCGGTAACTTTGACGGCGAGCCGGCCAACGAGTTCCTCGGCGAGGACGGTCCGTGCAAAAGGCGCCCGGGGGAGGGGTGGGGGTGGGGTCCCCCGGCGACCTTGTCCCCCGCAGTGCTGACTCCGTTCCGGGCCCCCAGGCCAGCTTTTGGAACCCCACCAGTACGCCAACCTCCAGAAACTCGACGATCCCAATGAGATCTGCGCCTATGAGCCGATCCCCCAGCCCCAAGTCATGCGGGGAGAGCATGTAGGTGGAGGCGAGGGCGCCCCTCCCCCCTTTCCCATACTTCCTTCCCTGATAACTCCAGTGGCTCTCTGCCCAGGCCCGGACCTGCACCCACCTGCTGAACCTGGTGTCCCCCGAGTGCAGCGTGCCCCGGGAGCCCATGGTGAGGAGCTGCCAGGCTGACTTGGCGGCATGCGCCCAGCCAGGCCAGCGCAACTGCAGCTGCGCCACCCTCTCGGAGTTCTCCCGCCAGTGCAGCATGGCCGGCCAGCCGGTCAACAACTGGAGGACCCCAGGCCTCTGCTGTGAGTCCTGGGAGGGGGCGGGCTGGGAGCTCCCCAGAGCAGAGCAGACCTACCCCACTCCACCTCCCAGGGCCTGGGTGGCCCCTCTCACACCCATGCCCCCTCCTCCATCCACCCACAGCCATGGGGCAGTGCCCAGCCAACCAGGTATACATGGAGTGCGGCTCGGCCTACCTGAGGACCTGCTCCAACCCCAGGCACAGCCACCCTGGCTTCTGCACCTTCAGCTGCTTCTGCCCCAAAGGTGAGGGAGACAGACCCCTACCCCTACCATAAGGGCAGGAGGCCCTGTGTCCACTTGGCTCTGGAGGAGGTAGCGTCTAAGTGGACTTCCGGGACAATCCGTGCGGTTCCAGGTGCCTCCTGTGGTCTGCCACTACCCGAGGGGCACCATGGATCCGGGAAGGTGGAGGTAGCCACAGGCGACCATGGCAGCAGAGAATCCGGGGGTGGGGGTGTGGGCAGACTGTGAAGTAACAGGGCTCAAGGGGTTGCCAGAGGACTGGACAGCCAGGGGGTGCTGCCAGCAGAGGGCGTTGGCCCCACACAGGCTCAGGAAGCCCTCCTCCTGCAGGGACGGTCCTTGATGACCTCTCCAAGCACCAAGCCTGTGTGCCCGTCTCCCAGTGCCCCTGCATGCTCAATGGCGCCCTGTTTGCTGCTGGGCAGGTCACCTCATCCGCCTGCAGGACATGGTAGGTGCTGGCGGCAAAGGGGAGGCATGTAGGAGGATGCTGGGCTGGGCGGACGGGGCACACTTGACTTCAATCCCCTTCCCCACTCCCCCCCTGGCACCGCCCCCCACCCCAGCCGGTGCACCAATGGCCTCTGGGAATGTGAGGAGCAGCCCTGCCCCAGCCGTTGCTCCCTGGAAGGAGGCTCCTTCGTCACCACATTCGATGCCAGGCACTACCGCTTCCACGGCACCTGCACCTATGTCCTCCTCCAGGTGAGAAAGGCGGCGGGCCAGGGGAGGGGCGAGGAGCAAGGGAGAGGGGGGCATACTGGAACCCCCACTTGACCCAGTATGTCCCTCTCAGAGCCACCAGCTCCCTGACAAGGGCTCCCTCCTGGCCATGTATGACAAGTCTGGTTACTCACATTCGGAGACCTCGCTGGTCGCCATCATCTACCTGTCTGACCAGGTACGCACACCGTCCAGCCACAGCCCCGGGCGACAGTAGGGCCCCATGACTCAGTCTGCTCTCTCTCCAGGACAGTATCATGATTTCTCAAGATGAGGTGGTCACCAACCACGGGGACATCAAGTGGCTGCCCTACAAAATTCGTAGGTTTCCCGAGCTGGGCAGGAGTGGAGAGGGGAATGGGGAGGGGGGATGCGCAGACAGCCGCTGAGCCGCTGTCTCTCCAGGCAACATCACAGTCTTCAGACAATCGTCCACCCACCTCCAGATGGCCACCTCCTTCGGGCTGGAGCTCGTGGTCCAGCTGCAGCCCGTGTTCCAGGCTTACATCACCGTGGGACCCCAGTTCTGGGGCCAGACTCGAGGTGGGCCCCACACCCCGCCCCTGGCCTGGCCCCGCTGATCCTCCATGTCCGGGGAACTTGCGGTTCCCCAAGCCCAACCTGGGCCTCCTGGCAGGGCACGGTGTCCCTGCCAGCGGACAGCCGCGAGACTGCTTGCGGGTTCCTGCGGCCGGTCCGGGCCCACCCTAGCTGCAGCGCGCTGCTGGGGGTGAGCGTACTGAGAGCCATCTGGGCGGGGCGCGTGTGGGCGGGGCTACGGGACGGGGCTCGCGTGCGCCCACCCACCACTCACGGCCTGGGTGGGTCCAGGGCTCTGTGGCAACTACAACGGGGACACCACCGACGACTTCACCACCAGCATGGACATCACCGAGGGCACCGCCTCACTCTTCGTCGACTCCTGGCGCGCAGGGAACTGCCCGGCGGCGCTCGAGCGCGAGACGGACCCTTGCTCCATGAGCCAGCTCAACAGTGAGGCCCGCGCCCAGGGTGGGGTGGGGTAAAGGTGGGTGGGAGGGGGGCCCACTACCACCTGTCTCCTCAGAGGTGTGTGCCGAGACCCACTGCTCTGAGCTGGTGAGAGAGAACTCCGTGTTCGCCAAGTGCCACTCGGTTGTGAACCCCAAGCCTTTCTACAAGGTGGGCAGGGCCCGTGGGTGTCTGGGGTGATAGGATGAACCCCAAGCCCTTCTACAAGGTGGGCAGGGTCCTTTGGGTATCTTGGGTGATAGGATGAACCCCAAGCCTTTTTTTTTTTTTTTTTTTTGGCTTTACAGAGTTTATTATTTTTCTTTTTTTAAATCATTTTATTGGGGGCTTGTACAACTCTTATCACAATCCATACATCCATCCATTGTGTCAAGCATATTTGTACATTTGTTGCCATCATCATTTTCAAAACATGTGCTTTCTGCTTGAGCTCTTGGTATCAGTTCCTCATTTTCCCCTCCCTCCCCGCTCCCCCATGAACCCTTGATAATTTATAAATTATTATTAGTATTTTGTCATATCTTACACTGTCTGACGTCTCCCTTCACCCACTTTTCTGTTGTCCATTCCCCAGGGAGGAGGTTATATGTAGATCCTTGTAATTGGCTCCCTCCTCCCACCCCCAAGCCCTTCTACAAGGTGGGCGGGGCCCCATGGGTGTCTGGAGTGATAGAGTGAACCCCAAGCCCTTCTACAAGGTGGGTGGGGCACTGCGGATGTCTGGGAGTGAGGTGAGCACCAGGTCTTCTACAAAGTGCGCAGGGTCCCTCAGGTGTTGCGGGGTGCTGAAGGTGAGCCCCACTTCTTATACAAAGTGAGAGGGAGCCGGCATGTTCTGGGGGGACCATTGTGCACCCCATGCTCATAGCTGGCTCAGGGGCCTGGGGAGCAGGACACCCTGGGCCCCCCAGCAGTGCAGCACCCCGCTCTCCACAGAGGTGTGTCTACCAGGCGTGCAACTATGAGGAGACCTTCCCCCACCTGTGTGCGGCCCTGGGGGCCTATGTGCAGCAGTGTGCCGCCCAGGGCGTCCTGCTCTGGGGCTGGAGGGACAGCGTGGACAACTGCAGTGAGTGTCCCAGGGAGGCTCCTGGGGTCTCGGGTCTTAAGGGGGGCTCCTAAGGTACCCTAAGGATCTAAGGGTCCCAAGGCAGGGTCCTGGAGCTTTATCGGGGAGGCCCCAGAGTCCCGAGGGAGCATCCTGAAGGACACTCTCACACCCCACAGCTGTCCCCTGCACGGGCAACAGGACATTCAGCTACAACAGCCAGGCCTGTGAGCGCACCTGCATGTCTCTGTCTGACCGCTCCCTTGAGTGCCATCCAAGTGCAGTGCCCGTGGACGGCTGCAACTGCCCCGAGGGCACCTACCTGGACCATAAGGCGGAGTGTGTGCGCCGGGCACAGTGCCCCTGTCAGCTGGACAGCCAAAACATCATCCTGGCGGGCCAATCCATCGTCATGGATGGCGCCACCTGGTGGGGCCCAGCAGACCTCCGGGTGGGGATGGGGCACCCTGGCAGGCAGCACCCCCACACCTCAGGCTTGGGCCACTAACAAAGCCTCTCTCTCTTACAGCTACTGCCACAGCGGCCGGCTGACCTGCTCCGGCCAGCCCCCGATGCTCCTGGGTGCGTAGTGGCGAGAGGAGGTGGGGACTGCCTGCTGTGAGCATGTCTGACCGCCGCCCCTCCACCTCCCGCAGCCACCTGCAGAGCCCCAAAGACCTTCCAGTCCTGCAGCCAGTCCGAAGACAGCAAGTTTGGGGCAGCCTGTGCCCCTACATGCCAGATGCTGGCAACAGGCACTACCTGTGTAAGGTTCCCACAGGAGTGGCACCCTCCACAGGTGGATGCCCCAGTGGACACCCCCACAGTTCCCACTGGACCCTGAGAGGATGTCCATACAGAGAGGGCAGCCAGCCTCCCTGCTCCATCTCCTCATCAGGACCCAGGGATGTGCCCTGAGCAGCTCTGAGGGCCACCGGGAACTGGGTGGGCGGGGAGGGGTTCCAGGCACCCTACTAGCCAGGGTGGGCAGGCGGGCTCGGCCAGGATCTCTGAGCCGGGGGCAGCCTGCAGATATCACAGATGGAGGGTGGGCAGTGAAGCTGGCTGCAGGAAGCAGCCAGCGGTCCTGGCAAGATGTTGGGGCGGGGTCCCCACAGGGGTCCAGGGGCCAAACCCCACATTCAGAGCACCCCTGCCCTCTCCTCAGACTTCCAAAAAGTGTGAGCCTGGCTGCGTCTGTGCTGAGGGCCTCTATGAGGATGCCAATGGGCAGTGTGTGCCCCCCGATGACTGTCCCTGCGAGTATGGGGGGACCTCCTACTCCCGAGGTGCCAAGATCAGCCCAGACTGTCAGACTTGGTAAGGTGCACCCTGCTCCTCCCCCTCCCATACCCCAGCCCAGCCCAGGAGGACAGTGGTCTGGGCAGTGGGGGTCTCAAGGCACTGGGAGCAGTCTGGGGCAGACCCCTGGGTGTTGGGTGCCTCAGCCTGAGCTGGCCTCCTCTCCCCAGCACCTGTGAGCAGGGAAAGTGGGTGTGCGAGCCGAAGCCCCACTGCGCCTCCACCTGCACCCTCTATGGGGAGGGCCACGTGGTCACCTTCGACGGGCAACGCTTCCTGTTTGACGGCAACTGCGAGTACACCCTGAGCACGGTAGGGCCCGCCCTGGGGGCCACGGGGCAGAAGGGGGGGGGGCACATGGACCCCACCTCAGAGCCTGTCCCTCCCCACAGGATGGCTGCAGCGCCAACAACTCCCGGCCCACTTTCAAAGTCGTCACGGAGAACGTGGTCTGCGGGAAGTCGGGGGTCACGTGCTCACGGGCCATCAAACTCTTCTTAGGGGTGAGTGGGCAACGCTCGCTAGCTGCCACCCCTAGCCTGGCAGCCCTGGGTGGCAGGGCGGGAGTGGGCCAGACTGGGGACCGCTGACCCGCGTTGCCCCGCAGGGTCTGTCCATCGTGCTGGCCGAGAGGACCTACACAGCCAGCGGGCATGACGCCCAGGTCAGCTTCCAGGTGCAGCCGGGTTCCCTGCACCTGGTGCTGGACGTCCAGGTCGGCAGCAAGTACAACTTGACGCTCATCTGGAACAAGCACATGACGGTCCACATCAGGGTCTCCCGGGCCTCCACACAGGTACCCTTGGTGTGGGTGGGGCGGGGCCTGTGGGGAGGCGGGGCCGGAGCTGTGCCACTGCTTTGTCGTGCAGGATGCCCTCTGCGGCCTGTGTGGGAACTACAACGGGAACATGAAGGACGACTTTGAGACCCGCAGCAAGTACGTGGCGTCTGGCGAGCTGGACTTTGTGAACTCATGGAAGGAGAACCCGCTGTGCGGAGACACGAACTTGGTGGTCGACCCCTGCAGCCTCAACACCTTCCGGCGCTCTTGGGCGGAGCGCAAGTGCAGCATCATCAACAGCCAGACCTTCGCAGCCTGCCACAACCAGGTGAGGGCGGGGGCCCTGCCCAGGGCTTCCATCGTGGAGAGGTGACTGCCCCCAGGAAGCCAACACCTGTGGGCCCACATCTAGCGGTCAGGCCTGCCACAGCCCACCCCAGGCCAGAGTGTTCTAGCCCCAAGATGAAACAGACACACACCCCAATGGCTGGGGAGGTGGGGGCAGGGAGCGAGGGCCAGGTGAGCGTACCCGCTGGAAGAGTTAGGGACACTTGGGACCACTATGGACCAGAGACACCTGCACTGGAGGGGTATTCTACATGAGTGGGGCAGCAGCACCCCCATAGGTACCTGTTCACTAGGTGGCCCTATCCAGCTGCAGGGAATCTGGGTGGGGGGAGGAGTTAGGCGGCCAGAAGTGGTCTCACATCTGCAGGTCCTGTGGCTACCACCAGCCTGCCGGCCACTAGCTGTGCCCTAGCCTCAGGAGGGCCTCTTTGTAGGCATAGAAGGGGTAGCGAGGGGCCCAGGAGCATGGACCTTGGTCATCCGGCCTGAGAGTGGTGACCATGAGTGACCCACAAGGTGCGGAGGGCTGAGGCACACGCCTGCTTCATGTTACCTGGATGCGTCCCCACAGGTATACCACTTGCCCTACTATGAAGCCTGTGTGCACGACGCGTGTGGGTGTGACACGGGTGGGGACTGTGAGTGTCTGTGTGACGCAGTGGCCGCCTATGCCAAAGCCTGCCTGGACAAGGGCGTGTGCGTGGACTGGAGGGCCCCCGACTTCTGCCGTGAGTACCGCCCCTGCCGTCTCGCCCCAGGGCCCCGGGTACTCGCCTCATATGCATGGCCCTGGATGACCTCAATGTCCTCCCTGTTGTTCCTGGGCAGCCATCTACTGTGACTTCTACAATACCCACACGCGGGTGCCCGGGGGCAGCAAGTACCAGTACGCACAGGACGCCAACTGCACGTGGCACTACCAGCCCTGCCTCTGCGCTGACCACCTGCAGAGCCACCTGCAGGCCAACATCGAAGGTACAGGCCGCCATGGTCCCATCTGAGCCCATCCTTGCTTGAGGACAGGGCTGGCAGCGGAGTGGCCAGCAGTGTGACCTCGGGGACTGCCCTCTGTACTCAGAATCCAGAGACAAGTGATCAGTAGAGCCTGGGGGCCAGTGCAGGAGAGGGGGTGGAGGTGGGGGGTCAGGGGCAACAAGGAGGGGGGCCAGGAGGGACTAGAAGGCCTGGTGTTGTACAGCCTTCAAGTGCCAGGGCGGGCCAGGATGGGAGCAGCACCTGGGCCCACAGCCGCCATGTCCTCTGCCCCAGGCTGCTACAACTGCTCCCACGACGAGTACTTCGACCCCAGCGAGGGCTCATGCGTGCCCTGCGGTGAGTTCTGGTGCCTCTGTGCCAAGGAGAGGCAAAGCCAGCTCTGCCTTCTTGTCCCCATCAGCTCACAGCCACTCTGGGCCCACTACTGCCACCCAGTGTCCGATACAGGAAACGCACGACCGGGCTTTGGAGCAGCCAGGAAGGGGCTGTGTGCGAAGGCGGCAGTGCCCAGGAGGGGCCAAAAGGGAGGGGGCTCGTGTCCTCCCAACCCCCACCTCCCCACTCCCACCCCCACAGGCCTACAGGGTTGGGAGGGGCTGGACCGTAAGGGGGGGCCGGGTAGTGGCCCTTGCAGCACGGTGACCAGCTTACTGTCCTTGCAGCCCCGGCCACCACGCCATCCCCACCCATCACAGGTGATTGTACGCATGCTAGGTGCCAAGGTGACGCCCTCTCACCCTGCTCCCTTGCTGTCACCAGCATGCCCACAGGCGGGTGGAGGGGTTGGGCGCGTGGACTTGGGCTGCCCAGGGGCCTAGGATCCCCAGTGCGGGGCTTCAGATGGGGCTTGGAAATAAGTCTGGGTAGCAGCAGTCTGCCCCTGGCAGCAACGCACTGGACGCCCGAACTCCAGGCAGAGTTCCAGAGGACTCCGCCCGCTCTGCCAGAGGGGGCCAACCCTCCCTGCCCAGCAATGACTCCCACATGGTACCCACAGCCTCACCCTCCACGGAGGCCCCACCTACTACGCCTGTCAGGACAACCCCCAGCACCAGTGGGCTGACCAACAGCTCGGCCACACCTGTGGGCCCTACGGAAACCGCTAGCCTGCCAGTCAGCTCCAGGGCCACCCCTCAGGCCTCACCTAGCAAGCCGACCGTCCCAACCTCAGCAGGTAGTATCTCCTGGGCCCAGCACCTTCGTGGGGGACACTTGGCAGTTTCTGCAAAGGCTTTCTCAACAGAATAAGCCCGCCACAAAGGAGATCAATGCCTGAGACTGGACAGTCCCTCAACAAGTGGATAGGCCGCGAGGTGGGGGGAGGGCGGTTCCCCACCCCCGCCCAGCAGCGGCCCAGGCCGGGGGCCTGTAAGGGGCTGGCCAAGGGCAGGCATGTGGGCAGGGACAGGTAGTGAAGCCCCTAGCCCGCCCCAGGCTGCAGAGCTGGCTCTTCAGGGTGTCCACAGGGTGCAGTGAGAAGCTGGGGAGCACGGTGTGGTATGGGCTGTGTGGAGGTATTGAGGGTGACTTTGGGTGTGGCAAACTCTACAGAGTCCCCCGGAAGTACAACAGCTGTCACCTCACGAGCCACCTCGGCACCGAGTCCCACGTCCACACTGGGTATCACGTTCACTAGAGCTCCCATGACCAGTGCCACGAGTCTGCCCACAGCATCCCATCCCAGCGTGGCCACACAGACCACAGCGCGGGCCACAGCACGTACCACGGCACCTACAGTGAGGCCGGCAACACCGGAAGAGACCTCGGGGTCTCCCCCAGGTGAGCGTGCCCACCATGAAGGCGGTGGGAGCATGCGGAGGAGGGCCTAGTGCCGCGAGCACAGCCTCTCCCGCTGACTCCAGAGCTGGCACCCAGCCCGTGACCCACTCCTGGGTAGTCAGCGGCCAGCAGGCCAGGAGAGGCGGCCTCAGCCTTGGTGGCGGGAGGGCGGGGGAGCACAGAGGAAAGCAGGGCAGAGGGCACAGCAGACCAAGTCGCAGGTACTAAGGGTAACAGCACACGGGGGCTAGGTGGAGCTCAGGCTGAGGAGGAGGAGGGGACGGTAGCAGGCGAGGAGATTCCAGGGGCAGGGAAAGGGGGCCCAGGTCTGCAATTCCATCGGGCGATGACAGAGAGGGCCACAGAGAGGCCCCTGATTATCAAGGCCAAGCACACAGGGCTCTGGAGGCTGCAAGTGAAGATAAGAGACGTACGCGGACCACACAAGGGCTAGCCTAGTGCAAGGGCGAGCAGCCCAGGAGCACATCAAAAGTGAGGACAACTGCATGGAACAGGAGGGTGAACACTCAGGAGCCCAGGTGGGAGGGGGGACACACCGGGCCGCAACCAGGAGGTCCCCAGGCCCCAGAGCCAGCATCTCCAAAGCAGGAAAGCGGGCCTGGCACCTCACACATGCCCAGCCTGGAGCCCCGCCTCCAGGCAGTGACAGGAAGGGCAGCACAGGTAAAGTCAGAGGCAGGGGAGGGAGGACAATGACCCAATCCTGTCCCCACAGCAGCGTCCCCACACACCGGGACCACGGCCACCACTGGAGAGCAGAGAACAAGCACAATGCGGCCGCAAACCACACTGCCCACACGAGCCCCACCCGCTTCCACATCCTCGGTGATCCCAACCTCTCACGTAGTTGTCACCCACAGTCCCGAATCCACGGGTACCTCCACTGCTCCCACATATCCAACTCACACCGCTCTGCCCACCTCTACCTCCATCCACACAGGCACAGGACCTACGCCCTCCTCCCAACCTCTGACCGAGACCACACGTGGCACCACACCGATGCACAACTCCATCAGCACAGCCAAAACCACCAGTTCGCCTGTATCCCACCTTCCCTCCACAGGGCCACAGCCATCTGTCTCACGGGCTCACACCTCCACACCCAAGCCCACTGGTGGAGGCACAGTTCCCTCCGTGCCACACACGACCACTGCCTCCACCACAGACCCCTTCACTACGTACTCCACACCCACTGTCTCTTCCTCCTCCTCCCATTCCACCAGTCGCCCCACAGGGACATCCTTTAAGACCACCACCACCCCACCACATTCACACCCTGAGACCACGCCGCCCACTCAAGTCCCACCCTTTTCAACTTCCTCAGTCACCACAACCTCTCATCTAACTGTCACCCACAGCCCTGAATCCACAGGGACTTCCAGTGGTCCCACATATCCATCCGGCATCACTCTGCCCACCTCTACCGCCATCCACACAGGCACAGGACCTATGCCCTCCTCCCAACCTCTGACCGAGACCACACATGGCACCACACCAATACACAACTCCATCAGCACAGCCAAAACCACAAGCGCCCTTCTGCCCCAACCTCCCTCCACAGGGCCACACACATCCGTGTCACCGGCTCACACCTCCACCACACCCAAGCCCACCGGCGGAGGTACAGCTACCCCCGTGCCGCACACCAATACGGCCTCCACCACCGGCCTCTTCTCTACATCATCCACATCCACTGTCTCAGCCTCCTCCTCCTCCCACAGCACC
>NW_022103935.1:722805-740161 GCF_000313985.2 Echinops telfairi | reverse complement strand
CCTCCGTGCCACCTACCACAAGCACACGTGGCACTACACCTACACACAACCCTATCAGCACAACCAAAACCACCACTTCCCTTGTTAGCCATTCTTCCTTCCCCACAGAGGGTTCCACTTTGAACCGTCCTTCCACATCCGTCAGCCCCATCCCCAGTCTCTCCCCACACCCTGTAACCACCCAGGCCAGTTTGCCCAGTGTGTCTCTATCCTCTACTCTGTTCCCTGTCACTTCCGCGACTTCTGTCATCTCTACAAGGAGCAGCACCGTAGCCTCGGCCAACTCCGCCACTCCTACCTCCCAGGGACCCCTGGCGCCCAGCCCAGCGTCTCCTACGTGGTCTGCCCCCCCAACCTCCAATAGTACCTCCTTTCCGCACTCCACATCTGCTACCACTGCCCTGCTCTCCTCTCTTTCCCCGTCTGGGCCCATCCTGGTCCCCTCCAGTCGTCCCCCCATCTCCATCCTGCCGTCCTCCCCCTCCCCTGGGACCGTCCCCAGCAGTCCTGCTGGGCCCACCACCTCCAGGACCACCTCCAAGAGCCAGACTTCTTCCCCCCTCTCCTCCCAGTCAACCTCTCTCTCCACTAGTCTCACCACGCCCACGCCCACGCAAGGGGTCCTTTCTTCCACTGTGGGGGTGACAACGGCCCCCAGTTCTGCAGCCACGACCCTCACCACCAGCCAGCCAGGCCCCGGCAGCTTAATCACCACCATGATGCTAAGCAGCTCCGCCCAGACTGCCCCGGAGTCCTCGTCCCCGGTCACGGCGCTCCCCGAGTCCACCGGTAAGTGGCCTCCATGCCCCGAGTCCCTGTCACGCGGATGATCATCTGGATCCTGTGGTGAATGCCGTCCTCTCTCTGTACCAAGTCCCTCTTGGCCACGCTGTGCTGACAGATAAGTTGTTATCATGGTCCCCACCCCCACCCATGTCTGCAGGACAAAGCTCCCAGACCTGAGCCCCTAGCACCACCACCCCCAGCCAGTATGTGCACCTGGTCATACCTTGGGGTTTCCAAGTGTTGGTGGCTGCCCAGGCCTCCTTTGAGCAATTGGATGGGCAGCTGCCAGGCACTGCCCAGCTAGTTACATGGCATCCCCTCCCACGGCCCCCTGGCCTGGTCTTTCTGTGGGCAGTGTTTGCCCAGCCACCAGGGTCACGTTCCAGGCCAGTCCCAACTACCTGGTGTCCAGCCGCCTGCTCTCAGGCCCCCTGCAGGCCTGCTGCTGCTCCTCGTTCCTGCCTCGCCACCCTCACCCACGCTGCAGTTCTGAGACAGCCGGGCTGCTCTTTGTGACACTCCTCACACAATGTCCCTGAAAGCGTGGCTAGCGACCCCCGGAGTTCCAGCTGTCTGGTGACCCAACTGCCCCCCAGGTTGACAAGGCTGAGTGGGGAGAGAGGCCCGAGGCCGGGCGCCCAGGTTCTGCTGCACTGCCCTGTGGCTCGCAGACCTCCCCACACCTGCCCCATCCTCTGGCCCCAGTGCCCTAGCATCAGGCCTTCACCCTGCGGGACTGGGGGAATGTGCATAGCAGGTCCAGGGTCTTCCACTGGCTCGCTGAGGGCCAGTCACCTTCCCCTGGCTGCAGGACGGTGCTGACTGTCCGTCTGCCTTTGACTCAGGGGCCTGCAGTGTGCAGGAGCACCAGGAGGAAATCACCTACCAGGGCTGCTCTGCCAACATCACGGTGACCCGCTGCCATGGCACCTGCATCTCCTCTTCCAGGTGGGTACTTGTCCTGGCCACAGGGCAACCCCGCCCAGTGGAGTGGCCCCCAGCCCTGACTAACCCTGCCCCAGAGCTGCGGGCCATCCCTGAACCCCTCTCTCGTGGCTCCTTTGCAGCATCAACTTGGACACCCAGCAGATAGACACACAGTGTGGCTGCTGCCGCCCCGAAGTGTCGTACAAGAAGCCACTGGTGCTGCCCTGCCCAGACCCCAGGGCCCCTGGGCGCAGGCTGGTGCTCTTACTACAGGTCTTCCGCAGCTGTGTGTGTGGCACCCAGGCCTGCAGGGACTAGTGACCTCTGTGCGCCAGGCACCGAGAGCAGCAGCCAATCCACGCTGGCTCCCAGAGGTGCCACAGGCTGGCTCCACCTGCCACCCTCCTGACCTCCAGTGGCCGAGGCTCCTACAAAGCCACAGACTGTGGAGGGGACTGTTCACAGCACCCTTGGAGGGAGCCAGCCCAGCCCTGCAGGCAGGGGGCCACAGAGCGCACCAAGCTTGTGAGAAGACTGCTGTCGGGCAGAAGAGAATCCCCCCCTCCGCCCTTTCCCTCTCCTCCCCCCACCCCCCCACCGGTCGGGGCACATGCCAGGCAGAGAAGCAGAGGCAGCAGTGTCCGCCCCTCGTCTGCCCCTGCCTCGCTCAAAGAACCATCTCCAAGAGGCCCCACGTCACCAGCTGCTGTGGGCCCCCGGGCTCGGTGGAAGCTGCGCCAACCACAGATACACAGGGAATAAAGTGAGTCAGTCATGTCCATGCAGAGACCTGTCCTCATGAGATGCTCATCCCTGGACACTGGCTACACTCAGCACCATGGCCTTGCACACCATGCCCCACAGCATCCCCCGACACAATACGCCATGGCCTTGCACACTGTGGCACCCCGACAACCCACCCCTCCCCTAGAAGGGCCTAGGCCCCTGAGCTCCCCTGCCCATAGATTGTTGTGGAGGCAGGGACCCACTGTGCCAGCTTGCCAGCCTTGTCCACTGCAGAAAAGCTCCAAGGGGCAGGGTTTGGACACCAGCCCAGCCCTCATGCCCCCACTGACATAGGCCACTGGGCTCTGTGACCCAGGACCTTGAGTGACAGGAAGCATTCAAAGTGACTGGCTGTCTGGGTGACAGCACATCAAGGGCCTGTCCTCTTCAGAAGAAGGTGGTCCCACCTGTGAGTCCACATTTGCCACATGAAGACAGTACTGAATGCCCCAGGGGGTTGGCATTCTTGGGCTGGCCAGCAAGGGTGTGGGGGATGGTCCATGGCAGCAGAGGCCAACATGAGCCCCCAGCCGCCCACTAGGCCCGAGCAGCTGCATGGCCTATACCAGCAGCACACAGGTGAGGCTTGGCCTGAGCAAGGGGTGCACATGACCCCCTGCCCCCAGAAATCCTGGGAACGGGTTCGTGTGCAACAACAGTGCCCACGTGTTCTTGCCCATCCGACTCTGGCCACAGCCACGTGGACAACGGGCCCAGCAGATAGGGCAGTTGCTCTACGGGAGCTTGGCCTCTGCTAGACAGGGGCAGAGGCCATCTGTCCCTTGTGTGCCCCACCCCGACCCAGGGTGCACACAGAGAGGTGGGTGGGCAAGCCATGTACGGATGCCCCAGAGGGCACTCACACGTAGCCCCCATGCAGTCGCCGCTCAGGAACAAGTGAATGAAGAGCCAAGACAGGCCAGACGCCCCTTCAGACACTGGTATTGGAGAGAGGAATGGTGGATGTCAGTCTGGTCAGGACACACAGTTTTGTTGACAGTCATTACAAACACATACATCTCTAATGTAAAGACTTTACAACCTGCCCCATCCGCGGCCACACAGGGCCCCACTCCCGCTCCTGGGCCCCAGCAGCCCCGCCAGCCCCACAGAGCAGGGCGGCTCCAGGACACAGTGGACAGAGTCCAGGCCAGTCACAGTCGGGTTTCCTTTAATGTGCAGCTTTGTCAGGCATGCAGCCGGCCTGCTGCCTGCACAGCCCAGGATGCCGGGCGCCCTGTCGCTCTCTTCCCGGACCCACAGCTGTCCGTCCATCCTCGGCTGGGACAGGGCTGGAGAGGGGTGGGAGGGGCCGGGGCTTTGCAAGGTCAGGTGGAGACACAAGGCAAGCTGGCTGCACCCAGCCTAGAACTGCTCCGAGAGCAGCTCACACAGCCGCTGGGAGACGGTGTCCTTGCTGGTCCGCACGGTGAGCCGGTACATCTGGAACGAGCACGCCCTGATGTCAGCCTAGAGGCGTGTGTCCCCCCTCCCCCCACCCCAGGGTGAGGGGAAGGGGCTGGCCTAGCGGCCTCACATGGAGCGGAACCAGACGGCCCATGATGTGCCCAGTACAGTGACGAGCACAGGCAGGCTGGGTGGCCAAGGCACACTTGTACAGGGGCTGCAGGGGACAGACATGGTACACAGTGGCTGTCTGGGGAGGGGGTGGGGGGGACGACATCAGAGAAAAGGAAAAGTGTGACTCTGGGCAAAGGGCACAGGAGCGTGTGAGCCACCGGTGAGGGCCCCGCACGGTGGGGCGCTCAGGGGAGGAGCTGGGGGAGGAGAAAGCACGGCTAACCTGAGCCTGCAGGTTGGGCTCAAGGCGCAGCAGGCAGCCGATCTGGGTGGTCTTGGTGTGGATGATGCCAGCGCCCACAAAGTTAGCAGGGTTAGGGTCAACCTCTTCAAGGAGTGCAGGGCCAAACCCGATAATCTGCCAGAAGAGAGGTGGGCAGGGCAAGGCTGGGTGGCAGCGACCAAGACCCAGAAGACTCAAGGGGTGAGTGCAGAGCCACTGTCCTGTCCTCCCCTTGCCCTCAGGAGCGCCCAGCCAGCACACACCTTGGCTTTGGTGATCTCTGTGTCCATCGGGTGCTTGGCTTTGAAGATGTTCTGCACCTCCTGCTGTGGACTGCGGGAGGGGGAGGGGAGGGGCAGGGGGCGGGTGAGCCTGTCTATCGGGTGTCCGGCCCCAGCCACAGGGATTGGGCGTGAGCCTGTCCACCGGGTGTGCAGCCCCAGCCACAGGGATTGGGCGTGAGCCTGTCTACCGGGTGTGCGGCCCCAGCCACAGGAAGTGGGAGTGAGCCTGCCCACGATGTCCTAGGCCTGCCCACCAGCTCGTCAGGGCTCTCACTTGCTCAGCTGCTTCCACCGTTGGAAGAAATCCTGAGATGCCATCTCCGTGGGCTGGAAAAACTTGTTGAGTGTGATGGGCAGTTTCACGGACACGTTCTGGAAGGTCCCTCCATACCTAAGTGCAGGGAGGAAACCAGAAGTTCACTGGGCAGCCTGGCCCACAGCTGCAGAGCCTCGGGGAATAGGAGGGCACACACACCACGGGTGTCCTGCTGACTTGGGCCTTGGGGGCATCCTGGTGACAGAGCTGAGTAGGTCAGTGGCCTGGCGGGCAGGGGAGTCATGGGCCTCTGTGTCCCCACAACCACAGCTTCGGGCTGCTGACACTGGGGACACAGGTACACAGCAGACCAGAGCTCAGGGTCCAGTGCCCCCCACCGCCTGCTCCCGGCCTCCACGGGGCTCGTGCCACATGAGGTACAGTTTGCCTACAGGCTGAAGCTGACCACCTGCACAGCTGAGCCTTAAATCCTGCGAGACCAGCACCCCAAGTCCTCGGTGCCTGTCAGCATTAGACTTTTCCACAGCCCCTGCCTGATGAGTCTCGAGCGGCTACATGCTCACTGTGCGGCCTCACGGAACATGGTGTTGGCTATGCAGGCCAGGAGCCTCCCCACTCCAGGGGCAACCATAAAAGGCCGTACGCCTGGGGCCTGAGTCTGAACCCCCACTCCCTGACAAGCACCATGCTCAGGCTGCACCATGGAACAGGGGTGCCCTCTTCCTCATGCATTCCCCACGTGAAGGGGCTGTAGGCTGCCACTGCTGGCCCTGTCCAGACGGCAGGCACCCCCAGTGAGTCCTGGGCATGCCCAGTCTGGCTCACAGCCCGGAAGCCAGGAGCGGAAAGCAGGTCTGCAGGGCGCCTGGCAGGCTCACCTGAACTGAGTGTTGAGCACCGGCGCTTCAGCGAAGTCGGCTAGACACTCGATGTTGACCACCTGCTGCACCTGCGCACCCCCGTCCACGGTGGGGTCCACAGGCTTGGTCTGCAGGGTCAGGTGTGGGTGCTCATTAAGGAGGACAAGACCAAGAGCGGCCACACGGGCAACAGGGGCCAGCAGAGCCGCACCCTCTGGGTGCCCAGGGAGCACACACGCGCTGACCATGACTAATGACTTCACTACTGGCCTTTGAAGTCAGACCCTCAATCGGGTGCCAAGGAGAAGCTGCTGCTGCCACCAGCAGAACCCCCCTCCGCACCCCGAGTGGTGTGAGTCAAGGCCTCCTTAAAGTCCAGGCATCTCGGGCTCTGTCCTCCCATCCAGCCTATCTTCACATGGGCATCCCTGTCATGACCCCCGCTGGAGGGCATCCTGGGCATCCTGGCCCAGACCCACACAGCCACAGGGGCTGAGGAGCTGGAGGTCAGGGGCTCCATGGGAGCAGACTGGTCAGTCCCACGTTTGTGGGCTGTGAGTGAGTGTCAAACACTGGCCTTGCAGTTCAGTCTCGTCATCTGGCGGACAGGGGTCTGCCCTCTGGCAAGACGGCCATGGCCATGTCTTCTCCAAAGCTTGACGGGTGATGGAGCCACCTTCCTTCCGTGTGGGGGGGTCCACCCACCAGTGGTGTGCAGGTTAGTCAGCATGGCCTACCCCCAGAAGGCTTGGTTCAAGTTCACCTTGAAGTCCAGGAGAAAGGCTGTCCATCCCCTGATGACCAGTCATCCCTGGACAGTCGCAGGGCACAGGGCCCTGCCACCCGACAGGCCACCACACATCCCTGGAGAAGCCCGCCACATGTGCCCACATGAGCAGGCTGGAGCCACTACTCTGTCTCCACACTAAAGAAGGACGGAAACCCTGTCTGAACAGTGAGCCCCAAAGCAAAAACCAAAGCTCTTGCAAGGAAGCAGCCTCCACCTTGGGGTCTCCGCCCCCCCATGTGCCAAACAGGGCAGCAGAGAAGGCACCAAGGGCAGCAGGAAGTCACCTCCCAAGAGAAAGGAACCCACTGAAGGGACCCAGTCACACAGCCCTCCCCAGGGACCCTGCAAGGCGCTCTTAGAGACCCCCTCCCCCCCCAGTCTACTCTGGAGCCTGGCCTCATGCAGAGACAAGGCGCGGGCTGGCCTGCCCACAGCACTGGCAACCTTGCTACGCAGACCGAGAGCGGGCCCCAGAGGCTGCACACGTGCCCACTTGAGGCCTGGAGGACACAGAGCCAAGGATATTGGACTGCAGGCCATCCGAACAGATGAGCGTTGGGGTAAAATTTAGGAACTGTGTGGAGGTCTTGTTTCCATAAAATATAAACATCCGACCTGGAGGGAAACAAGAGGGCAACAGTTCGCTCCCGCCCGCCCCCCCCACCCCAAACCAGCCGCTGCACAGCTGAGGCAGGGCCTCCTGCTTCTTCAAGCCCCCAGCCCCATCCCGCCTGGAGATGATCAGTGCCTTCCTAGCCCACCCTTCTCCTCAGAGACGACAGCGTCCTTCGCCTTTGCCCTGGGTCTGCAGGCACGTGCAAAGCTCGACCCACACAGCTGGGGGCACGAAGAGGCCCCTAAAGCACCCAGAGTCCTCCACCCTGCCTGCCTGCCGCCCGCCCACCCACCACAAATACAGTGCCGGGTCCCGCCGGGCTACCCCTGTGAGGATCAGCAGCCCGGTGTCGCTTTCCCCACAATCCCAAACCCAGCCGAGCCTTGGGGCTGTGTGGCCTGGGGCAGATGTCGCACAGCCGTGTTTGCCCTCCCACCCCAACACGTCTCTGACATGGTCCCAGACGCGTACACACACACCCAGGTTCTGCCGGAACTCCGACTTCAGTCCAATCTGCAGCAGCTGATTCTCAAAGAGCACCCCGTTGTTTTTGCAGACAAACCTACGAGACAGGAGAGGCGGGCAGGTCACCAGGGCACTAGGAACCACTGGAGCGGGGCTGCCGCTGCGTCATGAATCACAGCATCCACACTAGGGGCGAGTGGTGTCTTGGCGGCCACGGCAGGACTGAGTCTGAGCCCCTCGGTGCGAGGCACACACAAGAGTCCAGAGTGCCCCGTGTGGACACACCAAGCACACACTCTCTCCTCCCCTGGGGAACACTCGGCTCACGTGGACACACACTCAGGCACACACTCTCTCCCCAGGGGACGCTCTGGCATCAGGTGGACACACACACTCAGGCACACACTCTCTCCCCAGGGGACGCTCTGGCATCAGGTGGACACACACACACACACACACACACACACACACACACGAGCTGCCGTTGCCCACTGGTCCCATGCTCAGCATGGTCCTGCTGGCTGCAGGGCACCCTGGCCCTCGGTCCGGTGGGCTTGGGTTCGGGAGGTGGGAAGAGTTGGGGTGGTGTGTAAAGGGCATGGTGACAGAGCCAAGCGGCCAGGCTGCTCCGTGGGCACCAGGCTGCCCCACCCTGAGACCTCCGCGCCAGGGCCTCCGAGTGCCCGCGCTGCTTACTTGTGTGTCAGCTCATCGGCCTGGCGCACAGTCTCAGCGGGCTCCTCAGAGACGAGCCCCGTGGAGGCCGCCGGGTCAGGGCTACTCAAGCAGCACAGAGAGCACAGAGACGCAAGAGGAACACAACAGTTAGTAGACAGCACACTCACACCACGTGGACACAGCTCGGCGGGCCTGTAGGCCTCTGGCCTGCACCCTCTGACACCAGTCCTCCAGCCACACCCACAGCACACATCCTCTCGGCTATATGGACAAAACTTCTCAACCGAAATGCTCACCCTCTAGTACACATGCTTCCAGAGCGTTCCACAACACGTGCCATCACTGCCCTGGCCTGGCTGCGAGAGCCTCACCACAGCTCCCAGTGCCAGCAGCACCAGGTCTGGCTTCTGCTGCAGCAGCACCCAGTCTCCAGGCCAGGCTGTGAGTGCCCAGGGCCATGTGATATTCGCGCACCTCCCACCACATGGGCAGAGCTGCAGCAGGTGTCCTGCATACTGCCTGGAGCACGTGCGCCCCCCCACCCCCCCCACCCTGCCATTCTCTCCAAACAGCCCTGCTGCCCAGCAGGCCTGCAGCCAGAACTCCTGCTCTGAGGGAGCTGAGCGCAGCTCAGGTGCACAGCTGCCAGGGGTACTGCCCGGCGGCACAGGGAGCAAAGCAAGGCCTATGCCAGCTTCAGAGGGTCTCGTGGAGGAGGCGGCACAGACGCCCAGAAGACAGTCCCGCCGCAGCAGCTCCCCAACCCAGGTGTCCTCTGCCAGAGCACGGCCCGGGGCCAGGCTGCGCCACCAGCTGATTCTGAGAGGTGCCACATCACTGGGCGGGCCTCAGAAGGGTCCTGAGGCCTTGGAGGCAGACCTGGGGCTACACATCTGGGGACGCAGGCCCGGCACAGACACGCCCGGGCCTGACAGGATTCTCGCCAGGGAGCCACCAGCACTCCAGGGCCTCTTTCAGCCATGTTTCTGGAGGAACACCAGTGCAGATCCCTGTATTGCGGCAGTTCTCAACCTGTGACCTTTCGAGGGTCGAACGACCTTTTCATAACAGTAACAAAATGACAGTGATGAAGTAGCAATGAAGCTAATTTCAAGGTTGGGGGGTCCGCACAATATGAAGAACTGTATGAAAGGGTCTTGGTGTGAGGAAGGTTGAGAACCACCCAGCTGTACAGCATGCGTGCATACTCAGACACAGGCGTCCTTAACCCACCAGAACTCCTGCACGCTCACGAGAAAGCGGGACAGCCTCTCCCATAAGTCTCCCCGTGGGGCAGAAACGGGCCACACCCTGCACAGAGGGATCTGACGCTGGCCCCCAGGACGGGCAGAGTGGGAAAGCGCAGGGGGCGGCGAGAGGGAGGAGGGGGAGGAGGAGCAGGAGGAGCGTGTGCCAGGCACGCTGCTCTCAGAAGGGGCGCTTCTACCCAGAAGGCAGCGAAGGGAGGGGAAGGGCCGGCGGCAGCCAGCACAACACACCCACCCACACTGCCCCTCTTGAAGGGAAGAAAGCCCAGCCCTCCTGCCCAACTACCTGGCGAAGTTATCTTCGGAGCCGGGAGCGAGAGGTGCCACCGCGGAAGCGGAGTCCGAGAACACGTCCACGAGCAGCCCCCCACCAGCTGAGGAGGAGGCGGGGGCAGCAGGGGCGGGGGGCACAGCCCCGAGCCCCAGGAGGTCAGCCGATGGCGAAGGGGTGGACTGGAAAAGAAGAGGGGGCATCAGCCAGAGCCCCGCCCGGCACACACTGCTCCAGTCCCATGCCCCGCCCTGGCCCTGGGCAAATACTGTTGGTGGCCAGTGAAGGTAAACTGTCCCTCAGCCGCGTCTAAAGGCCCGTCACCAGTGCATGCCACTCAGAGCGGGCACTGAGGAAGGAGCGCACAGCAGCGTGTCACATGGTGGGCAGTGGGGGCGGCGGCTCTGTACTCCTGCTTCCCTGAGTGGGCGCTTGGCTGCCGGGAGCAGCAGACAGAAGCCTACAGGGCAGACTGCTGACAGGACAACCAAGTCCCCCACAAGCCTCGGGGTGCCATGCAGAATGGCCATGGTTCCCATGCGCTGCGGCAACCCCGTTCGGCCCACCATGCCCACTCTCCAGGGAGGATCGGGGTGGGATCTGGACACCCCCAGGACAATGGGAGATGGTTAGCATTTATCGTGACCCCTCCCACTCACCTCACCTCCAGCTCTGCACACTGAGCCTCCTTCACGCTGAGCCTCCACTCCCAAGGACTGCCCCCCCTGGGGCCTAGACAGCGCCAGACCCACAGACCTCTGACAGCAGCTCAGTGACAAGACACACATACCTTATGCCCCATGCCAATATGAGCACAGCAACGTGGACTGAGCACCGCTGAACCCGTGGGACAGCCTCACACTCAGACCCCAGGTCAGCCTCACACTCAGACCCCCAGGTCAACCTCACACTCAGACCCCCAGGACAACCTAACACTCAGACTCCCAGGTCAGCCTCACACTCAGACCTCCCAGGACAGCCTCACACTCAGACCCCAGGTCAGCCTCACACTCAGACCCCCCAGGTCAGCCTCACACTCAGACCCCAGGACAGCCTCACACTCAGACCCCCAGGTCAGCCTCACACTCAGACCCCCCAGGTCAGCCTCACACTCAGACCTCGGGCAGCCTCTCATACTCAGACCCCCGGGACAGCTTCACAGGGAAGGTTTCCTAAGACCCACTGGACAGTTGTTTGGGGGCAGATGGTGGGCAGGCTCCTCATCAGACAACTGAAGCCACTGACGGTCCTGGGCCCTTGCTGCACCCAAGGGGCTCTTCCCAGCGAGTGTGTTCTCCAAATCCGAGTTCTACATAGGACCATCACCTCCCACCCACAAAGAGTGTTAAGTGAAAAGTCAGCCTCTCGCAAATGCGGGCTCTTGCTGGAGCCTCCTGAGCGTGGCTGTCATGGACAGTGGTTCTGCCGTCAGCGTGTGGCCTCCAGCTGTGCCACATTCAATGCCCCTCACATTTCAGGAGCACGTCAGAATAGATGACCAGACAGCACTGCCCTTGAACGAGATGCCAGGCAACAGTGGCCTGAATGGCAGGCATACCAGAGCACGGAGCACACCCTCTGCCACAAACCACACCGGGCAAGCTCTCCCTGAGGCTGCCCCACCAGCTCCTGGGGGCCCAGCGTGTACAGCCACGCACAGGCAGCACCCGGCAGTCCTCACCAGCCATCCACGAGTCCCCACCCGCCTCCCCAGTCTACCCGAGTAGAGGTGCTGGCCTGACCCAGAGTGACAACGCTGAGCTGGGTCCAGGGTCCACAAACGTGAGCCGTCATCTGAAGGGCCAAAGCCAGCCTCCTGACCTCTTTACCCCATGTCTGTCAAGAGGCTGGTCACCCAGGAGTGCCCACAGAGCAAGTGCCCAGCTGGGCCAGGCCACCAAGGCCAGCATCTGGCATATAGGTCATATTGCCGGAGGCCAGCCCCTTGCTGGACTGGGTGCTAGGAAGAAGGTTCTCTCCACAGTGCCCCTCACAACGCCAACAGAGGTCCAGCACAGCCACAGAGCCACTGCGAAGAGGGGCACCCAGGGCACCTAGGTGAAACAGGAGGGAGGCCCTGCGGAGCGAGCCACCACCAACCTCCGTCCAGGGGGCATGCTCACCGCTGCACACCACAGCCTGAGCCATCTGCTTGAGCCCAGCCCCAGGCAGCCACCCAGGGCCAACCCTGAGTGCAGACAGAGCCTGGGAAGAAGGTGCCCAGGAAGAGGGGACCAGGGGCGGGGCGGGGCGAGTGCGCGCAGTGGATGTGTGCTCCCGGCCTGGACGGCCCAGCAGCCTCTCCCTCCGTGCACAGGTGTCCTGTGGTGGAGACTCACCGCCGCGCTGGTGCTGGCGGGGGCCGGCTCGGTGCCCCCGTTCACGCCGGCGCTGCGGTCCCGCTGGGCCTCCTCTAGCCCCGTCACGCTGCTCGGGCCCTTCTTCTTCTTGAGCTTCGCCAGGATGGAGGACTCGCGCTCGGGGAAGGCGGGCATCTCCTCCAGGACCGTGGCCTGGGCAAGAAGCGAGGACGCCTCAGCCCCACTGGGCGCACAAGAGGGCGGAGACGAGACGTGGGGCGGCACGGTGGGCCGTGGGTGAGGGCTCCACTGGCAGGAGGCAATGGGGTCCCCGGGCAGCAGGCGGCGGGCGCCCTACCAGGATGTCGGTGCTGGCGATGGTGCTGAGCCGCAGGTACTCGACGGCGCGCTGCTGCAGCTCCACGTCGGCGTTGCGCAGCTGGCTGTCGCTGCGCAGCACGTCCTGGATGGTGGACTTCACCTCTGGGAAGAGGTTCACGAACTTGATGTAGGTGGACAGGAGGAGCGCCCGGGTGGGCACGCTGCACAGGTGGAACTTGGAGTGGAGCAGGCTGAACTGGATCAGGGGGCTGCAGGGCCGAGAAGAAAGGTGTGGTGGCAGCACCCCTCCACACGCCCTCACCTCGGTCTCCGCTCCTACCTCCTCACCCCAGCCCTCCAGAAGCCCCTGAGCCTGCACTGCACCCCAGGCCTGAACCAAGTCTCTCTCTAAGGGGGCAGGGTGCCCAGGATGTCTCCCAGAGTTCTCTGCAAACCCTGCCTCTGTCTGAAACACGCTGGCTCTAAAGCCCGTGTCATCAGCCAGAGCCTGCGTGGTGTGCTGCTCACGGAAATACACCGCTCAGCTCCGCTGGGATGGGGGCTGCCCTGAGCACGGACAAAGGACAGCCAGGAGCCTCGGGGCTGTGAGCTCACATTCAGAGAGCAGCTCAGAGGAGGGAGAAGAAGACACAACTGCTGAGCTGGTGCGTGCTCTGTTTAGTTGTTAAGAATTGGTTTCCACTTCAAAATGAGCTCATACAATGGCAAAGTTCAAACAGAGTCACTCCCTTCCCACCAAAGCCGTGTGCCCTCCCTTTAGCCTGGCAGCGGGGCAGGGCTCTCACCTGGATCTGGGGTCCCCGGCGATCAAGTTTCCAAACTCCCCTAAGATGTAGCCGCCTACTTTGACCAGATTCTCGTGGCACGCGGGCGCTTGCAGGGCCTGCAGAATCAGGAGGGAGTGTGGGTGGCCTGAACACACGCTGCAGCCAAGGGAGCGAGGGCGTCTGCACTGTCCATACAGACCACACATCCAAGGACCCCACTCCCTCAGCAGAGGCGTCCACAGGCAGATTGGACACCCCGGCCGATGGCCGTGGCCCCTCCCCACAGCATGTGGCCCACAGGGAGCTCCAATGGGGACGAGCCATGGCAAGAAGCCTCGGAAGCACTCTAGGGCAGCCCCTCCCCCACAGCCTGCGGCTGGCAAGGCAGGAAGAGAGGGTGCTCAGAGAGTGGGGGACATGGAAGGACACAGGGTGCAGACAGAAGCCCTCTCCTGCCGAGCCCTTGCCTCCCCGGCACCCACCTCAAATACGGTCTTGGCCGCATAGCCCTGCACGTCGTCTCTGTTAATGACTATCTGGATGACACGGTACCACACCTCCTCACTGACGTAGTCGCCCGCGATGCGGATCAGGTTGAGGATGGTGTCCACGTACCACGTGTAGTCCACGGCGTACTTCTCGGCCAGGATGGCCACCTTGAGCACCTGCACACAACATCCCTGTCACGTCACCGAGCAGTGAGCTCTGCCAGCACTGGGAAGCTCCAGACTGAGCACACAGGCAGGAAGCCGTGGAGGCTAACGGAATCCCTGCCACAGAGGCACCCCCACCCTTACACCCAGCAACTTCAGCAAGCAGAACCACTCCAATCCCAAAGCTTGCTGTCTCACCATCTCCACCCACTTTCTCCTCCTGCCAGCACCCTGGGGGGCTTCTCTGCCCCTGCTACACATCTACACACTGCTCCCCCACCCACCCACCCACCCACCTCCCAGCTTCCCACACTCACACATCCCTCCTGTGGCGGGCCCTGAGCAAACCAGCAGCCCTCTGACACCCAGTGCCAGTTCCCGCTGCTGCCACCTTTCCACCTCCTGCACCCCTATCTCCCAGCCAGGCCCCTGTGACTGGGGCCCAACACTAAAGCTGTCCCACTCCCGGCCACGCCGGCAGGGACAACCTGTAGATCCCCTCCTCCACCAGGCAGTGCCGCAGGGCCCAGGCTCCGACCCCCTGCCTCGCTGGACAGGTGGACAGACAGACAAAGCACTTCTCTGGGACCCAGAGAATGTCCCAGCAGGTCAATCAACATGTACAGGGGACACAAGGGGCACTCTAACCTGAGTCCATGTCACACCATCATGGCAAAGAGGACACCAGGGGCTACAGATAGCCCTGGGCTACACCCTCCCTATCTTGCCCAGTCCCTTCTCCACCCCCACCCCCCACCGTGAAGCTAGCCCACGCTGCCCCTCACGGAACACTATCTAAAGGGCGAGGTGTATGCCACCTGGAGGCCAGGCCAGTGAGGTCCTTCATCAACTCCCTCACAAGCCAGCGGGCGCAGCCCTAACAGTGGACACGGGACAGCAACGCACTCACGCACAAAGCTCCCCAAAGGGACGACTACGACAGGTCAGCCCCCTCTCTGCAGAGATGGGAGACGGACACCAACCAGACACACATACACACGAGGCCGGCTCCCTTATGCCCTCCCACAGAAGTGACCTCCACCACCAGCACCTGTGCGCCCAGGAAGGAGCAGCGATGGGTCCTGGTGCGACAGACGGGCTCAGGCCCCCCTAGCAGCCACACAGACGTCCTACCCACCCCGCCA
The DNA here is from genome assembly GCF_000313985.2 of Echinops telfairi. Lineage (NCBI taxonomy): Eukaryota > Metazoa > Chordata > Mammalia > Afrosoricida > Tenrecidae > Echinops > Echinops telfairi. Next base: position 725,142 of record NW_022103935.1, on the reverse strand, counting down.
CCAGGTCTGCTCTTTGTGTGTTGTGGACCTTGCAGAGTACCCACCCCAGTGGATCAGACACCCCCGGGAAAGGTGAGCAGGGAAAGCTGGAGGCCGTAAGCTCATCCCAGAGAGACCAAGAGACCAAAAGGCACTTCCAAACATTGCTGGGAAACCCCTCCCCATGGCCTCCTGTCCAGTAGTCAGCAGCACGACCCTGTGCAGGACTCACAATCTCTTCACGGATGGAGTAGTCAGCTGTCTCCAGGTAGCTCAGCATCTCTGCTACGATCTGCTGCGCGTTGCTACGGTCGCACATGGCGTAGAGCAGGTCCACCGCCCGCTGCCGCACGCTCACGTCCCGCTCCGTCTGGGCACAGGAGGCGGCAAATCAACGACTGCCCCTGGAGACCATGGCCACCACCCATCACAGCACACACCGATGCCACTGGTTCTCCCATGGCTACCCCAGTACCGGCAGGCTACAGCACTCGTGCCAGCAGACCCCACACGGGCGGCCGGCGCTCACCTTGAGGGCGTTGATGACCGTCTCGATGTGCGTCTTGACGGCCTCGTGGGAGAACTCGGAGCTGGCCAGCGTGCACATGCTCTCCAGCGCCAGGTAGCGCAGGTTGGTCTCGCGGTGTTGCAGGAACTGGCCCAGCTGGTTGCAGGCACGGACGAGCAGGTTGGGCTCGCTGCAGAGAAGCAGGGCAGGGGTTCTCAGCACAGCCACCAAACAGGAAGCATGAGCAGTCGTGTCTTGTCCACGCACCAGAGGACAAGGGGACACGGCAAGGGGACACCACACGGGTTTCCAGACGCTTGACAACCCGAACCTAAAACAGCGCCTGAACCTTTCTGCCCTCTCTCTTGCCTATTCAACCCAGGCAGGTCAGCCCCATGCCTACTGCATGGCTCCACACCCACCATGGAATTCCACCCACGCCAGAGCCGATGACAATGGAAGCGCCATCACAACCGAGCAACCACGGAACATCAGCACAGTCTTTCTGGAGAGGGCACAGCAGCCTGCACCTGGCTGACCAGACACACCTGGAGTCTCAGCACAGGTCAAGAAAGAACTGTGTCGTGACCTCAGTGCCGCCTTTCACTATGGGCGAGACCGGAGCGCGGACACAGGTACAGATAAGAGACGAGCTCTCGGCACGTGGAGGCCAGGAACAGGAATGGGAGTAGCAATACCAGAAGGGCAGGAGGAAGGGGGGGAGAGGGGAGGGGGAGGCAAAACTGACCACAATGAGCAACACGTAACCACACACACCCCTCCAGGGGGCAAACAGCAAAAACCGCAGTGGGAGGGAGACAACAGTTGGTGTAAGGTATGAAAATAATTATAATTTATAATTTACCATGGAGTCATGGGGGGGTTGGGAGGCTTATACCAAGGGCTCAATAGAAAGTAAATGTCTAGAAAATAATGATGGCAACATATGTACAAATATGCTTAATACAATTGATTTTTTAAAATCATTTTATTGGGGGCTCATACAACTCTTTTATTTGTTTGTTTGTTTTAATCCTTTTATTAGGGGCTCATACAACTCTTATCACAATCCATACATACATCAATTGTGTAAAGCACATTTGTACATTCATTGCCCACTCATAGAACTCTTGTCACAGCCATACATACATCCATTGTGTCAACCACATTTGTACACATGTTGCCCTCATCATTCTCAAAACATTTGCTTTCTACTTGAGGCCTTGTTATCAGCTCATTTTTCCCCCTCCTCCCCACTCCCCTCCCTCACAAACCCGATAATTTATAAATTATTATCTTGTCATATCTTACACTGTCCGATATCTCCCTTCACCCACTTTTCCGTTGTCCGTCCCCCGGGGAGGAAGTTATATGTAGATCCTTGCAATCGGTTCCCCCTTTCTACCCCATCCCTCCTCCATCCCGGTATCGCCACTCTCACCACTGGTCCTGAATTCCCTGTGTATCCATTTCCTATCTGTACCAGTGTGCATCCTCTGGTCTAGCCGGATTTGTAAAGTAGAATTAGGATCAGGATAGTGGGGAGGAAGCATTTAAGAACTAGAGGAAAGTTGGATGTTTCATCAATGTTACACTGTACCCCTGACTAGCTCGTCTCCTCCCCGCTACCCTTCTGTAAGGGGATGTCCAGTTGCCTACAAATGGGCTTTGGGTCCCCAATCTGCATACCCTCTCATTCACAATGATATGATTTTTTTGTTCTTTGATGCCTGATACCTGATCCCTTTGACCCTCATGATCACAGAGGCTGGTGTGCTTCTTCCATGTGGGCTTTGTTGCTTCTGAGCTAGATGGCTGCTTGTTTACCTTCAAGCCTTTAAGACCCCAGA
>NW_022103935.1:718428-721430 GCF_000313985.2 Echinops telfairi | reverse complement strand
GATGAAATACCTTGGGGTTGGGGTTCTTTTCTCTGGGAGAGTTCTAGCGCGCGCATGTGTGTGTGTGTGTGTGTGTGTGTGTGTGTGTGTGTGTGTGTCACACGCCAATGGTCTGGACAAGGAGCTATGCACGCCCAAAGCACTGAGACATAACGAGGCGATTGCTTAGTCCTTACTTTCAGCAAGCACAGTGGGGTAGTCTGCTGGTCCCGGGTTCGTCATAAGCCCTCCTCCAATCCTGATGCTGCAATCGTCTTTATAAGCTGGACTCCCGGACCTCAAGTGTTCTGGGATTCTCATTCTTCTCGAGGAGATCCAGTTTGCTAGGATCCACACAGTCAAATGCCTTTGCATACTCTCTGTTTCCCGCTCAGATCCCTCTGACGTCAGCAATGATCTCCCTTGCTCCACGCCCTCTTCTGAATCGGGCCTGCGCCTTCGGCAGCCTGGCAGTGCACTGCCGCAGCCATTGTCGGATGATCCTCAGCAGAATGTTACTTGCATCTGAAGTCGATGACACTGCACTCTGTCCAGTCACCTTTCTTTGGAATGGGCACAGAGAGGAGCCGCTTACAGTCAGCTGGGCAAGTCCTTGTCTTCTGGTCCCCTGGCACAGCCGAGTCGGTGCTTCATCCGCGTGTGGCAGCACGGCACTCGTTACTCCGTCGGCTCCTGGAGCCGTGTTCCTGGCTCATGCTTCCTAGTGCACTGGACTTCTTCCTTCAGCACACTGGTTCCTACTTGCATGCCTCCTTCTGAAACGGTGAGCGGTCGACTAGCTCTTCCTGGTGCCGTGAATCACTGTCTTCTATCTTCTTTTGATGCTTCCTGTAGCGATCAATGTTTTGCCCATAGAATCTTTCGATTATTGTAACTTCAGCAAAGCTTGACTTTTTTCTGAAGTTCTTTCAGTTTAAGAGAAGCTGAGAGTGTTCTTCCTATTTGCTTTTCTAATTCTAGATCTTTGCGCATTTCATTTTAACACTTGACTTTTGTCTTCTTGAGCTGCCCTTTGAAGTTGGTTCAGCTCCGTGACTTCATCCTTTCTTCCGGCGCCTTGGATACTCCGCAATGAAAAGCTCACGTCAGTCTCTCCTGACGTCCCCTTGGAGCCTGCCTTTCCAATGGCCCTTCGCTTTCTTCATGGATGCTGCTCTTGATGCCACCTCACAGCCGTTTAATGCACCAAACCTGTTCCTGAGATTCGGAATTCAGGTACAAGAGATACTCGAGCGAGCATGAAACACTGAAGCAAAAGCGGACAGTGTGAAGGCCTAAGAGAAGTGGGCGGGGCGGGAGGAGGCTGTGAGGGAGTGGAGAGAGATGAGGGAGCTAAGCAGCAGAGCGCAAGGGAAGGGTCTCCCAGGTGAAGACAGAGGCTCATCACACGCCCCGGCCTAAGACCGGCACGGACACAGGCAGCCGGCCCCTGAGACGACAGCAGAGGCCAGCCGCAGGGCGCAGCCTGGGCTCACCTGTCGTGGTGGATGATCAGGCTGATGGCCTCGAAGAGCACCGCGTTCCTGGCGTTGGAATGCTGCACCTTCTTGGACTTGGGTGGCTCCTGGGCCTTGTTGAGGATCGTCTCCAGGCACTCCGTCAGGCGGCCCCGCACTGCGGGTTCTTCTGGGCAAGACAAGAAGTATCAGGGCTCACTGCACCCACCCTGCTGCCCCTCCACACGGCACTGCCCTCCGGGACAACCCCGTCCCGTGGAGACGGTGAGGCAGTTTTCCTCGTGCAGGGGCCCTGGCAGGGGATCTGGCAGTCACAGTAAATACACAGGCTTTCCCATGTAAACTACACACGGTACACATTTGTGGAGATATGACACAGATCAAAAAAATACAATCTCAGAAGCATGGACAATACATGGTCTGAAAGCTCGAAGGGAAACGGTCCCCAGGTTTCTGACCACAGAACTCAGGCTACACAGTAATACGGGCAGAGGAGCTAGGATGTCCATTTGAAGCAGCAGAAAGAAAACGGGATGCGTGGGCGGGAAAGCCGCTCCCCGGAGCCTCACTGTACAACGGCGCACACAGAGGTGTCGGCTTGGAAAGAGCGGGGTTCTGGCCTGCAGTGGGTGCAGAAGGGCAGCATCCACACGCCCCGGGCCTGATGAGGCACAGGTGACACGCCTCAGAAAGGAGGGAGGGAGCGCAAGCAGGCAGGGTGAACCGTGACCGCCCACCAGGCCTGCCCTGGCCAGGGGCAGGCGGGAAGCAGCAGGACGGTGGCTGCAAGGGGCACTGCCGGCTCTGGGCTGCACCGTGCAGGAGGTGGCTCCTGTACTCCACTGTCGAGGGGTACACTAGTGGGAGCTTATTCAAATTTAACAAAAGGATATCCTATTCAAAAAACAAATTCATGAAGGTTAAATAAAATCTCTTTGAAAGAGCAGTTTAAAAATACCCAAATTAAAATTCTAATGCATATTATTCAAGAAAGAAATCCTATTTCTAGAGACTTCCCCTGGGAGTTAAACATGATGTTTTAGAACAAGACAGAGCCTGAGACACAACATCCTGATGTCCACATTGTTACCCAGGTCATGAAAACTTGGGCCATTCTGATGAAATGAATTTTCCTGCATGTGGCCTTCTGCCTTGATTCTTAAAACAGTAATAGCAGCAGCTAAGGGTTGTCCCCTTAAGCCCTTGAGGAATCACCTTGCCGGAGTTTTCTAACCCAAAGGTCCTGTAACGTTTGTCTAGATTGGCGGCTATTTCCTGGGTAAGCTGGCAACAGCTCAGTCTGACGCTGTGGTCTGTGAACAGTACACATCTTGCAGACATGGGCAATTGTCTCTGCAAAGGAGGTGACTACCACCTGCTACATAAATGCCATTTCTGTGGCCTCCAGAGGCGATGGGTGCATTTCTACTTGTCCACCCCTACCCCTCAAGGGCATGGTTTGAAATGGATGAGGAGTGCGTGTACATAAGGAGCCAGCCCCCAGAGGGTTTTCAGACAGAGACACGGAAGGAAGAGAGATGCCAG
>NW_022103935.1:711281-717948 GCF_000313985.2 Echinops telfairi | reverse complement strand
AGGGCAAGGGAGGGGAGGAGGGGGGGAGAGGAGAGGAGAGGAGAGGAGAGGAGAGGAGAGGAGAGGAGAGGAGAGGAGAGGGAGGAGGCCCTTAGAGTGGACCAGGGTCTGGGGCTGGGACCCTGACGACAGAGCGAGAGAAGGACCAGCGGAGCACAAGCTCAAGGTCTGTCTCAGGGGAGCCTGTCTCCTAAGAGCCAAGAAGGCTCTGGCCTCAAGGGGCACCAAGGAAGCTCCGCTGCACTGAAGAGAAGGCTGTGTGTTCACACAAGACGTCCCCATTACATCCTTCACAAATCACGGTCTGTGGGTTCTGTGTGTCCCTGCAATGGACCATGAGAGGAGGGCTGCATGAGAGGGGGGCTGAGGACGTCTGGCCTGCTCCCCTTGGGAATCAGCCTTGGTCTGACCATGGCTGGCGTTACCCCTTGAGCTGGACAGGTCCTGACGCTGCCATAACCACCGCCATCTCGGGGGCTATAAGCCCTGACAGGTTCGAGGAGAGATGGACAACCCCTTCACACAGCCGGGGCTGCTCTGAGGAGGGCCCCTCAGACAAGGCCACACTGCCCCGTGGCCCCTACGGCGTGGCCTTACCTGGGGGCGGGTAGCACTGCAGCAGGCGCAGGAGCTTCACCGAGAGCCAGGGGGCCGGGACAAAGTAGTAGGTGTAGTCCTGGAGGTCTGTGGACGCCGAGGTCACGATCTGAAAGGGACAGGGTGGCACAGGCTTCGCACGCAGGAGGCGCAGCCACAACGCCGAGCTCGAGCCAGTAGCCCCAGAAGAGCAGGCGCTGGCCTGGCGGCTCCACCTGTGTGAGGCTCCGAGGACGGGGAGAGGGAAGCTGCAGATAGAGGTGCATGGCCAGGGACCCCCTCACCAGAGGACATCCAGGTGAGGAAGCGGTGGCCTCGGGGGATAAGGGAAGGGCCTGGGGACAGGATCTGGGCAGTGGTCACAGGGGACACTCACTACCTCTCACTGTTCACAAACACTTGGAGGGAAGGCCAGCGAGGAGGGAGCACTGGAAAGCAGAAGGCCATCCCCAGCCACGGGGCTCCCCGCAGTGGACTCACCCTGCTCAGTCGAGAGACAGCCAAGGAGACCGAGGTTTTAAACTCTTCTGGGTTCTTCTGGGCTAACGTGGTGATCAGACTTGTGGCCGCTGTCACTACACCCTGAAGGGAAAATACACACAGTATGTACTTTGAATCCAATCACAACACTTGTAGCTGACCATCCTAAACCCCCTTTCCTCATGAGAGCCCTGAGCCAGGGACCCACAAGTCATCTCTGATCTCAACACAGGGGGCTGGCTGGTTCACTGTGTACCCAAGGGCAATAGACAGCACACAGGCCAGTTTCAGCCCTGGGCCTTCATGGAGATCAGCCATCTGTGTGAGGAAGCCCTGGGAGCAGCCCTGCATGGCCACGCCACTCTCTCCACTGTCTTGCTATCTGTCACTGGGTCACCTGTCTGCCCGGCCCCATCTGAAGTCATTCTATGCTGGTCACAGAGGGCGGCCCTTTCTTCCTACTCATCGGAACCTTCCATTCCAAACAGGCCAGAGAAGGCATCTTCAAAGGATCCTCCTCCTCCTTTGGGGGAAGCGGGCCAGGCTGCGTCTCTTCAACCCCATTCCCAAGGACCCCGCAGGCTTAGGGGAGGTCGAACCTGCCCCAGGACTGCGATAGAGGGGTGGGGCTTACAGGCTCTGAGGGCGTGGAGGACAGCGGCCTTGCCTGCCCCCCGCCCCCCCCCCCCCCCCCCCCCCCCCGGCCATCCCTCCCCCCTCGCACGCACGAGGTGCTGGTCGTTGAGGAGGTGCACCACTCGGGACGTCCAGTCGCCCATGGGCACGAGGTCGGGAGATGTTCGGTACAGGCGCAGCAGACACAGGGCGGCGCTCTGCTTCACACTGTCCATGGTGTCCCTGAAAGAGAAGGCCCTGCTGAGTGCCACTAGACAAGCCAGAGGACCCTGAGCAACACCCCCACAGGGGACCTGTCACCAGGAAGTCCCCAGTGCTCATGCCCCACCGTCCCAAGGCCAAGTCTGCTGCCTCCTGACTCGAAGAGCAGCTCTGCTCCTCCCGCTGGAGAACACACCCACCCACGGGGCAGAGGGCGCCTGGGGACACCCGCCCGCCTGACGAGGGCAGGCCCTCTGTCCTCAGGCACGCAGACCTGCCTCCTCTGCTCCTCAGCCCCTGCTCGCCCTGCTGCCCAGACGCCCTGCTGCCAAGCGGCTCTGCTCCCTCAGGGACACCAGCGGCTGGGCATGTGCGCACAGTGTGTGGGCAGTGGGTCAGCTCACAGCTGGACACAGGCCCCGAGGAAGGCCCAGGTTCAGTACGGCCTAGCGGCGGGAACAAGAAAGACTCGGGGCTGTCTTTACCTAAGCCCCCACTTCTAGCTTTTGATTCTCACAGCTTCCCCAACCCCACTATTCCTGAGAGACCCCCTGGGGAACGTGGGAAGAACCGCTCCCCATGTGGTTCCCCACTGCCATGGGGTGGGTTGTGGGTACCTGACCTGCCCACGGCCCCCAGGACCACACTGCCCAAGAGCTTCCCCCATGACCTCCAGGCTCCCCGTGGCTGCTGCCACTCTCCTTCACACAGACCCCAGCACCGAGAGGGTACCAATGCTACCACAGGCCACAGAAGGAGTGGAAGTGGGGGTACTGGGGAGACCACACACGTCTCATCCTGTCATCCTGCCTGACTCCGGGCACAGGAGAACCCCAGCACTGTGACTGCCGGCCTCCTCGCCAGACCCTAGCACCATCAGTGAGTTGAGCCCTGGTGGGTGCGTCTCTTCAAGCTGGCACCTGGACACAGTGGTCCCGAGGTTCGACCACAGGGACCCTGGCCGACAGGGCAGAGCCCCCTAGGCCCCAGTGTGCTGCTCATCCGGCACCTTCCCTGTGGCAGCTTCTGGTGCCCACTCTGGACGCTCAGCGCTCACCCACTCAGCCTTCTCGAGCCTGGGACCTGTGCCGGATGCCAGGGACAGATGCGTGGCCCAGGGCTCCACACAGACCAGCACGAACCCCGGAGGCAAGGAGGGGAGGGTGAGTTAGGGACAGCGAGGAGCCGGGACAGGGAGGAGCCGGGCAAGGTAGGGGCTGCGCTAAAGGCCTCGGAGCAGCCTCCCGACTCCCTCCTCTTCCTGTTTAACCCTGCTCCCGCTGTGCTCAGCTCTCCGTCCAGGCAACACCAGGCCTGTGCCTCTGGTTTAGCTGGTGGACATGCAGCAGCAGTGCCAGGGAGTCTGCAAGGTGACCTGAGTGGGCTCAACTGGCTTCTGGTGACAGGCCAGGGGCCAACAGCCACTGTGCCACTGCTCCTGGTACCACTCAGCCTCGGGTGGTGGTGTCATGGGACCAGGCGCCCACCTGCACAATGTACTCAGCTGCCCCGCCCCACCCATCCCCACCCCCACATCCTTAGGAGACACAAACAGCCACGTGAGATGCTGCCCGGGACACACACCCCGCCACGAGGATCTTGGGGATCTCCCCGGCGAAGGCCTCGGCCATCTCACGGCTGCCCACGTTGGCGATGCAGTGCAGCGCCAGGCCCATGAAGGTGGGGTTGCGGCTGGCCAGGTCATTCTTGATGGCGTTGTTGATGAGCCGGATCAGCTCCGAGTTAGAGTTCACCAGCACCGAGATGAACAGGTAGCCCTGGGCACCGGCAGAGAAGAGAGCTGCTCAGGAAGGCCCGGACGGTGCCCAGCACATGACGGCCTAGCGTAGTCACCTGCTGGAGCCACCTGCCCTGAGTGGAGGAAGCGCTCAACCTGCTGCAGGGCACACAGAGAAGCTTCACCGATCGATCGAATCCCTGGGTCCCCAAGGAGCCACAGGTTACAGGAGTGCTTCCCACATCAACAAGTGTGCGTGTCCTGTGTCGCTGAGGAACCTGGCTGGCCTGCTGGCCTCCACATCTGAATTCATGTGTGTTTCTCCAGCCTTCCATGTCCCCCGCCCGTGGAAGAACCCCACTCACCTACCCAGCCTTCTCAGGAGGCCATAGAGGCACACCTCCCACACCTCCATCCAGCCCTTTCTGCTCTCCTGCCCCATGCCCACCCTGCTCAGTTTGCTACACGCCCTCACCTCTCCCCCGTGGGTCCCTGCTCCCTCTTCCCAGCCCAGCCCTCCCCTCCTGGACTCCCAGCTGTCCCTCTCGGGGCTGTCTGGAGGCCCAGGCCTCCTCCTGCAGCAGGGCCGTGTCAGACCCCATGCCAAGACTGGGTGAGCTCTGGTGGACAAACAGCTATAGCTCTGAATCCCAGGGGCACCCTCTTGCCTGTTCTAACAGAAGGAAATGTCACTTTCTGGGACTGGGCACAACATGCGGAAACCTGGTCACCCAGGAGAGTGCAGGCGCAGAGAAAGGTGGGGCTGCTTGGGAACCAGCGCACCTGGGGAACCAGTGGCCTGCAGCCTCCAGAACCAAGCACCGGGGAGCACAGCCTCGAGGGCCCCACCCCTCTCTCTAGAGGCTGGCCCCAGGGCCCACCCCACAGGTGGGCTCCACAGCACCAGGCCAGCCCTCCAGGCACGGAGCAAAAGTCTGCAGAGACTCAAGCTAGAGAGAAGGAAGGAGCAAGGGGCGACCTCGCTAAACACCCGTCCTGCCCTGTGGCACCTAGAGCGAGGGGAGGCCCGCTGGGCGTCTGTCTGCAGAAGACGGCTTCAGAGGGAGGGAGGACTGTGGCGGGCACGCCAGAGCCTGGAACTCACGATCTGCTTCTCCGTGTATCGGTTGGAGCTGAGCAGGTTCACGGCCTCCATGTGCCCAAAGTCAATGTCGTGGCCCAGCAGGAAGATGAAGAGCAGCTTGCACACGTACTTCTTTTTGCTATAGCCATCGAGAGCCTTGTCACCTACACGAGAGAAGGGCAGGAGGAGAGGGCTCAGCCAGGGGGCAGAAGCGCTTCCCACAGGGCAGAGCAGCCTGTGTGGCTGCTACTTGCCCCCAGAGCACAGGCCACAGGCGGTGGCGCCCTCTCAGGGCAGGGGCAGAGCTCAATGAGGGTCTGGTTCAACTTGGCCGACTGTCCTCCATGAAACTCCCAGGGCAGTGATCCCATGCCACCAGCATGTCTCCTTCCTTGGAAGAGCCCTTGAGAACCTCAGTCCTTCCAGCAGCAAGCTGACAGATCACTCACAAGGCCCAACAGGTAGAAAATGCAAACCCAGCTGGGCCCGCCTCCTCCACCCCATCACTTCCTGCTGAGGTCCTTGTCAGGGACCCCAACCAGCCTTCCAGCTGCCAGATGGTCTCCGCTCCTCCCAGTGGGCCGAGGCCCTCCAAGGACCAGCTCAGAAGCTCCCCTTCCAGAAGCTGCTCCCACCACACACATGCCTCCCTCCACGAGGGGAGACGTCTGTGAGTTCAGACAGAGGGAGGTCGAGCGATGCTCTGCTCGGCCCTGGGGACATGGAGGACCTGGCCCTCTGCCAATGTGCTGCGCTCCCGGGTGCTGGAAAGACACCCAGCAACAAGCACAGAAGGCTCTGAGCAGCCCGCAGAGAGGGCGGGCAGCAGAACTCCTGAGAGACCCAGGGTGCGTAACCAGTCCATGCCAGCTCAAACGCAGTTCCAGGGGTTCACCAAGTTGGAGGTGGGACAGAGAGTGGCCTCTAGGTAGCACCCACAGGCCCACCTCCTCAGGGCCAGCTGGCAGGAACGTTTCAAATCATCAGTGCCCAGGGCACAGCCTCAGGCTGGGGGGGGGGGGAAGCCTGCAGGATAAAGTGAGAAAGGGCTCAGGATACCACCCAGCCACTCATCCCTGGCCTGGCAAAGGACCACTGCCCAGTGCAACACCTCACCCCTCTGCAGGCCCTGCAATGCCCACCTCACGCTGCCTGGTTTGCCTGCATCTCTGCTCAGTGGCACTTGCCCTGCAGGCTAAAGCTGCCTCGGGGATGTTCCCTTGGCCCTGGGGACCCAGCAGTATTCCCAGCACCATCTAACACCCTTCGGAGTCAGCGTTCCTCATTACCTGGCTGAGCGCTGGGCTGCCCCACGTCTCAGGACCATGGGGTCTAGGCGGATCGCAGACCTTCCAGCAGGTCAGGGGCCCACTCTCCCTATGTGGAAATAGCAGTTTCAGCCTGCCCTTATGACAACCTCCACCCTCGGGGATCAGAAAGTTAAAGTGGCAGCTGGAGCAGGTGGGTACACCGGGACCTGGGCCTGAGCCTCTAGCCCACACCCCACTTTGCTGCCATTCTGTGACCAGGACACTTCAGCCATGCTGCTCTGCCCCTGGCTGAGCCGCGGCCAGTAGGGGGTGAGCGGGAGTCCAGCCCAAGAGTGGGGGTGCCAGAGGGCCTCGCCAGCACCAGAAGTCAGTGTCTGCCACACAGCGCTGGCAGCCCCGAGAGCAGTATGTGGAGAGGGCTCATGGGTACAAGTGGCAGCATTAAAGACACAGCCCCAATAAATTGATTTAAAAAATTTTTTTTTAATTTTTAAAAAATTTTTTAAAAAGACACAGACCCCATGCTCACCTTTAAATTTCGATCGAATGTTTGCTAGCTCCTTATTGATCCTCTTTATTTCTGCTTCTTTGCTTTTGCCTGGAAAAGAGGAGGCAGCACATGCTCACTCAGATGTATGTATACAGCCACGCCACGCCACG
>NW_022103935.1:702281-711162 GCF_000313985.2 Echinops telfairi | reverse complement strand
TGCCCCAGGTTCCCAGCCAGCCCCACACCTTGCCCCAGGGGCCAGTGGAACAGGCTGTGCAGCCCAGACAGTGCGAGCATCTGTGAGGGCCCCAGGGCAGCTGAGGGGCTGCCCAGCCTCTCACAACACCTGTGGCGCAGGGAAGTCCCTCAAAGTCCCTGCTGGACATTTTCCCACCAAAAGCACTGCCCACTGACAGCTCACTCTGGCCTCAGGTCCCCTTCCCTGACGACATTCGCTGACAAACCCCACAGCCCTGGCTGCCCTCTGGGGCTCTTGGCCATGTGAGCACAGCTCTTGAGCAAGCGGGTCAGGCATACCATCGTCCTCAAAGTACTATCCTTGCTTGCTGTGTGACTGCCCTGCACGATGGGGCTTTCAATTGATTGGTGTGCAGGTGGGAGGTAGGCCCTGAATGGAGCCGAAGCAGCTGGAGAGCAATACCGAAAGTACCAAGGCTGTTCAAGGACAAACCAGTCTGTCTTGCAAGAAATGTGGCCAGAGGCACCTTAGAGCAGCAGCGGTTCTCAACCTGGGGGTCGAACAACCCTTTCACAGGGGTCGCCCCACTCCTAACAGTCGCAGAATGACGGTGATGAAGTAGCAATAAAAATAATCTTATGGTTGGGGTCACCACCACACGAGGAACTGTGTGACAGGGTCGCGGCATGAGGAAGGTTGAGAACCACTGTCTGAGAGGCCAGGATGGGGAGACTTCTCACATCCTGTGCACATGCTGTGAGGGGAAAGCAGTCCCCGGAGAGGGGCATCACACTTGATAAAGTGGGGGCAGTGAAGGAGAGGGACATCACGCTTGATAAAGTGGGGGCAATGAAGGAGAGGGACGTCACGCTTGATAAAGTGGGGGCAATGAAGGAGAGGGACATCATGCTTGATAAAGTGGGGGCACTGAAAAAGAGGAAGCCCTCAAGAAGAAGGACGGACATGGTGGCTGCAGCCATGGGCTCAGGCCCCCCTAGGGACAACTGTGAGGCCGGCACAGGACGGACGGTGTTTCCTTCTGCTGTGCATCCAGGGCGCTACGGGTCAATGCCAACTCATGGCGCCTAACAACCAAAGCAACGGCAGGCAGGTGCCCACAGCGCACTCAGTCAGGAAGTCCACTGAGCAGGACATGGCGGCCAGCAGGAGGCAGGACGACGACGACTCAGGGACAACATGAACCGCTCATATGGCTCAGAACAGGTCTAACGAGGGAAATCTTATCTCTGTAGATAGAGACGTGATGAGGGACAAGGGCAGGGCAGAGGGGCAGCCCAAGCAAGGAGGAGAGGCGGTCACCCCGCCCCTGCTGGAGCCTGGTCTTGGCTCACTGGAAAGCACCTTGCGTGTCCGTTCGGAGCCACCGCAGCCTGAGGTGCTGGGCCTTCCACAGGTGACTGCCACCGTGGACTTGGAGCTCTACTGGTTAATGAGTAATCGGGCGAGCCATGGCAGCTAGGACTCACACTCAGGGCGAGCCACACCGACCCCACAGCAGCAGCCACAAATGAGCCCTGGTGGCTCCTCGGCTAAGCACTCGGCTGCTACGGGAGAGGTCGGCTCTGTGAAGTGGGCTCCCCTGAGGAATTGTCACCAGGAAAACCCTACGGACAGTCCTGCTGTCCTAGGGGCTGCTGTGTGGCCAAATGGAGTCAGTGGCACACAGCAACGCAGCAGCAGCAAGCAGACTGAAGTGAGTGGCCTTAGAAGACACACGACCAGCTGCTCCTGAGAATCGAGGATGGGGACTGGCTCACCTACTTGGACACAAGATCAGGAAAGACAGGCAGGTGCTAGAAGAGAAAACTAAACGGGGTCGAGGCCGACTCACAGCGACCCTGTGGGAAACTGCCCCTGTGGGTTTCTGAGGCTGGAACTCTTGGCAGGAGTAGAAAGCTGTGTCTTTCTCAAGAAGCAGCCAACACCTTTGACCTGCTGACCTGTGGCTCTCAAATGTAGCACATGACCCCCTGTGCACCAGGGCTCCTCCGAAGAGGTGCAGGTGGGCGAAAATGCAGACACCACGGGCACAGCAGGGCTCACACTCCACCATCACCCACTGACGGCACGGGGAAATCACGAACTGAGGGCATGCCCGCAGTAATCGGGGTGAAGGGGAGGCCAGCGCATGGCACAGATGGAGAAGGAAGCCATGACTGAGAGGAGGCCTAGCGTTACGGGCACAGAAGCAGCTACTATCAACGAGCATGTGATGAGATGCGCTCCCTCAAGCTGTACTGGAGGGACAGGGCCAAGCCCCCTTGGAGAGCCCACAGGGTCGATATTCACCCCCATGGCTTAGCAGCTACAGAATCCGAGAGCTGCCTTAAGCCCCCTGACTGCAGCGGTCCCTTCCCAAAACTGTGGGCACCGACCCTGGGCTGTGGTGAGGACAAGCCATGGTGGCGTGCACAAGAGCTGTGGCTCCAGAGCCTCTGGCACAGGGCTAGCTACCAGAACCTCCTTAACCCAGGAGAAGCTCTGATACCACCGGAGCAGCAGCAGAACTGAGAGCCAAGGCATGAGCCAAAGCAGCAGACTGCCCAGCGCACAGGGCAAGGCCCAGCTGAGTACTTCCCGGCAGGAGGCCGCCTGGGAGTGCAGGGCTTCCAGGCACTTAACTAGGGGAGCTGGGTTTGCTGACCCACTGAGCTAGAACTGAGTGCCTTTGGGCTGAGGCTGAAGGTGGTAGGACACCTGCCCTGGGCGTTTACAGGCAGTTGTGAAGGAGCCTGTAACACTGCGAGTACAGGCCTGAGGCCAGGGGAGAAGCCAGAGGAGCCTGCCTGCAGGGGGGCAGAGAGGAAACTGTCCTGGCCCAGCGACTGTCTCCTGAGCACTTCTCATTGGGATTGTAACCTGTTAGCGTCCCTAGTAAGCCCCATACCCGTGAGCGTGTCTGTGAGCTGGGGTGGCTACTGCAGTGAATTCCGGGATGCAGCTGAGAAGCAGCGTGCATGGTTGGACCAGGTTGGAGGATAGGGGGAGGGGGGGCCCATGTCTGACCTCAGCCTCCTGGAAACCTGCCTCGGGCCCTGCTGCGTGGCGTTGCTCTGAAGGAGCACGGTGCGGCTTTCTGCCCTGTAGACTGACGTCAGAGACCCACCAGGCAGGGCTGCCGTTGAGTGGCAGTGGGTGTGGCTGGAGGAGGTCTGACGTGGCACCCTGTCATTTCTGTCTTTTTTGACAGACGCCAATAGAATCTTTAAATATAATCAGAACATCAGTCACTTGCTTTTCCTTAACAGCTGCCTTCATGGACCCTAGAGAAAGAAGAAGGCGGGCACAGTCTGGCCCCATGCGGCCGCCTGCCTGGTGTCCCGCTGCACCTTCTCACTGACGGAGCTCTGCGCCCCATGGGGCACCCCAGGCCGCCAGTGCCAGGACTCGGCTGAGAAAGCCTTTGGAACCCCTGCCTACAGCCGCCCACCTACTCCCCACCGCGCCCATCTAAACAACACTTCTGTTGCCACAGGTTGGAGTCGAGAGTCAGAGTCGGGCTAACAACGCTGGCAAACACAGGCGCTCACGTGGCTCTGGCTCTGCTCCCCCCCACCCCCACCCCAAGCAGCTCGACCTCCGGCAGCACAGCCGTGCCTACAGACACACGCCTGACACTTGCTTGGGCATCCTGGCTTCAACCCTGCCTAGTGCAGCTAAGAGTCAGAATGAGTGCCACCAAGGCACACCTTCCACTCCCAAGCCCGCTGTGCTGGGAGCAGACAGCGGGTCAGGACCACCCTTACTAAGAAGCACGCTCCTCAGTGGAATCGCTGCTCCCCAAGGCCTCTCCGAGACTGTGCATCACACATGCAAGTGCAGCCACACCAAGGCTGCCGGTGCGACAAGAAGGCGAGAGCATGACGACAGGGGACACTCGTGGCCCCGACAGTGCCGGCCTCCAGGAAGGGACGACGAGGACAAGCCAGACATACTGGAGCACAGGAAGGACCCAACCCTCCATTTTGTGAACAAGCATAAACCTGACACCCAAACCAGGCCGATCCCCAGCCCACAAAAACCCACGCCACCAAGTTGAGTCTGACTCCCAGGCCGCTACACAGGTGGCGAGGCTCTACGTCTTCACAGGAGCAGACAGCCTCCCCCCTTCCTCCCCTGGGTCAGCCATGGGGGTGGGGGGTCGGGGAATGGTTGGCCCGCTGACTGTCCGTGAGCCGCCCACCGCTTGCCCCACAGCAGCCCCAGGTTCCTTTACTCCAAGCACAGGCGTCGCCAAGAAGAAAAACTGGACCACCCTCTCGTGAACACAGAGGCAGGCATGCTTAGCAAAGCCCTCACCAGCCCAGCCCAGCCCACGGCATCCCACACACAGCACACCACCGCCACGTGGGATTCCCACCAGTTGACCGTCAAGAGGACGGGTCAACGTTGGGAACGTCAGCAAAACCCACCACCAAGCAAAAGAACGGCTCCATGCTACAGATCAGCACAGAAAGGGCTGCGCAGAATCCAACACTCCTTCCTGATAACACCACTCACAAGGACTGCGGATTCCAAGGGAAATTAAACTCCTCAAACACAATCAAGGGCATGTATCTAAAACCAAGGAGCCCTGGTTTACCACTGGGCTGCTCACCACAAGGTCGGCAGTTCGACGGTTTTCTACTCCTGTAAAGAGTGACCGTCTCAGACACTCCCGGGGGCGGTTCTACCCTGTCCTGCAGCATTGCATGAGCCGGCTCCACCCGGTGGCAGTGGGCGCAGCAGGGTCTACAGAGTCAGCGTTACTCTCAGGGGGGCAAGGCTAACAGCATTCGACTTCCAGGCAGGTGTGACGCTGCTCATGAAGTGCTGTGCTGAGGATCCTGCCCAGAGCTGGGGAGCAGGAGGCAGATATTGTTGGTATCAGAGTACTACTCACAATAGAAGCAAAAAGATGGGAACAAACTGAATGCCCATCGATAGCAGAATGGACACGCAAACCGCGGGGCATTCACACAACGAAATTCTACAAAACACTGAGGAGTAATCGTTCACCTCACCACATGGAGGAGCCTACAGGACAGTCTGCTGAGTGAAATTTGGCAATCACAACAGGACACATAGTGTGTGAGCCCAATGCTCGTGGTCTATGTTAGAAGTGGCTTACAAGTCAGTGCTCTCAGGTGGGAGGGGAAGGAGGGGAAGACACCGGCCAGAGGGTGGACGCATGTGAACTTGGGAGCAGGAAGAGCCATTTACACAAAGGGTGGAGGCAGGGAAGACCCTGAAAGGCACACAGGAGTGAAGGTGTCAGAGGGGACACTGCTGTGCACACACTCCTGCAACAAGTGACTTACGAGAGGGCGTGTGGACAGAACAGACGTGTCAAGGGAGAAGGCGAGGACACACATAAATATTGGGTTGACAGAGGGCACCTGGACATAGGTGTTACTTAGCTTCAAACACAGCCATGATTCCAGTGCAGCACACAGGGAACAGCAGTATGAACACTTCTCAGACTTCACCACACACTTTGAGGGAATGAGCTGCTGGGCCCGGCCCCTCAGGACCGTGGCCTGGGGAACGCCTGGGTCAGCTGGCATAAGAGCCTCCAAAGACAACCTTCTACACCCTGCTTTGGCGAGTAGCAAGTAGGGCCTTAAAGGCTCATGAACAGCAGCCACCTAAGAGGCCCACAGGACGAAGAGGGAGGAAGCTGAAGAAGCCAAGGAACAACCCACTGGACTACGGCCCGCAGACATCAGTCCCCCACGGAGACCAGGAGGACTAGCGGGTGCCCAGTGACCATGCCCAGCTGCTCGGCAGGGCGGCATCAGAAGATCCTGGAGAGAGCGGAGACAGGAGGCGCAGAGCTCAGAACAGTGGCAGAGACCTGGCTAGCTGCTCTTACTGGAGAGTGGCGGGGCAGCCCGAGACGGAGGCCCTCCGCAGCCCTTCAGGCTGGACCTGAACTCACCCCGGGCCAGGCGCAGCCTTCAGCTGAACAACAGACAGGTCTAGAGGGGGAAGACCAGCGCTAGTGAGACACACACACTTAGAATCTTCACCACCGGAGGTGGGGGGGGGGTCCCCAAGGTGATGTGAGTGGGGTAAAGCCTGTGGGGACGGAGCTTTCAGGACCTTCATTGGCTGGTGGGGAACAGTGCCGTGTTCCGACTTCTTTCATCAATGGAGCAAGCGCTTTCTGTGTTCGTGTCAGTCTTACTCTGGCAGCCGGTTAGTGGCTTCAATGTGTAGTGACACTTGTGGAGTACTTACTATCTGCCCTCAGGGGCAGAGGGAGGGTGGAGGGTACAGAGTGCTCAGGGGTGATCTCTAAATTGAGCCCCCACACAATCTAAATGAACAGCTGTCAGAGTGACTGTCAGCAAACCGCCCTTCTGGTGTCTGGCTCCCTCCGTCAGCACACAGCCACCGCAGGGAGCCCACACTCCCAGCGCCACCCGGGGCACATGCACAGGCAGCCGCATCGCCTCCTGCAACCAGCTGATGGTCCTGAGCCTCCAGTCGTGGTCAGTGGTCCAGCATTACCCACTGAGTACCACCCAGGCTCAAATCCCTCAAGGCAAGTGTCTCTCATAGG
This sequence comes from Echinops telfairi, assembly GCF_000313985.2. Taxonomy (NCBI): domain Eukaryota; kingdom Metazoa; phylum Chordata; class Mammalia; order Afrosoricida; family Tenrecidae; genus Echinops; species Echinops telfairi. The sequence goes on along the minus strand of NW_022103935.1, from coordinate 704,612 downwards.
AGGGGCTTCAACAAGTTTATGGACAAATGGAGTTAAAAGATAGCAAAGCCACCTCGTCCTTGGGGTACCTAGGAAGTCATTCTCTGCCTCCTCAAGCACCTTTTGGAGGTATACCTGGGGCAAGAGCCCCCTTGCTCCACCTGTGCTAAGCTCTACTGCAGGCTGATTTTAAGCACTTCCCACGCAGGGAAAACTCATGTAATCCTTGGAAAATCCTCTTATCCTTGTTTCACAGTGGCACAGAGGCCAGGAAGGCATGGTTTCTCCAGAGTCCAGGCCTGCCCGGCCCCAGGCCAAGCTCAGTGGCAAGACTTGGGGACCACTCTTCCACTGGTGGCCGCTCAAAGGTCAATGACTCTTCTCTGCTGTTGGTGAAGCTCATCAGTAGCACCAGTTCCATTTTTCAATTTTGTTTTGGGGACAGAAAATCACAGGTGAGTTGAGCCCACTTTGGGGGCTGTGACTGGGGAGGACATGCCCCCAGGCCATGGGGACATTCTCCCTCGGTGGCCTCCTGACAAATCCATTGCTGCCGAGTTGATCCAGCCTCAGAGGGACCCTGTAGGACAGAGCAGGCTGCTACTTCTTTCTCAGGCAGAGCAGCGCCCACCCAGGAGCCTCAGGCTCCTGACAAGTGGGGTGAAGCAATCCCGTAAAGGGCAGCTCCGTCATGCCCAAGATTATCAAGCATTATGGAATTATTTCCAAAAGTAATGATACGTGAAGGTGCAAATTCCCGCTTTTAGGAGCCAGGCCGGCAGGCCTGCTCCCTCTAGGGTCACACTGCGTGGACTCTCGAGGAACTGGAGCTACCTGGGCATGGACTGACATCCATAGGCCCGGAACGGCTCCCGGTTCCAAAACCCAGGTGACCCTTCCCTGTCAAACAAGCGCATCGTCCTTCCTGGCGAGGGCAGTGCTGAAACATCACTGGCTGCGCAGATGACACGGGCTGGCACAGACCCGAGTGCAGGGCATGGAGCCTGGAGCCCGGGTAGCATTCTGCGGCTGAGGTGTGTCAGGGCAGCAGTGCACTTTAGGGAAGTTGACAGATCAGGTAGGGCTCCCATGTGACAAGTTCCGTACAGACTGCAGCGTAACACTGTTACACTTCTCAGGGTGTGTCCTATGGCTCCCTGGCCAGCTCTAATGTCCTTGTCCCTGGTCCTCTCGCCTCGACTTTAGGCCAGAAGCTGCCCTTCTGGTCTCATACAGCTGACTTTTAAGCAGGGGCCAGTCTGGCAGTCTACCCTTTACTGGGGCCAGGGGCCAGTCTGGCAGTCTACCCGCTGGGCCACTGAAAGGTGCTATCAGGGGCAGACTCGGCTGGTCGCAGCTTCAAGTGTCCATCTGCTGCCTTAACACTTAACATACAAATACACGTACACAGATCTATTTCCCTATCATCAAATAGAAATATACGCACATGCCTGCATTTAGACCTTTGGAAATGCCCTTTGCCTCCTAGTGCTTTCCTCTATCTCCTTTGACTCTCCTCTTGTCCCACTATCATGTTCAGCCGTCATTTGGGTTTCAGTAATTCCTCTCAGCTACATTGCCCTTGATCAAACCTCACCAGGCGCCTACACTGTCCTGGACATCAATTCTGATCACTTATTGTTCCCTTGTCCCTGGTTTGTTGGCACTTCCCTTCCTTTCTCCAGCCGGCCCCTCTCCCATGTGACCGACCCCCCCAACCATCAGTCCGTTGTTTTCTCCTCTGGATTGTTTATCCTGCCCATCTTATCAAGATAGATATGCAGAGACAATAATAAGCACAAAAACAAGACAAAGCAACAAAAGAAAATAAAACAACAACAACAAAAGAAAAGCCTATAAATAGTACCAGGTCTGTCTGTTGGCCTTTAGGAGTGTTTTCCGGTCGAGGCTGCTGGGGTGCCCAGCCCTGGCAGGTTGTAAGTCGTTATGGAAGCAGAAAGCCTCATCATTCTCCCCCACAGCAGCTGAGGGCTACAAACTGCCAACCTTGCAGTGAGCAGTCCAGGGCTCCTCAGTCAGATTCCTGACAGAGCAGGTGCCGTTTTCAATGTGCCTTTTATACAGGGCTGGCCGATTTAAAGCTCCCCTGCCGCTTCATCAAATACACCCATCACGCTCTTCCGAGAGCGTCTACCCTGACATCTGATTAGAAGAATGGTACCACCGACTGCCAATTTTCAAAAGCAATCCCCTGCAATAAAACACACTTCAAAGGAATTTAAAGTTTTAAAGAAGAGAGATAACAAAATGCACTGCCAATTCTCGACTCCAGCCCACAGACCACCATCCACTATAGGACACCACCACATACTGGCCCCCACCAGCACATAC
>NW_022103935.1:697480-701392 GCF_000313985.2 Echinops telfairi | reverse complement strand
CCACCACCACACACTGCCTCCCACCACACACTGGCCCCCACCACAATGCCCCACCACCACCACACACTGTCCGCCACCACCACACACTGACCCCACCACCACACACTGCCCACCACCACATACTACCGGACACTACCAAACACCACTGTGCAGCCCATCACACACTGGGCAACACACACACACACACACACACACACACACACACTGCCATAGGGCCAACCGCACACAGCTACTGCCACTTGGCACCACCAAGACTGGCAGAGCAAGAAAGGTGCTCACATAGCCTGGGCTGGACTTCAGAGGGCTGGACCTTCCTGTGGACATCAGAAGCAATGGCCAGATGCTAAAACCTGGTGCTCAAATGTCTGTGTGTTGACATCTTATAATATTCATTTCGTTTTTCTGGGAACATCCTGGGCTCTACAAGACTTTAATATAAATAACTAAGTTTGGGAGGAGTCTACTTCTTAGTTGGAACTTCTCGTGTGACTGCAATTATTACGATATTTCCATTAAACTACAGCTATAGCTGTGGGCCGGGACTCAGTGCTGAGTCTACATCTAACATCTCAAGAGCTGACTGGTGCACAGGTGTGAGTGTCACCCCACCTCACCCAGTCTGCATGCACCGTGCCCACATCCACCAGCCGCTGAGCACAGTGCCCGGCTCTTCTCACCCAGGCCTTGTAACCACCACCAGATGATTGGGCGGGGCTATGCAAATGAGGTGCTTGGGGCCCACCAGGGGGATTGTATGGCGTACCAATAATGCAAACAAGTGTAAGAGCACTACCTAACCAGTGATTGGTCAGTTTTGCCATCTTACTAGGTCGGCTTAAAAGGAGCCCTCCCAGCAGTGGACAGAGGAGACCTGCCAAACACCAAAGCCAGGGACAGGTGGAGCAGATTCCCTGGACACAGGATTCCTACACAGAAAACCTGCTCAGCCCAGGAGACAGTGGGAGAGAGCTGCAGCTCCTGAGACAGCAGAGCAAGCAGACGACACGTGTCGACGGGACAGGCGTCAGCAAGCGGCACACCTTGAGAGGGGCGCTGGGACGGAGTGGGTGTCTCTGAGCTCTTGGTGGAGCTGGAGCTGAGCACCTTTCAGGCAGAGCTTACGGGTGCCGTAGGGTGCCTCTGGGCACGTCAGGATAAAAGAACCTGCAACACTTCTAAGGGGGGCCAGGCGGAAAGGTTGTAGACCAGGCCTGACTGTGAACACACTGAGAAGTCGTCTGACCCAAGAACTGTCCTGAGCCATTTCTGATCCTGAGTTGTGATGGCGTGCACTTCTCTACTAAACGCCATCATCTTGAGTATGGTCTGCGAGTTGTGTGGTCACTGCAAGGACCTCTTAAAAGGCAAAGACACTGCTCTGAGGACTACGGTACACCTGGCCCAAGCCGTGGTGTTTTCAGTCGCCTCCTATGCATGTGGAAGTTGGACACTGAATAAGGAAGACCAAAGAAAAGCCGATGCCCTTGTATGCCAGTGTTGGCAAGTGATATGAAAGCACCATGGAGAACAAACCAGCTGTCTTGGAAGAAGCACAGCCCGAGGGCGCCTTAGAGGCAAGGACAGAGAAGCTCTGACTCCTGCACTCGGGCATGTTGTCCAGAGAGACCACTCCCTGGAGAAGGACACGATGCTTGGTAACGTGGAGGGGCAGAGAAAACGAGGAAGGCCCTAGACCAGATGGGTTGCACAGAGACTGCAGCAAAGGGCTCAAACACGAACAATCGCGAGGATGGCCCAGGCCCAGGTGGCGTTTCATTCTGTTGTGCATACGGTCGCCATGGGTCTGAACTGACCGTGGCACTAACAGCAACAACTGCGATGAATTCACACCCGGGACAGAAGCCCAGTGTGGGCCCGGACGGCTGGTTCTGAATTGGTGCGAGCACAGCTGACCTTCCCTCCTCGGCTGATGCCGATACTGATCCTCAGCTTCCCGCTGAGCTCGGATGACACCACCTGTTTTACAAGAGCACAGGCCTGAAGCTGCAGTAGCCACGTCCCTGAGAATCGGCCCCTGCAAGCTCTCCCGGCCCCAACCCGCTCCCAGGTGGTGCAAGGGCCCCAGAACCCTCTGCACTCGGCACCTCAGGCCCTTCCAGTGCTCCCCCCACGTGCAGCAACTTCCCCTGGCCTGCTCCTCTCCCCTGCCACACTCACCTCCCTGACTGGGGCCCAACCCCGCCCTGCGTCCTCCGGAGCCTGCCTCGCGGCACCCCGCACTGGGCAGTGCAGCTGTAAGCAGGTTGGTTCCTGGTCCGGTTGCCAACAGGGCTCCTGTACACGGTAGGCAGTTTGCTTGGGTGAGTGGTACCAGCAGGAGGGAGGGAGGCTCAGCAGGAGGCCTAGCTGTGGGGAGGGAAGGGGGTGCAGGCACAGTTTTCCAGCAAAGGAAAGGAGCTGGGAGTCAAAGGGAAGAGTGTTAGAATGTTCTGTGAAGCAGAAGCAAGTGGCTGGGGGTGGGGAAAATCAGAAATAAAAGATGGGTCACCCTTCTAACCAACTCCCCCCACCTCCATCCCACCCTTCCTCCTCTTCCTCCTCCTCCTCAGAGCGCCTGGAAGTGGGGCATCATCCAAAGAGCTCCTCTACCTCTTCAGAGCAGGAGCTCCCCCAGGGGAGCTGAACAACAGAAGCCCTCCGAACTATAAGGTTCTCAATCTCAATTTCACTCAGGAGAAAAATGCCAAGCCAAAAGACAACACCCACAGTCTCTTTCCTCAGGTGCTCAGACCTCACCAGGGGGCTTCGGGGTGCCACACACCTATTTTAATAGTTGTCAAAAAACATCCACCCCTTCTTTCCCCTGAAACCCCAAACCAAACCAGCTGCCACTGAGTCGGTCCCAACTCGTGGCAAGCCTGTGTGTGACAGAGGGACTGTGCCAATGCCACGGAGGCCACGTCTGACCTCCTCCAGCTACCTGAGAGAGAGCCCGGCCCAGGAAGCTCAGGCAGGCCCCCCAGCCCCACTGTCTTCACCCTATTCTGACTCCAACCGTCCACCCACAGCTCTCTGCTCTACTACTGGGCTCTACAGCGCATTAAAGGTCGCAGGGAACTCAGACCACGGGGCTACAGGGAGTTAACAGGTCGCCTTTCAGAACTGGAAGCACTGAGGAGGTAGTTCTCTCGTCCATCGTGCTGGTCAGCCGCACCACAGACAAGTCTCTCTGTGTCTCAGGTCTCTCTCAGCCTCGGCTCTGCAAAGCTCCTCTAGCACTGAGAAATGCCCCAAGAGCAGCCCTCTGCAAGCCGCCCCCTCCCAAGGCCCTCAGCAAAGCACCCCACTGACTCCGCTCCGTGCGGCTCCTCAGCCACCCGTCTCCCAGTCTCTCCCAGCTCCTTTCTCGGTGGCCAAGGGTTCTCCGTGCCTGCCTCTGGGAGCGCACAGGCTCCCTTGTGCAGCAGAATGGCAAAACTGAGCAGCTCCCACAACCCGTCCCAGACAGCCTCGTCGCACGCTCCCACAGTCATGCAGGCGTCCTGGTGGCACAGTGGGCTCCCAGCCAGGCTGCTGCTCTGGGAGAGAAGGGTGAGGCTTCGTGCTGCATTTGGAGACGAAGAAAGAGGCCCACACCTCACCCCACGGTGGAGTCCAGCCCTACATGGAAACGCTGGATGTACACAGACATCGATGGAAAACAGGGCAAACACAAGGCACAAATGCACCACCAAACACAATGGAAAACACCCACACAGCAGAAGGCAGAGGAGGGCTGGGCCTGCCTAAAAAACCCAGAAAGATGTAATAGGACTCATCAGAAACAGAAGAGAACCACGAAGTAAGAACAAATGACACACAGAATCCAGGGCTAAGGGGTCTCGGGGAGGAGATGAGCCAGTCAGAGTGCGATGTAACAATGAGAAATACAACTTTCCTCTAGTTCCTAAA
>NW_022103935.1:685225-696977 GCF_000313985.2 Echinops telfairi | reverse complement strand
AAAATGTTAAAAAAGAAAAAAAAAATAATCCAGGGCTAATCTCAAACTCTCCAGAAAACGGCCCACCTCGACAAGGAACATGAGCACTGCACTGGAAAAGTGGACAGAAAAAAGTGGACTTCAAAGACAGCCAAGGGGACAGCACGCCCGAGGGCAGCTCTGCTCACTGCCACCTGAGAGATGCCATCAAAGCAGCCACGAGCCCCCACCTCACAACCCCGCCAGGCCCAGAGGAAGGCGCAGAAAATACCAGATGCTGGAGAGGCAGTGGGAGATGGGACCCTCACCCACTGCTGGTGGGACCGACCATAAAACTCGACACCCGCTGTGGAAAGCGGTGTGGCGCCTCCTCCCCAAATGGGAACAGAAACACCAGGACCAGCCATCTCTCCTGGGGGACTCCCGGAGCAATCACGGAGCAAAACACGAGCAGAGAGAGATCCGTGCGGACCCGGGGTGCACGCAGCACTGTGCACAACAGCAAGGAGCTGGGAACCCCCTCCGTGCCCGTCGGTGGAGGGCTGGGCAGGTCAGCGCTGATGCACACAGACACTCCCACTGCGCACCGCTACAGAGTGGTGACGACGATGGGACCGTCCTCCACCTGCTGCCATGGACAAGGCACGGGGCTCTGTACGGAGAGAGTCAGCCGGTCCCACAAAGACAAATACCTATGAGTCAACAGTCACAAAAGAAAAACAACAAGGAAAATGGTCTCACATCAAAACAAGCAGGCTTTGATGGGTGTTGGAGAAGCCAGGGCGAGGGCAAAGGGAGCGAAGGGAGAGGAAGAAAATGAATGAAATGTCTCAAATAAAAAATGTCTGTCCCCTCAGAAACCCAGAGGGCTGTGCTACTCCGTCCTAAAGGGTCGCGGTGAGTCGGCGGCACTGACCCTGTCAGAGTGACTTGGTGGAGGTTCCAGACACGGAGTGGGTTCCTCCCGTGACCGTCACGGATCACCTCACAGGTCGTCCTGCGGCCCCACTGCGGGCCCACAGCACCCACCTCAGGCACTGCAGTGCTGCGCTGCGCACCAGGGACCTTCTCCCAAGGCACGTGGTTGCTGGGCGCTGCCCAGCGGGCTCCAGCCCATAGCAGCCCTGTGTCCCCCAGAAAGAAACCGTGGGCAGGAGGGACAGGATGGGCCATCTTTCCTACGTTGTAGCTGCACTGTGTCGGCCCCTCTCACTCAGGGCTCTGCCTTTCTCACTGACTCCTTTTCCCTGCATGACACCCTCTTCCGATTAACACGCCCAAAGTACGTGAGATTTCATCTCACCATCCTTGCTTGTGAAGAACACCCAACTGTACTTCAAGACACATGTGTCTGTCCTTCTGGCAGGCCTCAGGGCAGTCAATATTCTTCACCAACACCATCACTGAAAGACATCGCTGTCTCTGTTCTTCCTTATTCACTGTCCAGCGGTCAAGGGCGTACATTCACGGAAAAGACCATGCCTGGTTCAGGTACAAGTGACATCTTGGCCCAGTCTGTTGATCTTGACAGCTGCTTTATCTTCCCTTCATTTATCACGTTCGTAGATCCAGTTCTAGGGATTTCACCCTTCTTCACATTGAGGTGTAATCCATATTGACAGTTGTGGCACAGAACCCCAATATTTAGCTGGATGCGTGCCCTCTTCCCCAAGGAAAGGCTGGCAGCTGGGTCTAGCTCGCCACCTCGTTCTGGCAGTAGGACACAGAAGGAGTCTCCGGGCATGCCTGGAAGGCTGAGGCTGCGTCCCTCTCCCTGTACGTCTTTCCTCCTTGCTGCCAGCTGGAGCGAAATCATGCACGAGGTGAGCTACAGCAGCCATCTGGAACCAGGAAGTAACCTGGGACGTGTTGGTACGCTGCACAGAGCAACACAGTGGCTGGAGCCTGCGTCCCTTTCCCTGAGGAGCCACCTTACCAAGCCTAGACTTCTGCGCTCTGTGATCTTAGCCAGTTAATTCATGTGGTCCTATTGAGGTGTACTCTAATTCTAGACTCTGCTCTCTAAAACCTGGCTTTGGTAGAAGATCTGAACCACTCTCCATGCCTTTACTCGAGGGTGACCCGCCTCACCTGGGAAGCCGCACCTCTACTTCCCCAGTGAGCTGTGGGAGAAGCAAGGAGACCCGCTGCGGCTGGCTCACCTCTGCCGGCTCACCTGGGGACTGAGCAGCACCACCGCGTGTCTCGGTAGTTTCTGTGAGACACCGCAGCAGATCACGGACCCGGAGGCACAAAGCAACACTCCCGAGAGGTGGTGGCTGCTACTGTTGCTGTTGCGAGTGCCCTCGCGTCAGCCCTGACCCACCGGGCCCTGTGCACAGCACAGCCCTGCACCGCTGGCCCAGTCGCTGCGAGGCCTGAGCCCACGGCTGCAGCCACGGTGTCCGTCCATCTTGTGGAGGGCCTTCCTCTCGTCCACTGCCCCTCCGCGTTACCACACCTGATGTCCTTCTGCACGGACTGGTCTCTCCTGACGGGGGAGGAGGGAGTAAAATGGAGAACAGTATCTTGGAAGAGTTGCACTTTGGGACATCTTTAATCTCCACCTCCTTAGGACTAACCTGGCTATTAATTCTTCTAAAAGAAGCCCCCACTCCTCCCACCCACTGGCTGCTTTGGCAGGCAACTTCTAGGGTATATCCCAGGAGCTGCCCAGGGATGCCATCTCTGTGGCCAGCCAGGCCACCCACCGATCTTACTGCGGATTCCTCCCACCTGCACCCTACAAAAGGAAGCCCTGGTATTGCTGTGGGTTAGGCGCTGGGTTTCTAACCACAAGGCTGGCAGTTCGAACCCACCAGCTGCTCCTAAGGAGGAAGGTGGAGCTGTCTGTTCCTGTAAGGATTTACCGTCTCGGAAGCCCTAAAGAAAAGCTCTAATCCTATACATGGTTGCTGTGCGTCAGGACCAATCCAATGGAAGTGGGTTTGCTTGAACACCCTACAAACTCCCAGGTCAACCCCTCCCCCACTGCCCACATTACTTGCCCCTCCTACCCAGCGTGGCCTTGGTCTCTGTCCTCTAGTCCCAAGCTGGAAGCCCACCTCCTGCCTCACCCACTGACTCACTGAGGGGTCCCCCTTATTCCTCCACACCGGCAGCTTTCTCGCTCAGTCACTATGACTCCCCAAGAAGGTGGGCAGCCTGTGCCTGCTCCAGGGGAAGAGGGTGCGGACCACTGGCTGTCAGGTGCCGAACACTGGCTACCCTTCACTAACGCAAAGCCCCAACAGCCCGCTCTGTCCGCCAGTCCTGCACCAGGCCGGAGGCTTGGCCAGGAGCTCAGGGCCCTCTCCCTGAGGGCCTCCCTTCCGTTCCAGTTGATGAGGGGGCTCCCTACTTCCCTACAGGGGAGCGAAGACAACCTCACGAAAAGGGAAGGAAAGAGGGGCACCAGGTGCTGCGACGACGGAGCGGCCTGCCCCTCGGCCAGCATGGCACACTCACCACTGGAGCGGGTTCTTCACACTTGCAGTCTGTCATTCCCACGGTACAACAGGGCAGGGTAGTGCAGGGTGGGCGGCTCCTCTTTCCTGGTGGGTCTGGGCAAGGGAAGGTGGGGAGCTGCTGCCAGGGCTATATGGTTCAGTTGTGAGTGAACAGCATTCCTGTGGTTGTACTGGAATGCCAGCATGGGACCAGTCACGTTTGCCACCCTGCTGGGTGTAAAAGGAGCGTCTAGAAGCAGGAAATGGCTCTTGGCACCATCAAGAAGAAAGAGCCAGGAGTGGACCCTGTGTGCTGAGCCTCCTCAGTCCAGGAAGCAGCTGTGACAGCAGAGTGGTGGCGGCATCACCACATGCTGGAGCAGGTGACAAAGTGGTGGCCATACCAGCCCACCGAGAGTGAAGTTGAGTGACAGCCAACCAGGACGCTTGCTTGTGGAATGAGGTGCTAGGTTTCCACTAAACTTGAGCTTTAGCAGAGTGGGTGCCCTTGGGGCATTTATCGGCAGCACTCAAAAGCTCCGTAACACTGCCTGAGCAGGGCCGAGACCAAGGGGTCTCCTGGCTGGGGGCCAAGGACCAGAGAGAGGCCTGCCTGTGGGCAGAGCTGGGAAGAGGCCATCCTAAGCAAAGGACTATGTCCTTAATATTTCTGATCCTGAACTGTACCCTATGAACTTCCTGAATTATTAGCCCCCAAATCTTGAGTGTGACCCTTGAGTTCCGTGTAGCTACTGGAGTGCATTACTAAAGCCAACTGAGAGGTAGTAGAGAGTCCTGTGAGGGGCAGTCTGGCTCGGGCTGATGCAGGTAGGGGTGGAGGAGCAGCACGCTTAGGCTCCAGGTGATGAGCATGTGCGGATGGAGGTGGGATGGAATCAGCCAGGGCTGCGGAGGTTGGTGCTTCCCCCGCCCCCAACCTCCCATCACTCTCCAGCCCCGATGCTGCAGCAGAGGCTCAAACTGTTTGAACATCACACAGGGTGAGGGCAGGGGTCCTCTCCCCACAGGGGGCCCCTGTGGCGCTCAGCCCCCCGCCAAGCTATCGGAAGGGCACCCTCCAGCACAGCTTATCCCCTCTGGCTTCACTCCTTGACATGATGGGCAGAGGACCATACACTGTGCCGGCTGCACTGCTAGAATGGAAGTCAAGGGAGGGCGGGCTTATTGTGCTCAGTGCACAAGATGAGCACTCAGGAAACCTGAGATAATAAATTAACCTTAAAACAAAAAGGAGGCCCTTTACTGACCTCACTGTGCCAGACTGGTCACCACCGATACCCCCGCTTGGTTCTGACGAGAAACGTGATGAAGCAGGAAAGCATCTGGGCCTCCAATGAACCGTCTACTCACGAACAGGAAGGGGACCTGGAGGAGCTCCGTTCTGAGGGGACCTTGGGGTGGGGCCGGGGGCATGAAAACTGAGGGACTACAGCCATCTCCAGGCCACAGGACAGCAGGCTTCTGTGTCTACAGCCTTTTGGTCCCTGGGTTTGTAGCTCCGCCAAATGATATGCTGGCCACTGTCCTGCAAAGGAATTGGACAACGTACTACGCAAATGAGTCCTATAAAGCCCTAGTGATGGTTGGTTAATTACTAATCAGATTAGGTGACTAGCTTACCCAGGAGACTGGTCAGATCATCATCTTGGGGAGAAGAGTAGGCTTACAAAAAAAACCAACCCCTGAGATTGAGGGGACACCTCACTAGCAGCAAGAAGGGTCAGGAGTAGATGGGTACATCCACAGACAACGTCCAAGCCACTGCCATCCAGTCAATTCCGACTCAGAGGGACCCTCCAGGACACAGCAGAACCGCCTGCTTAGGATTCTGAAGCTGTAAACTTTACAGGCGCAGGAAGCAGCATCTTTGTCCCAGGTGGGTTTGAACTGCTGACCATGCAGTGAGCAGCCCAATGCAGACCCCACTGCCAACCAGGGCTCAAGACCCTCTTAGAACTGGGAGAGAGAGAGAGAGAGAGAGGTGACACCAGAGGCAGCACTGCAGGGGCACACATGATCACAGGGACACGAGACGCTGGGAACCAAGAGACCAGCAGAAGCAGTGGGCTCGCCCACCTACAGAGAAAGAGCTGAGGGTCAGGCAGAAGGCTTGGGCAGAGCAGGCGCCTCGGGGACTTGTCAAAGGTGCTACTAAGAGGTCACCTGGCCGAGGTGGATCTGCCTGTGTGCCCAAGACCAATTCTGCTCGGAAGCCTCTGCTTGGCCTTGTCACTATCACTTGTCACTTCCCTAAGCACCCCCACAACTATGAGTTCTGTGTGGCCATTGCAACAGCTTATGAAGCCCAGCCGAGAGTCACGGGCGAGTGGGTGGGGCAGCTGATGAGGGAACTGGTTGGAGGAAGTGGGGATGAGGTTTGGCTGGCTCAGCCTGCCTCACAGCTGGTCCTGGTTGCCCCCTTCTCCTGAGGCTGGAGGACCTGACAGTCACCACCGGGGTGTGCCGCCCAACCCCATGGAGATCTGAGGGACAGAGCAGAGGGGTAAATTTAGGGTCAATTGGGGCAGCTGTGACAGAACCTATTGGCTAAGGTGACCAGACGTCCCGCTTTTAGTGGGACAGTCCCAATTTTTAACAATTTCTTCTCATGTCCTGCGGCGTTTTTAAAAAGTCCCAATTTTTTAAAAGAATGCACGACAAGCTAGTATATGGTTTTCGGCGGCCATGTGGCCATTTCGCCAGGATATGAGTCTTATCAATGGTGTCCCGATTTACCAATGTTAAAATCTGGTCACCTTACCATCAGCCCTCTGCAGTCACCACCCTGTCCCTGTGCAGTCAGTCCCGATTTTCCCAGTTACCCTTTCCCCTGAAGGCTCCTGCCAGTGTCACCTCCCTTGACCTGTCAGCAGGTCACCACTCCCTCCTCCTCAAAGGAGCATCTCACCCCATGGCCCCCGAGACCCCAGCCTGAAGCTCCGTCCCCACGGTCTCTTGGGAGCAGGCACAGCAGTGCACTCTGCATCCCAGGCTTCGTGGCCTTAAGCTCACCTGTAAGACGGGAGAGACACGGTGGAGATGAAGACAGGTGAGCAGGTGGACTGCCGTGCCTTCAACCATGCTGCTGCAGCGCTGCGCATCTACGTGAGTGTCAGCTGCCCACAAGGGCCCCCCTCAGGGCAAATCTATGAAGGACCCCTCCTCCCTCCTCCTGCTCCATTCGTGGATAGAAAGAATCCCAAGGAGCCAAGCATGTGTAAGAATGCACTAAATCTTGGGGAGTTGAACAATATCCAACCGAGCACGCCGTCTAGGCAGGTCTCCCAGCACAGGCCACCACAGGTGTGGCCACAGAGGCCCTGCCTGCCCTCTCATGGGCACAAAAGGGGCTGGAGCACAGAGGACCAGAGTGGGCCCTGCAGAGACAAGCATGCTCGGAAGCATTCTAGAATGTTCAGTTTCTGGCCACCGTTTTCAGACGGGCTGTTAAGCATCTTCTCAGGGTCCTTCCCCACTTCTCCCTGGACGACTGTGGTGAAGAGGCCACTGCTCGGTCACCTCGAATGCCAACGGCTTCCCACTGACCACTGCATGACAGAAGGAGGCCTGCCCAGCCCTGTGCCACCCCTGCCTTCCTGTGACGCTTGAGCGCCACCAGGTCCACCTCAGCAGCTCCCAGTCCACTGATTCACTAGTGCTGCAGACAGCCTGTGGCTGCCACCCCCAACCCACAGCAACCCGCAGGCAGCGTAAGCCACCGGAAATGGGGCGGCCAGCTCCCTCTGAGGGCCCAGGGTGCACAGGTGGCAAAAAGCGGTGGCAAGCTCGGGCTGGGACCCTGGTGGTGGTCAGGAGAGCTCTGTGTAAATGAACAGCCAGCCCTGAGTGTTCACCACATGGGCGAGAGCCTCCCTAAAAGGGAGGAGCACGGCCTGCCCCAGAGCTCAGGACATGCATGTGCACCCTGACGTGGGCGTGGCAACGGTGCCTTCCGGGCCCGGCATCGGCCACCAGCAGGAGCATGCAGAGGCCCTGTGCTGACCACGCTGGAGAACTCAAACATGGTCTCTGGAAGGACCAGCAACACAGGGTGGGTGTCTCTGGGGTCAACAGCAGCCAAAGCCTCTCCCTCAGCCCAGGCACCTGGGGCTCCACACTTTGTCCGGCCAGCAGCCCAGCACTGGCCTCCAGGGCACTGTACCCACCAGCGTATGGCTCACACATGCCTCCTGACCTCAGCCCCCCTCCTGAGCCACTCCCACCTCGTGCCATCAGACAGGCAATGATCCCACCCACGACAGCAGCTGGCCTAGCAGTATGGTCACCTCTCTAATTCCCACTGGAGAGTTTCCTGTCAGTGGGGCTGGGGACCAACTGGTCCGAGAGATGAAGGGTGACTGGCCTATCTTCATAGCAGCCAGAGCAAGGCCAGAGAGGCAATGTGCCAACCCTGAGCAAAAAGCAAGTGTCCCTGAGCCCATCCTCATTTTAGATGGCCCCTGCCATTGGAGGGGACACAAGGAGTCTCCTGTCACTTCAAGTCCAATCATATTTTTGCCAATGTGACCACAGATTTGCAAAAAGAACCTGTGGTTCCCAAAGCTTTCTGGGTTTGGGCTTTGGGAGGTGGGAGGCAGCTCGGCTCGCCACCGGGAAACCAGGGCTGCCGGGTAGGAAGCCCAGCGTCTCTGCCCACAGCACGGAGCGCCCCCAGGAGACTGTCGTCCATCTGTCCAACTATCTGTGCCCAAAGAGAATGCCTCCCCGCCTGTCCTCTGCCCTTTGCATCCATCTAATGGGGTTCCAGCATGAAGCCAAGGACGAGCCATGGACTGGCGACACCTGGCCGAGCAGAGCAGCCTGTGGGGCCTGGTATGGTCTCACACAGTGGGGGCTGAAGAGAGCGGAGAGGAGCGGCATGCAGGGGACACACAGCCCTTACGGTGTGAGCTCCCACTGAGCAGAAAGGAGGGGAGGGGGCTGGTGCTGAGTCCCCTCTGGCTTGGGTTCCCCTTGTCACCACGCCCTCCTTCATCCACTTCCTAAATCTGTTTCTTGGGAACATAAATTATGCCCTGCATGCAAAAGGCACCCTGCCAGTGAGCACTGTGCTCACCAGTCAGCCCTTCCACACAGTGCCGGAGCCCAGGCCCAGCAGTCAGCCCGGCGCTCCCCGGGCAGGAGCCTTCCCAGACACCTTGTCCTCTCCTTGGGCCCAGCTTCTGGCTCATGGCTGGGATTTTAGGAACAAATGACATTCCTTAAACTGCAGTCATGCCACAGGGCTGCCCAGCAGCAGCTGACTTCCACAAAGCCGAGAAGCCTGTCCCAATGCTGGATAAGAACACAGCACTGCCCAGCACTGGGCATAGAGAGGATGCCCCAGGACCAGGGGAGTCGGGGCTTAGCACCCCCACACAAGTTCCTTGAGAAATAACTGTATAGGGTCTCCAAGGAGACAGGGCTCGGGATGCCACCTGATCCTCAAAGCAGACCATAATCCCCCTTCACTTAAGTCCCTGGTGGCGTTGCCATTGACTTCCAGTCTGGGGACACTAGGCAGTTCCACCATCCCTTCAGCAGTGCTCAGCGTTGCTGCATCAACAGCACAAGCGGAAATGTGCTCACTTAAGTCACATGTGACCCTCCTTTGCTGACAGATCACATGTGAGCAAGCAAGCGAGTTTCAAAATAGCTGACTCCCTAGCAAGTCACAGTCATCTCCTTACCCAATCACAGCAGTTCTCTGCTCTTCCTGGAATCCGTGGCTTCCACTGAACCCCGCACGAGCAGCCGTCTGTGTGGCCCTCCGGGAAAGACACCGAGTGAAAAGCATCGACCTCAAAGGGGCACAT
The DNA here is from genome assembly GCF_000313985.2 of Echinops telfairi. Classification (NCBI taxonomy): domain Eukaryota; kingdom Metazoa; phylum Chordata; class Mammalia; order Afrosoricida; family Tenrecidae; genus Echinops; species Echinops telfairi. The sequence continues at coordinate 687,712 of NW_022103935.1, read as the reverse complement.
CGTACAGGATGATGGCACTCGAGTTCCACTGGGAATCTCACAACAGCAGGGACAGCAACAGGTGACCAGTAGCCAGGGTACTGCGGGACCAGGTGGGCTCTAAAGGGGGCTGTACAAGGGTGGGGCAGCAGTGGGTCTTGACTGCAGTGGGGACACCAGGCTCCCCATAGAATGAGCAGCAAAGCATTCACTCGGGCAGACATGCACGTGCATGGACGTGCACACGCATGAGGACACTGAGTCGGGTAAAGTGGAGGTGCAACTATGATGGACAGTGCTCACATTGGGGGGAGCAGGGTGACGGGTGCTGGGAACCCACCTGCAAGCAAAATTATTTTTAATTTGTTGCCGTTGTTAATAACTGAAGCTAAATAAAAGGTTTGGAGTTTTCTTTAAGCTAATTACTAGCGCAGAACAGGCCCCCCGAGGGCTCCTGCATGCCAAGCGTCCATCAGTGGATGGTGAGCCCCCCGACTCAGCTCAGTCAAAAGAACCAGAGCTGTTGGACGTGGAACCCAAAAGCCCAGAGGCCTGGGCCCAAGTGGCCCAATTGGAGCCCAGGAACACCACGGTGTGGGCAGGGGAACACACAGGAAAGCAAAGGGCTGTTGGGAAGGGGAGGAGGCGGCTTGGGCCCAAGGGCTCCTGCTAGGCTTCAAGCAGGGCTTGAGAGGCGGGAAAGTCAGAAAGCAGTTGGAGCAGGTAAAAGGAATCCCGATGTCCAGGCAAAGCCTGAGCTCTGTCCCCGCCTCTCCTCTCCCCTCCATAGCTAAGGAAAAGGAGGCTTTAGTGAGGGGGCCGGAGTCAGGGTCAAGCCCCTGGACAGAGCCTGGCTACTCCTTGTGCCCTCAGTGACTGGCACAGTGAGCACGAGGGAGGGGAAGCAGCTTGGGTCTGCCTCGTGCCCCGGCTACCACCTGCCCAGGTTGCTCCGGTTTGTGCACCCCTCTTCCTTTTCAGCAGCTGGACAAGCAGTCTCACAGTCCCTCCTTGAGGGCCGTTCTCGGACTCCCTCGCCTACTGGCTTACAGGACCCACGTCACATGCCAGGAGACAACCAGGCCTTGCCTCATGGTGCTTCATCTATAGGACACCAACTGCCACAGCAGGGCAGGGCAGCGCAGCACAAGGGACGTCACCACCTGTTTCTGAGGAAATGGCCACACTGAGCAGAGACCTGGCTCCATGGGGAGGGGCAGATCCCCTTCCAAGTGCCTTCAGGTGGGAGTGCCTCATACCCTCTGCTCGCTGCTGCACCAGGGGCTCGCCATGGTGCAACTGTACTCCCAGGGGACACCTATCTGTCTCAGAACCCACTTCTGGTGGTCACACAGCGGCATGCTACTGGCATCGAGGGATTAAGGCCATAGACGCTGCTGACCACCCTGCCATGTCCAGGGCTGCTCAGCCCCCATGGGCGGGACTGTCAAGCTCACTGTCCCAGTCCACCGTGGGGACGATGGAAGCCCTAGATGGTTTAAGGCTGCGAAGGATCCCTGGGTGGTGTCACACCAACTGAAAGGCTCAAGGTCTGAGCCACCCAGAGGCACCCTGGAAAAAGGCCTGCAGACCTACTTCTGAGAATCAGCCCCTGAGAGAGGGCCCAAGGAGCACAGTTCCTCTCTGACCCCTGGGGTCCACACGAGCCGGCAGCAGCTGTCAGCCTCTGGCCCAGGAGAGTCCCTAACGGGCAGCCTCGCCAGTGACCACACAGAAAGAGCCCTCATGCACTCAGTTTCACTCTTCCACAAACCCCTTTCGCTGACCATCACTCGGGTTTGACATATAGGAAGTGGCCTACTTGGCCCCGGGGCTACCTGGCCTGGGTGGCTGCAGCTGCAGGGCAAGAAACAGGCTTCTCTATCTTCACAGGTCACTGTGGCCTGAGCCAGAGCCAGCCCAAAGGGCCAGGCACAGCAGGAGGTCCTAACCGTGCTTCCCTCGGTACCTTCGACCTCGGGTAACAAAAGTCACAAGCCAGCTCTTTGGGAGAGAAGAGGACGCACAGGGGAGCTGTCAGGAATCATCAAGAAGGCGGCGGGTGTCCTGGGCCACCCCCTCCCAGAGCCAGATCATACCAGGTGTGGGGAGCCTTCTAGAAGCCGGTCACTGAGCGAGGGCAGCTTCCAGAGCCCAAATCCACAGATTTGGGGTTAAGCGTGGAGCAGCCTCAGCAGGATGACATCATACTAGAGACATGACCCCCTTGGGGCAACCACGGGGAGGGGGCGCCGTCCGAGGACGCCCCCACGCATTCCCAGGCCCCCCAGCTCGGCACGCCAAGCCTAAGCGCCCCCACCCCGTATGTCGGGTGTTCCCACTCCTACCCCCTCCTCCAAGTCAGCACGCCAGACCTCCACCCCCAAGCCAGGACCCCCACACCGGGTCCGCGCCCGCGCCCCAGAACCCCAGTCTTCTGACGCCCCCCGCACCCCACACCGGGTCCGTCCCCTAGCACCCCGCCCCGCGCCCCCGGCAGCCCAGCCC
>NW_022103935.1:672370-684256 GCF_000313985.2 Echinops telfairi | reverse complement strand
GCTCTCTCCCTTAATTATTCGATGGGCAGATGCACTCTGCCCTATGGGGTGGCTATGAATCCCAATCTTACTCCGTGCCGGTGGGTTTTTGGCGAGGACATCTTCCTGCATGCCAGATCCCCATTTCTGAGCAGTTCTCCCGCCAAACCTGAACTTGAAGGGGACAGGATCAAAATCTGGTGGTGTAATGGGTTACTGGTAGTGCATTGGGCTGCCACCTGCAACGTCAGCAGTTTGAAACCACCAGCTACTTCAAGAGAGAAAAATGAGGCTTTCTACTCTCGGAAAAAGTTACCGTCTCAGAAGGCCACAGGGGCAGTTCTACCCTGTCCTATAGGGTCACTATGAGTCAGTGAGTTTGGTTTGGGGGGTTTGGAGGCTCCCAGGGTCCAGAAATCACACTGCCGCTCACAGAGCGGTCTTCAGAGGTCCAGCCCCTTCCTCCGCCCACTAAGAGCCTGCGGTCTGGTGAGAGAAGCCATGCCCGCCACCCTACCAGTTTCCAGAGGTCAAGGGCCGCGCCCTCAGCCCTCCAGCCAGACCACTATGCTTCTGGCATTCTGAGTAGGTGTACCCTGAGTCTGGGGTCCAGGTGGACAGTCCAGCAGTGACTAGAGGGTCACTCAGTGGGCCAAGCTGGCCCAGCTGAGCACTACCTGCCCTTAGAATCCATTCTTGGGTTTGCCCATGACCAGGGCCGCTCACTCTGCTCTGCCCTGTTCTCCTGACCATGGCTCCCAGGCCCCGTGCAGCCCTGGCAAGGGGGCCACCCAGAGGGTGGGGGCTGCACCAAGGGCCTAAGCCTCTGCTGACCTCCAGGAAGTCTGTCTGGATTGCATACAGCCCCCTCCGAGCTACCTTCTGAAGCAGCCGGATGGCTCCTCAGCAGGGCAGCCCCGCTGGCCTGTGACCTGAACTGGCCCCAAACAGGAGCTAGACCTTTGTCCCTGCTGCAGCTCCCTCCCCCGGGCCCTGGTGAGACAGCCGGGCAGAGGAGGGGTCAAGAACACGGGTTTCCCTCCATCTGACCAACGCACAGTGGCTCTGGGTCTCTGGACCCCCTCTCCCTCCCCCACCAAGGAACCTGGAACCCTCTAAGTGAGAACTGCTGGGGCTGCTGGGGTCCCCCTGTCTAGGGGACCTGTGTGGGCCAAAGACTTCCAAGACAGCCCCGAGGCCAAACCAGAACAGGGCTTCCGGGAAGGAGCAGGCTTGGAACTGGGCCTGTGTTGAAATTCAGCCCTCCTGGTCATGGCACTAAGGAGTCCTGGTGATGCAGTGATTCAGCCCCAGGCTGCCAATCGCAAGGTCAGCAGTTCAAAACCACCAGCCATTCCTTGGGAGAAAGATAAAGCTTTCTCCTCCCAGAAAGAGTTGCAGTCTTTCAAGACCCCAGGGACGTTGCTGGTTGGGTCCCTCTGAGACAGCGTGGATTCAAAGGCAGGGAGTCAGGAGAGGTCATGGCACAGTCCTTGGGTTGGGGTGGAGTCCCTTTCTTGGACACATGACCCCTGGGAGGGAGGGTGTTGGGGCTCTGGAGGAAGACACAAACCCCAGACCCAAGAGCCCAAGAGGTCTTCCCTGCCAGCCCGTGGAGTGGTGGACACGTGCAGACCCTGCCTGGGTGACCCTGCTTCCTCCTGTCTCCTGCTCACGGCAGCCGGTCTTGGTTGCAATTGTGGCCCAAGACGACGGCCAGCCAGAGATATGCTGCTGGAGAGGGCTGCAGACCGGGAAGCTTCCAGAAGAAGGGGACCCACAGGTGAAAGCCTGGCCGTGAGCGGGGTGTAGCACCCCTTGGTTACCCTCTTATCACACTGTCAAGCCTGGTTGAGTGGCATGCTTGGGGAAGTGGTGGTGGGAGGAAGTGCAGGAGGAATTCGAAAACTCCGGGCTGGTGGGGTGTTATCGGGAACCATCCAGCCCCCACCTCTGTGGCCCCACAGACAGCTGGCTCTGCGAGTTGGGGAACAGACACCGAAGGAAAACGTGCCTCCCCTCCAGGCTGACAGGAAGGGCACCGCCCAGAGGACGGGGCCCTCACGTGAGACCATCCGGGAGGCCCTTTCCTGAGGATGTCCCCCGCCAACCTCTGCTGTCCCTTCCCCTTGCAGGGTGCTGTCCCTGGGCTGGACATTCTGGTAAAAAACATGGCTGGAAGGAGGTGCTCTGTGAGCCAAAGCCAATTCCCCTCAAAGCCCCCAGAGCCCCCTTCAGAGACCAGGGAGCAGGGTCGGGCCAGTGGGTCTCCGCCCAAAGCCATGGCTAGTGGGTAGCTCAGCCACAAGAACCGGGTGAGCTGTGTGGACATGGGCAAACCCAAGAATGTCTGCTGATGGGCTCCAAGGGCTGGTGGGGCCTGCAGCATTTCGGACTCGGCCAGGCCAGCTTGGGCCAGCAAATGACCCTCTAGTCACTGCTTGACTGGCTACCTGGACCCAGACCCAGTGGGGCCCTGATTGAACCTGCTCAGGATGCCAGAAACTCCGTGTAGAGACAGGAACCACATAAGACTGCACGTGCAGGTCATCTGCCGGCCACCACGAGGGAGACCCTCGCTCCAGCACAACTCCACGTCTCCACCCCTCATCCATCCCGCTGCCCGGGCGGGGTTTCCTCACTGAAGGCCATCTTGGACCTGGAGTGACACACGCCTCCTCCACGCTGCGTGTCCATCCCACAAGCCTGCGGTGAAGCTGGTTCCGTTCACACCAGCGGCACGAGCCAAGGGGGCAAGTGGATGCTCTCGTCTTGGTGTCCGGGTCATTAGTTTAGCATTTACCCACAGTGCAATGACTGCTCAAACCAGGGGCCTCTGGGTGCCTCCTGCCCCATCTGGTGTTTATCAGAGACTCCTGGTGCTCCCCGTGCGTGAGTGACGGGGTAGGACTGGGCCCCACCTAACTCGGGGGTCAAAGCAAGAAACCATGTCCCCAAACAAGGTCACACTCCACATTCGCAAGCTTAGGGCTTCAGTTTTGCGTGGGGACCCTTGATTCCGTTTACAGCAGGGGTTCCGTGACAAGCACTCACACCTGCCTCAAGGTCCAGCCCTCGCTGCTGCTGCTTCCCGTGGGCACCGCCAGGATGAGCTGATGGGATGTGAGCTAGCACCGGGAGAAACTCCCTCTCTCCTGTGGAGTCGACACCAGCTCAGAGTGGCCCCCTAGAGCAGAGGAGAACTGCCCCTTTGGGATTCTGAGACTGATCCTGACGGAGCCGACATCCTCATCCCTCTCCCGAGGGCCAGCTGGTGTGTTCCGACCTCCAGCCCTGCAGGGCAGCAGCTGTGCTCATAGAGCAGGCAGCCTCATCATCGTTCTGGAGGAGAAAGTGGTGAACTTGAACTGCTGACCTTGGGGATAGCAGCTCCGTGGGTGGCCCCAAGACCACCAAGGTCCTGCTGACAAAGACCTGCCGACCAGGACACCAGGCCCTTCCGTGCCACTAAGAAGGCCACCTCTGGGTTACCGACTCCCCTCCCCTCCCCTGTCCTCCCCTCACCGGATCACTATGAGTGGGCACTGACTGGGTGACAGTGTCCCACGCAGGGTGAGGGGTGGTGGCAGGCAGGAAGGGGGCTGTGCTGGCTCGGGGCCCATTGGGGGCTCTCTCCATCCATGGGGTGAGGGTGGGGTGCCAGGTGGGGGTGCAGTTGCAGGAAGCCCTGATTTGGCTTCCCCATCCTGGCAGCAGGAACATGGGGAAAGACAGCAGTCAGCAGTAGTGGCCTGGGGCCTGCCCTTGGGGTGACCCTCTCCCCCACCCCCACCCCCGCCAAGGCCCTCAACTAACACAGGATGGAGTCACAGGGCTGCCGCTGCCTGCTGCCAGGAAGGGGCTGCCATGGCTTGTGCTGACTCGCCAAACAAGGAGCCTCAGCAGCCCAACTCCCAGGAGGCCCACAATCACCAGGCGCCCACTGACCCAGAGAGTAGGGGGCTGGGGCTGGGACCCTGGCAGATCAGGGTGTGGGCAGGAGGGCGCTGGTCCTGCAGGTAGCCCCAGAGCTCAGAGTAGGTGTGGAGCCGATGCAAGAGCGCTCTCTCTAGAGGCCCTCAGCCTGTTTCTGTCTGTCCTCCATGCACCCCTCCCCTGCAGACTGAGGGCAAGGAAGGAGGAGGACACCCCCCCCCAACCCTGCCCTTGAGCCTCTGCCTCTGCCTCCGCACCCCTCCTGCCGTGCCTGTCTCCCTGCAGACTTCAAAAGGGAAGGCTGGTCAGGTCTCAGGAAAGGCTCGTCTGGCCCCTGGCCCGTGGCCTTGGATTGTCCCTCCCTTTGGCCTCTCCAGAGCCAGCAAGTCTGTGTCTGTCCAGGTTGACCAGGGGAACAAACTCACAGACACTCGTGTGGATGAGAGCGCTTTATAGGAGGGCGGGCCAGAAAGGGGGACTGATCCCAGGGATCGACATATAACCCCCTCCCTGGGGGATGGACAACAGAAAAGTGGGTGAAGGGAGACATCGGACAGTGTAAGATATGACAAAATAATAATAATAATTTATAATCAAGGGTTCATGAGGGAGGGAGGGGAAAAATGAGGAGCTGATACCAAGGACACAAGTAGAAAGAAAATGTTTTGAGAATGACGATGACAACAAATGGGCTTGACACAATGACTGTATGTATGGATTGTGATAAGAGTTGTATGAGCCCCCAATAAAATGATTTTTTTAAAAAGCTTTATATACAACATCAGTAGAATATCAACAAGACATCCCAGCCTAGTCCAGATCAAGTCCATAAGCCTGATATTAGCCCATAGGTCCGAAATCAATCTATAAAGTCCTCTTCAAACTCTCAAAACCCATGCAATGATGCCAAATTCAGGAAGATCACAGGCCAGTGGGTGGGAGGTCTTGCAGATCCAGTGGCGTTGTAGGCATCTCAGCACTGGCAGGGGTCTCCTCCGGCTCCAGAGGTCTGGCTCCATCAGCCTCTCTCCATGTGTCTTCTTAACAGGGATGTCTCACAGGGAGGGAGCAGAGAGAGAGTGTGTCTCCCACCTCCAAGGAAGAAATACAGGAGTTCCCAGCATCCTCAGGAGAAGGCCAGGCCCACACAGAGGCCTCATCCTTATTAACAGGCTAGACTTCACCCCTACACTCTTAATCCTCAAATTGACATCAGATTGTGTAACTACCACAAAGTCCAAGTGTCTCACCGTCGCGCTAAGGGGCAGCCTTTCCCTGGGGTCCCCTCTTAATGTTTCACTTGTCCGGATCGGTGACAAAACCTTCTCAGATGTTTCCACAGCTCAGGCGATTAGAAGCTTAAGGCTGAAGAGCTGCTGATTGTTCCAGAAACTCCAAGTACCAAGCGTGCAAGGTTCCCCGTGTCAGCACAAGTGTTTTTGCCGACGACCGTTCAAAGGCCGGTCAGCAGGGCGCTGCTGGAGACCCGAGCTGGACTCGGAGAGGATGTCAGATGGGTTTGGGCTGAAAGCTGAGAATGGCAGTAAGTCATTTATTTGTGTCTCATTGACTTTGCAAAGGCATTCGACTGTGGCAAGCTATGCAGAGCCTTGAAAAGAAGGGGAATTCCAGAACATTCATTGTGCCCATGGGGAACCTGTACTTGGACCGAGAGGCAGAGCATGGGACTACTGTGTGGTTTAAGATCAGCAAAGGAGAGGTGCTGATCTTAAAGGTGCTTATTAAATGTGTGTGCTGAGCAATGCATCCAAGAAACTGCACCACAAAGCAGATGTGAAGGGAGACCACCGACAGTGTAAGATACGAAATAGGAGTATCAATATATAATTGATCAAGGAGTCACAAGGCAGGGGAGGGCAGGGGATGGTGGGGGGGAGAGGAGGCCTTATACCAAGGGCTCAAGTAGAAAGTATTTTGGAAATGATGATGGCAACATATGTACAAATATGCTTGATACAAGTGATGTATGGAATAAGAGCTGTAAGAGCTCTTAAAAGTCATGAAATGATTTTTAAAAGGCAGCATCCGCAGACATCAGGATTGGAGAAAGGTTTATGCACAATGTGCGCCAGGCAGGTGACACAGCCTTGCTCACGGGGGTGAGGAGAACTGGAAGCCGATGAAGGGCAAACTCTTCAGCTTCCACGCTGGATTGCAACTCATGTCAAGAACCCTCACGTGCTCAGAACTGGACACCACAGGCAGCAGGTGACCGAGGAAGACGGACGGCGTCAAGGGCTGCATTTCCTAATTAATGCTCCTGGAAGCAGCCGTCAAGAAACCAAAGATCAGGGGAGGAGGATGGGCAGAGAGGGCAGGGAAAAGGTGGGGCGGGGGGGCAACATTCTTACCGCAGTAGCAACCCTACAGGACAGAGAACTCCCCCTGCGAGTTTCTGAGACGACAGATCCTTGTAAATATAGAAAGCCTCATCTTTCTCCCTTGAAGTGGCTGGTGGTTTCCAACTGCTGACCTTGCCATTAGCAGCCCGATGTGTAACCACTAAAGCACTGGGGCTCCTTTCAAACTCACTGCCATAGAGTCCTCCCAACTCATAGCCACCCTATGAGGCGGCACAAGTGTTCCCGTGGGCTCCTGGGACTGTCACTCCTTCAGAGAGTAGGAAGCCTCATCTTTTTCCTGTAGAGCAGCTGGTGGTTTCAAACTGCCAACCCTGATGTTAGCAGCCCAACGCACATAACCCACGACACCACCAGGGCTCCTTTTAGCATCCCTCTCGGGCTGAAAGATGCATAACACTCAAGGAGTTGATTTCCAATCCACTTAGCCGGATCCAGTTAGTCTTGCATACAATTTCCGAGTCATCTCGAGAGGGGATCAGTCCCTGGAGAAGGACATCATGCTTGGTAGAGTGGAGGGTCAGTGAAAAAGAGTGGTAGTTATATAATCACTTGTCACTTTGAGAAGATTAAGAGTGAAGGTCAACTGGACACCCCCTTACTGAAGGGTTGTGGGGAGGGGATGAACCAATCAGGGTGCAGGGTAGCAACGATGAAACATAACTTTCCTCTAGTTCTTGAATGCTCCCCCCCGCCCCCACTATCATGATCCCAATTCTACCTTACAAATCTGGCTAGACCAGAGGATGTACACTGGGACAGATAGGAACTGGAAACACAGGGAATCCAGGACAGATGATCCCTTCAGGATCAGTGGTGAGAGAGGCGATGCCTGGAGGGTGGAGGGAATGTGGGGTAGAAAGGGGGAACCGATAACAAGATTCTACGTATAACCTCCTCCCTGGGGGATAGACAGCAGAGAAGAGGGTGGAGGGGGGGACGTCGGACAGTGTAACTTATGATAAAACAACAATGATTTGTGAATTATGGAGGGTTCGTGAGGGAGGGGGTAGTGGGGAGGGAGGCGGGAAATGGGCAGCTGATATTAGGGGCTAGAGTAGAAGGCAACTGTTTTGAGAATGATGAGGCCAGCGAATGTACATATGTGCTTGACACAATGGATGTATGTATGGATTGTGATAGGAATTGTACGAGCCCCCAATAAAATAATTTTTTTAATAAAGAGTGAAGGACTGGAGTCAAGACTGTCAATCAGGTCAAAGCCAATGAGGCTTCTGTGTAAGCATGGCCTTTTCCTGAGGATTCTGGGAACTCCCGTATTCCTCCTGGGAGACGGGAGACACTCTGTCTCTGCTGACTTCCTGAGAGACATTGCAGCTGACAAGAACCATGGCGCTATGCTAGTGCTCTGAGCTGGAGAAGCCACGCAGTGACCCCTGCCAGTGCTGAGATGCTTACAACGCCACTGGATCCACAAGACTTCCAGTGGGAGTAGCCAGCCCCCCACAACTAACCACGGGTTTGATAGGCACAATTGTACTGTTAAGATATACAAAGATCATCGTAAAGTCAGAGAGGTAGAGGAGATAGAAGAGAGAGTGCAATAAAGAAGTCAGACACATTTCATGGTAGCATGCTCACCTCAGCTCCTCTATGGTCCACGTGCAGGTGGGGGACGAGAGGGCAGGAGAGAGCTCTCATGAGGCTTTATTTGTAACCAAAGCTTCTATATCTTTGGGGGCATGCAAGCCCTCTGATTACAGATAACAATCTACGTCATAGGAAGGGGTTGTAACATAGGCAATACAAGCAACAGGAGGGGGATGACCTACGGGTGTACCCGCAATAGTAAAGGGAGGGAATAGAGGTACATATGTGGCAAGATGGGCGGACCCCAGACTCAATGTAGAGGCCTAAACTTAGCCAACCTTGAGTGGTCCCGGGCTTGCCTTTGGGCACTCCTTCAAGGGAACAACATCAGAAGGGAATGGGCCCTACTTAGGGTGAGTCAGACTAGACAGTCTGGTTGCTCTGGACACCCTTAAGGGGAATAACTGCTGATCTACTTTCAATGACCGCCTAGTGGACAGTCATTCACCATGTGTAGCAAGCAGCGTCTTGGGCATATATTTGGGGGAGATAACTTGGGAGAAATCGTTCTGCTTCCCACAACTTCTCACCCACTGGTCTGTGATCTTCCTGCATTCGGTGTCATTGCATGTGTTTTGAGTCTGAAGAGGACTTTATAAATTAATATCGGATATATGGGCTAATATCAAACTTATGGACTTGATCTGGGCTGGGGTGTTTTCTCAATAGTCAATTGCTCTTGTACATAAAGCTCTTTCTTATACGCATAGGAGCGTCTGTGAATGTTTCTCTAGTCTACCCAGACTACCACCAAGAGGAGGGCCCTCAAAGAGACGATTGCAGCCATGGACCCAGACGTAACGGACTGGGAGGTGCGGTGGTGCAGGACTGGGCGGTGTTTCCTTCTGTTGTCTATCAGGTCACTCGGACTCGGAGCTGATCGGATGGCACCTGACCATCACAATAGGCCAGCTTTGGGTGCCCCAACTAGATTTTGTAACTCCCCTTGTCAGATTGTAAGGGGTTCTGGAGAGCCTGTTTCTGTAGCCAAAAACAGAGACCAGGTTGATTGGTGAAATTCTAGGTTATTCCTGCGAGCAAGAGGAAAACAGCCAGGTCTCCCCTCTGAGCTGTTTCTGGTTCAGCCCTGGCCCCCCTTAAGTTAATCTACAGAAACAGGTTCTGTACGACGATTAAAGAAGGGGAATAGCAGGTTTCACAATGTTCCAAAATGCAATGGACCCTCTAAGGAGGCAGCTTCTACAATGCTCACTAGGAAATTAGACCAACATTTCTCCAGGGGCCATTAGATTGTCATCCCCTGAAGCCTCATGGGACCTTGTTTATCCAAATCTGGGTGGTGTCTCCTGTCTGGCTACTTATCTTACTGACCTTGCTAGCCTCCTTCCTGAGCTGGAGCATCTCTGCTGATTAAGCTGAAAAGGAACTTTGACTGTAAGGGAAACAAACGGGTGGTTACATTTTGGGTTTTTAAAGGAGTACTGTAACTTGAGGCCTTTGATCTTGCTGGAAAGGTCCTGAAATCAATCTTCATGGGACCCTACTTGGATGGTCTCAGGCCAGGCCCCCACCCCACCCCACCCCATCATTCGGGGCAGTTGGTGTTGCAGGGGTGCTGGTGGGCTGCAGAGGCGTCAGACTGTCCAGTGGCAGCGCAGCAGTGGGTACAGGATGGGTGGGGAAGGTGGAGGGCAGGAGGACCCCCATAGCACGCACAGCCCCCAGCTAACTCTGGGGGTCAGCTGGCAGGAAATATGGGGAAGCAGAAGAAGGAAGCGACGTGCCAAGCAGAAGTGGGCACGGCTGCGTCTCGGGAGAGACCGCAGGCAGCGGAAATGGGGAAATGACCGGGTGTGGGTGCTGGCTGGGGGCTGAGGAGGGACAGGGTGGGGCCCGCCGGTGGTTGCTGCTGGAAGCTGCTGCGGGCAGTGGAGTCTGCAGCTCCCATCACGGGTGCCTCTTGGCTAAAGACCCCCGCGGTGCTGCCTCTGTCCTTCGGAGGGACGCCCTCTTGCTGGGGCCGACACGCAAGATTCCGCCTGCCTCGCGGGGGTGGGGGCAGGCCGACCTACGTCCCAGCGCCCGCCCCGGGTCGCCGCCAGCCGCGCGGCCAGGGCGCCCCCTGGTGATCACACGTGGCCGTAGCGCAGACGTCCGTGCGTAGACGTCCCCCGCGGTCTGCGGCTTCTCCGGCCCCGCCCCGTCGTTAGGACACGCCCCCAAGGCCCGGCTGGAGCGTGCGGCTGGCGTGGCGCCGCGAGCGGCGGCGGACGGTTTGTGGGCGGGACTTCCGGCCACGCAGGCAAGCGTCTTCCGGCCGTGCTTGAGGGTGGTCCGGCCGGCCCACCGGCGGGGAAGGTGAGCAGCTCCGCAGCGGCCGGCCCGGGACCATCCGCGCCCCGCGTCCCTCCCCCTCCGCGACGGGCGCTGGGCCACGAGATCGCGGGCGGGAGCGGGGAGGAGGGATTGTGCGCGTGAAAGAGGGACAGCCGACGTGGACCACAGCGAGTGGGGACGTCAGTGCGTGGGCCCAGCGCGTGTGGACGGGGGGGTGTGTGGACAGGCGAGTGGACAGTTGTGGGTATGCGTGTGGACAGTTGTGGGTGTGCACAAGTGAGCGTGGATGGGTGTGAGAGGGAGCACAGACAAGTGTGCCGAGTGTGGTCGCAGAGTGAGAGCCGAGGACATGTGAGTGGATGAGGACGAGTGTGTCCCAGAGGGTGTGAGTGTCCCCGAGTGGGACAGAGGAACAGGGGTCAGCATGTGCACAGACTGACAGACGGGCTTGTACCTGGGAGAGTGAGGAATTGTGGGTGGGCCCTGTGTGTGCAAGTGATCGTGTGACCCTTCGGACTCCCGCAGACCAGGCTGGCCAGGGCTGCCCCCAATGGAGGACCAGTGACCCTGGGACCCGGTGGCACGTGGTGGATGAGCCACACCGTGGTGTAGTGTAGTTATACTGGTGTCTGGGGGGAATGGGGAGGTGGGCGGTGGCAGCTGCTGGCCCTGGGCTGTGACTGCCCTGCCCTCACAGGGTCCAGTGACCCTCACCTGCAAAACAGGTGGGACACCTGCCCTAAAGCAGCATGTGAAACGCCCCCGCCGCCCCTTGTCGGGGTGCAGCAGGAGCCTTGCGGCCGAGGGGGTGGTTGCCAACGCCGGGACAGCTGCTTTTCTGAAAAGCTTTGTCATAACTGAGGAGGCGTACAAGAGAATCATCAGTTGTGTGGGGAACCATCTCTACATGTTGGGTTTCAACTCACTCGTTGCAGCCCCTCTATTATGTGGTTGGTCACTGTGGCACGGGCTGCCCGAGTTCCGTTCGAGGCCTGAAGGTGACCCCCGACTGACCAGCCTGGTCTCCTTCATGATTTGCGGGGTTCCCCATGTTCCCTCCACTCTCTCCAGGACCTCCAGCATGGTCCTTTCAGCAGCACTGTGTGGTGGGAGCCGAGACCATCTGGTTCCTGTGGTAGCAGCATTTAGCTGTGACGTCACTCTCCTTGGATCAGTGACTGGGGGGTGGGTGGGTGGGGGGTGCAGGTCCCTGGTCCCCGCTGAGTTACTGAGGGGTGAAGTCAATTAAAGGACAGCACCAACCAGCTCTTCAAGACAGAGATGGCACACAGGAGGAATTCGGGCTTCAGGCGGAGTCAGACACCTGGGCTACTCTGGCTACAGATGTTTGCACACAGGCCTTTCCACGCAACACACACATCACACACACAGGCACACATACCACACGCCCACCCAGTCCACACATGCGTGCCCACACAGCACACACATATGCACAGGCATACATACCGCATGGCTGCAGTGTCCACGTGTGTCCACATACCACATATATCACATGCACACATGCCCCCGGTGTCCATATGTGTGTCTTTGTACCATGTGCACATCATATGCACAGACACAGACCACACACACACCTGCACAGTGTTCATACACATGTATGTGCATACCACACTAGACTCAGGCCACATGCCTGCAGTGTCCATATGTGTGTCCACATACC
>NW_022103935.1:666195-672118 GCF_000313985.2 Echinops telfairi | reverse complement strand
CCCACATGTGTGTCTTTGTACCACGTGCACATCATATGCACAGACACAGACCACACACACCTGCACAGTGTTCATACACATGTATGTGCATGCCACACTAGACTCAGGCCACATGTCTGCAGTGTCCACATGTGTGTCCATGTACCACAAGTACATAACACATGCTTATACAGAGACCACACATACATGCCCACATACTACACCCATGGCATGTGCACAGGTACACATACCACATACCTGCAGTGTCTACACAATATATGTCTTTGTCTGTAGTGTCCACACATGTCTATACAGCACACACGTGTCACACATACATGGTGTGTATCTGCCATATGTGGTCATATGACACTACATGTGTCTACAAACATTTCACATAACATGCTGAACATGCATCTTGTACACACCTCGTGCATGTAAGTGTACCAGTCACACGCACCCGTGCACCAGCACGCACACATTGCCTGTGTGACTCCACACGTGTGACATGCCACATGCATGTGCTCACAAACATGCACATGTATGCCGAGATCCTCTGACACATTTCTACCAGGGACTTCACTCAGACATATGGGCAGGCGTTGCTGCCCATCCCTCAGTGCTGGGCTCTGGCCCCTGACACCCCAGCCAGTGCTCAGGAACGCCCTCTGATCCCTGGGAAGTCTGATGCTGGCCTGTGTCCCCAGGAGAGGAAAGCGAAGGGCCATCGCAGCCGGGTCTTCCTGTCCCTGCCCTGCAGCCTGCTTTAGAACAACTGACCAGTAGTGACCAAGGCACTTAGGGGACGTGCCTGCGGGCCAGGAGCCTGTGCACACAGTGAGGGGTCTTGGTCAGAGCAGGCGGAGCCCCCACCAGCCCGCCCACCCAGGAAGCAGCCGGGCAGAGTGGAGCAGCCTGCGGGGCTTGGCTGTCACCCTTGCAGTCCCAAGTGGGAACCGGATCTTGCTTTAGCATCGCTCACCTGCTGCTGCCGTGGGTGTCTGCCCCTGCAATGGGCAGGCTACCCTCCCTCCGTGTGCTTGGGCGCAGGTTTCCAGAGCAGATCCGTCTGTTCTGTCTCTGACAGCAGCTCCACAGTGCAGTGTCCCCCCCCCCCAGTGTCCTTTTCCTGCTTCTCCACCTTCCTCCGGAGCTTCTGCACGGCTGACCAGAGCACACCTGTGCACCTGCACAGATCACACCAGCACCGTTGCCACGTCGCATGTGTGCTGCCTAGTGACTAGGTTTTGAGCTCGCTTTGTGTGCACTCACATATCTAAATGAAACATGGGAGTAGACATGAAATACACCCGTGAATGTAGACATGGCACATGGACACGGAATGTGGGCACATGGGTGTGAATGGAAACATGCCCTCGGATACGATATGGGGACCGTGGACAGAACGTGTGTGCATAGGGGTGGACGTGGAACATGCCTGTGGATGTGAGCGGTGGGCGTGGGTATGCCATGACTGCCTGTGGACATGGCACATGGACACAAACGCTGCTGTGCTCCCACGACACACTCAGGAAGCCCCCCTGCAACCACACGTGTGGAATCGTTTCTTCAAGCACTTTCCGTAGGGGGCAGGGGCCATAGTAGTGGGACAAGGCCCCTTCCTGCGTGCCAGGCAGAGCCAGTGGCCCCCCAGGAGGTCCTGGGTGGGGCTCTGCAGAGTCCAGCCCTGCCAAGGTCCCAGGCAGGCTCCCTGAGCTGGGTGCTCTCTCGCCAGCACCCTGGACACTGAGCTCAGCCTCTGCTGGGCCTGCCCGTCATGAGGACAGTTCTGGGCATGCTGGGGCTGGCCCTGGCCTTCGGCTTCGTTCACACAACCCTGTCCAAGTCAGACGCCAAGAAAGCCGCCACAAAGACGCTGCTGGAGAAGGTGGGACTCCCAGTGGGCGACACCTCCCCCAGCTCCACCTGCTGCAGATGCAGGCCGGTCTGCACCCTCCTTCACCCCACACCTGTGTCCACATCTAGTCTGAGCCCCCGCCCCGCCTGGGTGTCCCCACCACCTGTACCTCCACCCCACCTGTGCCTCTGGCCCACCTGCTTCCCCATCCTGCATGTACCCGTCCCCCCATCCCCATCTCAGTCCCCCCAGGTCTGCCGTGTCCCCTCTGCTGGGCCTGCACATCTCAGATGCTTGGTGCTGGTTCCCCAGGCGATGGCTGGGCAGTCAGAGAGGGGTCCTCGGCCGGCTGTGTCGTGCCCGCAGTGACCACGTGGCCTCCTCTGCCCCCAGACACAGCTGGCCGACAAGCCTGTGCAGGCGCGTGGCCTTGTGGTGACGGCCCCCCGGGCCGAGGACGTGGTCCTGGAGCACCGCAGCTACTGCGCCGCCCAGGCCCGTGAGAGGCACTTCCAGGGGCCCGTGCTGGGCTACGTCACCCCGGTGAGGCGGGGCGGGCGCGGACCTGGAGGGTGAAGAGCCAGGCAGGACTGGGGTGGGTGCATGGTCCACGTGTCTCCCAATGGGCAGCACGGAGAAGACAGGAGGGTAGCTGGGGGCTGGTGCTCCCAGGCAGCGGCGTGGCCCCTGGAGGGCACGGCGCTCACCTCGCCCTCATTGCATCCCTCTCCCAGTGGAACAGCCACGGCTACGACGTGGCCAGGACATTCGGGGGCAAGTTCACACGGGTGTCGCCTGTCTGGCTGCAGCTGAAGCGCCGCGGCCGGGAGCTGTTTGAGGTCTCGGGCCTCCACGACGTAGACCAAGGTCCCCTCCCCACCCCGACCACGCCTGGGCCCAGAGCAGTGGGCATGGGCCGGACCGTGGCCAAGTGTGGGAGGATGTCCCGAGGGTCAGTGGGCAGGGCTGCGGAGCCCCATCCCGGACGTGTGGGCGGCATGTGTGGAGTCAGGCATTGGGCCCCGTGCAGGGCACTGGGAGGCTTGGGCCAGGGCCACTGTCCTGAGTGCCCGCAGGGACAGGGGACACCATCTGGAGACGGACCCCAGCGTCTCAGCTGAGGGAGCACCTGGGCACTAACACGGCCCTCTGGCCCTCAGGTCCAGGCAGGAGTCCGGGTGGGGGAGGCCTGAGGTGACCGCCGTGGGCCTGTGTTGTCCAGCACCCGAGGGCACTAGGGAGCCAAGGAGCAGGAGGAAGGGCACAGGTGAGCTCCCGGCGTGACGCGGCGTCTTTCTGTCCATCCGCAGGTTGGATGCGAGCAGTCCGGAAGAACAAAGGCCTGCGCGTCGGTGCGTTGGGTGGTGCAGGCAGCCTCCCGTCTGTCCACGCCCGCCGGGGCCTGGGGCTCAGGAGATGGAGCCACCTGGGAGGTGTCGGGGCAGGGCAGGGCCCTGGCAAGCTGGGTCTTGCCCAGGCAGCCACTGTCCTGGAGGCAGGCAGGGACCTGGTGGGGCCACCCCTCAGGGTGGGGCCACCCCTGGGCACAGCTGCTCTGTGAGCGAGGTCACGCTACAGGGCCGGGAGCAGGTCGTGTGACGATGGTCTGCCTGTCTGTCCCCAGTGCCTCGACTTCTGTTCGAGGACTGGACACTGGACGACTTCAGGAGCGTCGCCGACAGCGAGGATGAGATCGAGGAACTTGGCAAGACGCTGGTCCAGGTCGCCAAGGTGAGGCTGGCAGGCTCCAGTGCCTGCTTGGCGGTGCTGGCCCCGCCTGCCTGCCACCCGCTCAGATTGGAGGGTGGGATGCTCGGGGGAGGAGGCCGGGGTGCCGAGGGCAGGGGAGGAAGCCGGGGTGCTGAGGGCAGGGGAGGAGGCCGGGGTGCCGAGGGCAGGGGAGGGAGGCTGGGGTGCTGAGGGCAGGGGAGGGAGGCCCAGGTAGGGGCAGCCCTGGGTCCTTCACCTGTGCCCGGCCCTTCCAGAACCAGCACTTTGATGGCTTCGTGGTGGAGGTCTGGACCCAGCTGTTAGGCCAGAAACAGGCGTGAGTGGGGGCTTGGGCAGGGGAGGGGACTGGCTTAGCCTTAGCCGAAGTCAGGGGACCGTCTGCCCACTAGGGCAGTGTGGCGACACTGATTTCCTGGGTGGGAAGGGCCCAAGGCAACCCTCCCCCACCACACCACCTGCCCTGTGTGGTCCAGGCTGGGCCTGACGGCCCCAAGGCTTACCGCTCAGCCTCCCCACTCCCCACCCCGGGTGTTGCCGCTGTTGCCCGGGGCTGGACCCTGACTGCATGTCTGTCCGCAGGGGCCTGGTCCACATGCTGACCCACATGGCTGAGGCACTGCAGCAGGCCCACCTGCTCCTCCTGCTGGCCGTCCCACCTGCTGTCACCCCAGGGTGAGTGCCTGGTGAGCGGGGCTTGGCCAAGGCATTCTCTGCATAGATTCCCTCCCTCCCCAGACCCAGAGAGGAGGGCCCCCCACCGCCACCCCCCACCTCTCAGAGTGAGGGCTCCCTGAGGCGCCCATCCCACTGGGCTGGTGCATCTGGAGATGGAGCCAGGCTAGGGCGGTGGCAGACCCGGTCCCACAGGCAGACCCCAGCAGAGGGCATGACTGGGCCCCCGCCCATCCATCCGGTCCAGGAAGTGGGTCGAGGAGAGGGCTGGTGATGACCAAGAGGAACTGCCTTTGGTGCAAGCAGTGCTGGGAACCTCAAGTTGGGGCAGCAGCGCTTGTGGGTGGGACCCCTGCTTGCCCCGGGGCCCACAGTGGACGTTGGGAGCTTGGGGGGGGGGGGGGGGGGGCAGGATGCATAGACCCCGGCCTCAGCTGCTCACCTTCAGCAAAGGTCTCCAGGCCATTGCTGCAGCCTACTGTGCTCAGCCTGCAGGTCCCTGGGGTGCCCCTCCCCACCCCCTCCTGCCACAAGAGTGCAGACCTGCAACAGGGGCTCCTACCCTGACCCTGCGTCCAGCCTACAACACTCAGCTTCCCAGCCACGCAAAACCCAGGGACTGTGTCCTCTGCTTCCCCGAGTCTGGGATCAGAAACGCTCAGGACACAATTCTTCTATAAGGACAGCTTCTTCTCAGTCCTGTGGCCCCACAGCCCCTGCCCTCCTGGGGCACGCGTTGCAAAGCACATTTAGCTCCGTGGATACATGCCCACGAGAGGCCCCCCACCCCTCAGTAAGTGAGGCTCTCTGGTGATGGAGGGTGACAGGAAGCAGCCTCAGGCTGGGCCCACAGCAGTTAGCAGGGAAAGCTGTCCCCCACCCCCAGTAGGTTCTGTCCTCTACCCTCCAACACCCCCTGCCAGGCCCTCCTTCCCCGCAACTACAGGGATGTGACAAAGATCGTGCTCCCCGCCACCCCCCGCCCCCACCCTCCACCTCCGTCCCAGGACAATACTGGCAGGGAGGTGACCCAGTGTCCAGGAAGCTCTCACACCCCACACGCACACGCACACACACATATATACACATACATACATACGCACATGCACACACACATGCAGACATACGCGCACACATGCAGACACGTGCACACGCATCACACACAGACACACACCTGCCCACAGCCAGGCTTTGTGGATGATGTACCTGGGGCCCCTGCCATCGATGTCCTGCTCCAAGGGTAGGGCCTGGAGGCCCGAGGGGCTGGCCCCAGGGTGGTCCCTTGGTGGCCTAGAGCAGATGAGAGGATGTGACCCCATTGGGCGCCTCCCTGGGGTCCCCTTAGACCCGGGTGAGCGCTTGTGCTGCATGCACACGTCGCCTTCACAAACGAGTGCGCCCTCTTGTGGGGGCCTGTGCAAATGTCCTCGTGTGTGTGTGTGTGTGTGCGTGTGCGCGTGTGTCTTCTCCTGTGTTGTGTGGGCATGGTCCCTTATGTGGGCATGTCTCTGTATGTGTGCCCTCGTGTCTGTATGTGTGCCCTCGTGTCTGCGTGTGCGTGTCCTCGTGTCTGCGTGTGCGTGTCCTCGTGTCTGTGTGCATGTCCTCGTGTGTGTGCGTGTCCTCGTGTCTGTGTGTGCGTGTGTGCGTGTCCTCGTGTCTGTGTGTGCGTGTCCTCGTGTCTGT
>NW_022103935.1:653529-666095 GCF_000313985.2 Echinops telfairi | reverse complement strand
GTCCTCGTGTGTGTGTGTGCGTGTCCTCGTGTCTGTGTGTGCGTGTCCTCGTGTCTGTGTGTGCGTGTCCTCGTGTCTGTGTGTGCATGTCCTCGTGTGTGTGTGCCCTCGTGTCTGTGTGTGCATGTCCTCGTGTGTGTGTATGCCCTCGTGTCTGTGTGTGCGTGTCCTCGTGTCTGTGTGTGCCCTCGTGTCTGTGTGTGCGTGTCCTCATGTGTGTCTGTCGTGAGGATGTTGGGTGAGCATGTGTCCTTACGTGTATGTATATGTCCCACGTGTCCTCGAATGTGTCTGGGGTGGTGGGGGTACGGGGCCCTTCACAAGCCTGAGCTGATCGCCGCCCTGTCCATTGTCTCAGGACACACCAGCTGGGCATGTTCACCCAGCAGGAGTTCGAGCAGCTGGCCCCAATGCTGGACGGCTTCAGCCTCATGACCTACGACTACTCCACGGCCCAGCAGTGAGTGTGGGTCAGGCGTGGGGGCCCCCTGGTCACAGTGGCAGTTCGGGGTCAGGCTGAGCCTGCATCACCTGCAGGCCCGGCCCCAACGCACCTCTGTCCTGGGTGCGAGCCTGTGTCCAGGTCCTGGACCCCAAGTCTAAGTGGCGGAGTAAGATCCTCCTGGGGCTCAACTTCTACGGCGTGGACTACTCGGCCTCCAGGGACGCCCGTGAGCCCGTTGTGGGGAGCAGGTGAGGGGCAGCCAATGGGAGTCTGGGGGCAGGGACAGTGTAGCTGGGCACCTCAGCATGGAACACAGGATGGCATGGATAGGTGACATCGGATAGGGATGTAGATGGGCTTCATGTCACTGGGTGACACCTCCCGGTAGGGACGGGAACAGGATGTGCTGGTGGCGTGGGGGCAGGGGCAGGGGCAATAGGGACAGGTAGGTGGCGGGGCAGGCAGTGGGAGTGTGGGGGAGGGCCAGTGTGGGGCGGCCGTGTCTGCCGTGGCAGCAAGAGAAGCCCTCGTGCCCAGTCCTGCTGAAGGACTCGCCGCCACCCTCACCTTGCAGGGGCAGGATGTTGGCTCAGCAAGCGCGGGGCAGCCGGCAGCAGTCAGGGGCCTTGGGGACACATCGTGGCTTGCTTGCCGGCAGCAGAATGGGGCCCTGCAGCTCTGGCTCAGGGAGCGCTGCCCCACAGTACTGATGAGCTCCCCCATGGTGACATGGTGGCAGCCACTGTGGCATCTTCAGGGCAGACTGGCAGGGGCGGCAGGAGCCAGCCTCAAGGGCCGTGTGGCTCTCACCCAGGATGCATCTCCTCCTAGAGAGCCCTTACTGCCCCCACAGAGGGAGGCACCCTCCCCTGCACCACTGCCCACCCAGCCAGCCTCCTGCTCCCCTGCGTGCCCCTTCCTCGGGGTCTGTGACTCACAGGGTGTGTGCGCCCGGGCTCCAGCTGACAGTCTCTCCTGCACCCCACCTCCAGACACACAGGGCCCCTCAGGCTGTGACTCCCACTGCGAGTGAAGCCAGACACTGAATCGCTCCGTCTGCCTAGTGACCCAGTCCACCCAGGTCCACATGCCTCCGGGACTTGGGAATGGGGACCCTGTCGCACTCAGCCCCCTGAAGCAGAGCTGTGGGTGGCAGGGGCCCCACCCTTACCACTGTGGGCCTGGCAACTGTCTCATGACTCCTGCACCCAAGGTCCCCTCCAACTGCAGGGGCCTCGGCCTGACCCCCAGCCCTGAGCCAGGAGCCCCCTCTGGCCGTTCAGAGGCTACTGCCCCTCGAGTTCTCCCTACTTTGACCATCCTGAGAGATCTCACACCTTGAAACCCTGGGGTCTCTCACCCCCCTTCCCCTTCCATCCAAGCTGTGCTCTGGTCAGGGCTCAGATGACCCTTTCCTCAACAGATGGAAGGGAAATGGGGGTACAGGGGGTGCTCTGGAGCTCCAGCCCATCCCCCAGGAAGGAGTCCACTCATCTTGCCTGGGCCCCATGGGTGTACTGCTCTACAAGCCCCAGGCACCACCCTCGGTAGCCTTCTGTCCACTCCCCACCAACTCAGCCAGTAGCTCAAACGTGGTCAGTGCCCCGACTGGTCACTAGAGACGATGCTGCTAGAACCCCACCACCACACCCCACTCTGGAAATCCCAGCAGCTCAGGCCTGGGGCATCTTGGGAACAGCCTGTCCTCTGCACTGAGGGATGGGGGAGGCAGAAACCACTAGACTGGGGTCTAGAAGGCCGGCTGGGGAGGGAAGGCAGGGAAGATCTGGGGAAGGTCCAAAACCTCAGGCCCCTGGTCTACACCCTGTGCCGTGAGGGGCCACCTTGCTTGGGCCCCATGGAGCCAGAGGCGGCTTGTTCCACAGTGGATGGGTAGTGGATGTGTCCGGGGTCATGGCTAGGCGCGGGTCCACTGTCTGGGTGAGTGAGTACTCCTTAGGGAAGGATGTGGATGGGTGAAGTGGGGGGGATCTCAGGAACAGGGAGGTGGTTTCTGGGTCACAGGTTGGGGCAGGGGCTGCCCCTGAGCGACACCCACCTCCCACAGGTACATCCAGATGCTGAAGGAACACAGGCCACAGCTCATGTGGGATGGCCAGGCCGCCGAGCATGTCTTTGAGTACAAAAGGTGCGCGTCCACATGGGGCGGTGCTCTAGCCTGCTGGCGTGGGCAGCAGCTTGGGACGGCCAGGCCTCCAACAGGACACTCAGTATGGGGGCGTGGTGAGCGCCCACTGCAGGGAGGGAGCCCTGTGAGGGAGCCACCTGTGTCCTGGGCCGGTGCTGTTGGGGCACAGGTGCAGGGGCAGTCATGCTGTCTTTTCCAGAAGCCGAGGCGGGAGGCACGTTGTCTTCTACCCTACTCTGAAGGTAGGCTGGACCTGGCCAGGTATCCGAGTCCTATCCAAGCCACCCAGGGCTTCCCAGGGTGAGGGCTAGGAGGGTGGGTGCTATGGGGTACTGACTGCCCCCCTCTGCCCAGTCTGTCCAGGTGCGGCTGGACCTGGCCCAAGAGCTGGGTGTTGGGCTCTCCATCTGGGAGCTAGGCCAGGGCTTGGACTACTTCTACGACCTGCTGTGAGCAGCGCCCGGCCCGCCCAGGACAGCACAGGCTGGCCAGGACTCACTTCTAAGCTATAGAGCGACGAGAAGGCCGCCTGGCGTTCACCTGTCTGTCTGCTGCACACCTGCCCCAAGCAAGGGGCAGGCCTCAGAGCCCCGAGCTTACCAGCTGAGCCCCTTCCCAAAGGGCATCCAGTGGGCCTCTCCCAATGGGGCCCAGATCTGGGCTCAGCCCCTGGGACCCACAGCAGACGCCCATCCAGCTGGGCCCTCCCACGGGAACCCAGCCCCACCCAGGAGGCAGTTGGGAGGGGGGTGCAACCTAGGGGTCAATGCCCTGTAGAGCTGGCAGTCACCCCTTGGGAACTGACCGGGCAAGCCCTCCGCCATACTCCTCAGGGTCCCTTGTGACCTGCAGCTTCGAGAAATAAATCTGGAATCTGCTGGCCTGGCCTGGTCTCTGCCACCAGCTGCACCCTCCCCCACCAACCCAGGGCCTCCTGAGGCCACACGGACCTGTGGGCCCTGGGCAGGCAGGGCCCTCGTCAGGATGCCCTGTCCATGGCAGCTCCAGGCAGGGACCAGTACTCAGTCCCTCTGGAAGCCAGCCACCCAGGCCCAGCCTCCCTCAGCCTGGAGTTAGCCCAGCCTGGGCTGTGCAGAGGGGATGGTGGACACAGGACAGGTGTCGGGGTGCCTCAGCTCCTATGCGGGACAGGTGTGGTGGCCACAAGACCTCAGGCCCAGGTTGGGAGCAAGCAGAGAACAAGCTTGATCCTCTCCCCCGGGCTGAGAAGAGGGGTGCCGGGTGGGGCAGGCAGCTAGAGCCTAGGACCGAGGGCCCCAGGGTTGGGCTTCGAGACTCTCCCTAGGCCAGGCCCAGCTTCCATGTCAGGGGGGAGGGGGCCCACGAAGTGGTCTGCCAGCGGTGGTTGTGTCTGCGCCTCTGCTGGGCCTGGGGCCTTGGGGGCTGGTGGCCAGCACCCGTGGGGTCCTGTGGGGGCCAGTGATGCGGAGGGCTGTGCTCATCCTTTATTAGATACAGCCGTACGGGTTGGCATGGACCCTGCTCTGAGGGAGTCACGGGACCGGTAAAAACACTGCTCTGGAGAGTACACGAGTATAAAAAGCCCAAAGCCCCCAGTGCCCCCACCCCATCCCACCCCACCCCATCCCTGCAGGCTGCCTTCCTTTGGGCCCTGGGCGCAGACTCGGGCCCTCCCTCCAGACTGCTGGGTGGAGGGTTGCCCGGCCCACCTGGCCCCTCATAGCACCCAGGAGGGCACAGAGCAAGTCCGTGGGGCTGGGGCACGAACTTGGTCTGGGTGATGATCTTTGGCAGATTGCAGGGTGGAGCTACGCGCAGTAGGTGTCCGCCTTGAGCACCTGGCAGTACATCGTCATGGCGAAGGTGAGGCCCAGGATCTGCAGGCAGGTGGAGGGGGGGATCCTGAAAAGCTTCGAGGAGTGCAGGCCAGCCCTCATCCCTGGCCCCACCCCGCCTCGCCCCTGGGCCACCGTTCTTGGCACCCAGGGTCCTGCCTGGGGCTGGCTCCAAGGGGCAGCAGGTGCACCTGCGGCCTCGGCCCCGCCCCCAGCGGGCGCAGAGCGCAGTGCGGAGCCAAGCCGTACCTGCACCAGTGCCGTGCACAGCCCGAAGATGGCCACGGCCAGGAGGTTCTCCTGCAGCCACACCTTCACCGTCTCGTAGCAGGGCTGCGGGGAGAGCCAGCCTGCTGGTGAGGGGCCTCCCCGGCTCTGGCCCCACCCCCCGAGCCCCCCACCCCGCTCACCGCCTTCCACCAGGTTCCGGGCGCGTGCAGGCCGCAGCTCTCGCTAAATTCCAGGCAGCAGGAGTCAGGCACCCGCGTGGCATTGTAGACCTCGAACCAGTCTGTGTAGTTGGAGACACCGCAGCAGCGGAACTGCGGGCGGGGCAGAGAAACAGCGCTGGAGGGGCCGCCGCGCCCACTGGGGAGCCCTCCGCAGACTGACCCCACCCAGCAGTCTGGAGGGGCTGCCCACTCAGTCGGGGCCCCCAGGCAGTCTCCCACACCTGGGCCAGCTATCCCTAGGTGGGGTGGGGTGTCCCCTGCGCCACGCCCACTCACATCGGTCTGAATGATGCTCCAGGCGTTGGTGAGCCCCACGTTGCCCTGCGTGCCGTACAAGTGCAGCCCCTTCTTGAGGTCGCGCTGGGCGTACCTGTCGATCTGGGGGTGCAACAGGACTCATGTGACCCGAATTGTGCCCGGTCCACACATCGGAAAGACCTCCACACGCTAAGGTATGAGTGCCCCGCTTGCGCACACAGCCCGGCTTGGTACTCACACAGGTTCTAAAACCCCTAAGCTAGTTCCCAGCGACGTGCAGGGCCGGGCAGTCACTCACAGGGCACTAGCACATGCCTGGGCACACAGCCTGCGCCACACGGAGCCACTAGTCTCCTGCCCCCTGCTGACAGCCAATGCGTGCAAAGCACCGGGCACCAAATGAACGGTGAGACGGCCACTCTGGGGCGGAAAGCTGGCCAGAGGCAGGGCAGACCAGGCTGGGCGAGCTCACCCCATGGGGTCTGTCCACATGCTATGGGCACCAGAGATCCGGGTGATGCTTAGCGAAGACCTGCCCACACTGCCGGCTGCACACACAGCCCGGCCAGCGTGCCCTCTGCGCAGTAACAAGCCACGGGGTGACAGGCCCCCACCTTGTCTGTGTAGGCGAAGAAGAGGATGGCGATGGTGGCCTCTAGCAGGA
This sequence comes from Echinops telfairi, assembly GCF_000313985.2. Taxonomy (NCBI): domain Eukaryota; kingdom Metazoa; phylum Chordata; class Mammalia; order Afrosoricida; family Tenrecidae; genus Echinops; species Echinops telfairi. The sequence goes on along the minus strand of NW_022103935.1, from coordinate 660,310 downwards.
ACACGCACAGCAGCATCACGAAGAACTAGGTGGGGCAAGGGGGCTGTTAGCAGGTCCATCAACTCCACCCACGAGCCCCCACCCACCGTCCTGAGGGCACCACGCCACTGGCCCTGGCAAAATTCCTGTGGATGGGCCTCCCCAGAGGAGCTGCCGTGACCATCGGGTCAGCTTGATCAGGCTGGGCTCCGAGACGTGGAGGCCTAGCTGTTGGGCACCTGGCCCAGCAAGGACCAGTCCTGAACGTGCGCTGCCCTTTCTCTGACCTCAGGTGAATGTCCCAAGGACGGACACATCCCCCAGCCCTGGGAGGAACAAGGCCACGTGTGGGCAGGTGTGCACGCATGCCCTCAAAGGCAGGACCCCAGGTTCTGAGCAGAGCCTGGGGGCACCACTCGCCCCTCGCCTGTCCCCTGCCCACACTCACTGTGAGAAGCCCTGGCCCCCAGCTTCTGTGTCCTCACATGCCCTGTGTCTCCCATGTCCCCACCTGCCATCAGTACAGGCAGCCCGAGCCCCTGCCCATGTTCCCCGTGCCCCTGTCCATGTCGCTGTCCACACTCACCGCCAGCAGCAGGCACTTGTGTTCCTTGATGGCCCCGATGCAGCCCAGGAAGCCAATGGCCATGACCAGTGTGCCCGTCACGATGAGCAGGTTGGCGGCCGACAGGGACGGGAAGGAGGATGACAGGGTGGCGAAGTTGCCCTGCGTGGCGGCCAGCCAGATGCCAACACCGAGGACGCCGCAGCCCCCCAGCTGGACGGCCAATAGGGAGAGGGAAGGACTGAGGCACTGAGGGGCCCAGGGAGCATTGGGGCCACCAGAGCACTGAGCCTTCCGCAGGCTGGTGGTACATCCTGCATACCCTGCCCACCCCGTGATCCCCACGGTGCTGCGTCCGTCCCCAGGGAAACCTTACTGTGACCAGGGCCCTGAAGGGTCACCCACAGGACACCTGCTGTCCAAAACCAGAGTGGACCCAGCACCCTGCTATTAGAGGCGGCCCCCACCATCTCTCACTCTGGGCCCAGGCCCCCACCTGAGCCCCTACCCCACCTTTGTCCCTTTGGAGCCAGGCCCCCATACAGGCAAACAGGATGTCCTGGTCTGCAGACACACCCAGCTGCCCACGGGCCCGGACCCGGAACCTGTGGTGGCCGCCACCACCCAAGCACACTTGGGTAGCAAAGCCCATAGGCCCTGGGGCACACCTCTCTAACCCCGTGCACGTCTCCAGGTGCCCCCCAACCCCCACCCAGCTCATGGAGCTTCATGATGGGGCCAAATTACAGAACTCAAGAGAGGGGACCAGAGGAAAAGCTCTGGGGTTCTCGGGATGCAGGCCCCCACCCAGGGTTGAGGGAAGCAGTCGCAGTGCACACATGGCCCAGGAGTCCTGACTCCCACCCTGACACGCGTGCACCAGACGTGGGCGTTGAGAGGCCCAGGAAAATAGGATGGCGCACACACCCACCTGCAGCCGCCCCACCCTCCAGAGGTGCCCCCCGGCAGTAGGGAGCCCTTGCGCGCACACACACACACCCCCCCACCAGGCATGGGCCTGACTCAGAGAGGGCCCCTCCCCCTAGCCGCAGGGAGAGCCCATTAGTGGGCAGGTGGGGGAGGGGCACACTGCTCCCGGGGAAGCATTAAGCCATACTGGAGTGCAGCTGCCTGGGGAGGGGCGGGCAGGAGACCATCCCTGTGCAGCTCCCTGTCCCCAAGGGACAGCAGAGGCTTTGTCTGCTGTGCACTGCAGGGCCAGAGCCATGTCCCCTCTCAGCGCGAAGGCCACAGCGGATGCGATCCGGAACAGGTTGGCATGGATGCTCCCACAGTTCCAGTGTGGCACCTGGACCTTGTAGGAGGCCAACATGGTCACAGGACACTGGTCACATGGGGTCAGGGCCAGGGACTCAGCAGGTCCCCAGTGTGCCCTGGGATTCCTCCTGCAGAGGACCTGCTGCCTGAGCTTAGAGGACAACCCCACACACCCTGTAGGAACAAGACCCGGACCCCAGTACCTGCCAGGCTGTGTCCTGCCAACTGACAACTCAAGGGGCCAAAGCTCAGATCAAGGGGGGAGCCTGGGACATCCCTAACTGGGGGAGGTGCTGGCACTGCTGCCCAGGTCAAGCACATCCGCACCAGGCCCCTCCACCATGGGTGAGAAGGGGCGTGGGAAGGGCACGAAGCAGACCAGCCTTGGTCAGGGGGAGGTGGGTGGCGGGAGACAGTGCCCGTGCACAGGCCTGCAAGGAGGGTCTCTGAAGACCTGCAAGGGAGCCCCATAGCTCACCCCCAAACCAGAGTCACTACATACCGACACAACGTCCCTACCTCTGCCACACTGTCAGATGTACTCTCACAACCAATGCTACCACACACCCTGTCACCACACACCCTGTGACGGCCTTGCCCCGTCACAGGTGCCCACTCTCACCCTCGGTCACCGCAGTCACACAGACACCCCCATGTCACCAATACCAGTGTCACCACACTGCCATACATCATCTCACAAATACTACCACAAAGACACCCCCTCCCTGGTGTCCCCACACAGTCACCAAAACCTCCCCTGTCCCCAGCCCTGGTGTCAGCACAGACACACACACTAGAGGGCAGACGCAGGAGAGCAGACGCACTGGCTCTCCCCCTTGGGGTGTCAGGCTCCTCTGGAGCCCCCCAGCCCCATCTACCCAGGCACATGGCAGCCTGCACACTTGCGTGAGCGCTCACTGGGCACGCGGTTCATGACATCCCCTGTCATTCTGAACCGGCGTCTGCCTGTCCGTGTCTCAAACGTGGCAGAAGTGCAGCCTCCACGTGCTGGAGACAAGGGGCACCCCAGACGCCCTGCCAGGACCTCACACCCAGGCCACCAGCGCTGGTGGGCCAGGCCCTGCAGGGCGGCAGCAGGCAGGGCCCTCCCACTGCATCCCTACACCCCTTCTCTGCCCTCGTCCTCTTCTGTCTGCTGCCCAGGCAGCAGGACCTGGTGACTGACATCCACTGAATCTATTCCAGGACTTTTGGGGCCGGGATGCCAGCCTCGGCCTGCTGTCTCTGGTCACGAGACCATGGCAGATGGCCCACACCCTGGGCACGGGAAGCCCTCTCCAGCCTGGGCTAGAGGCCAGTCTGTTCAAGCCAGGCAGGCTGGGGGCAGGAGGGCTCAGGGCCAGCTCAGCAGCCAGAACAGAGCCAAGGGCAGGCAACTCCCTGTGCCCTGCACAGGCTCACCTACCACGCTGTCCAGGGTGGGGCATGGGGCAGGGTGCATGGGGCAACCCGGCTTCAGGACAGGCAGCCCACCACACCGTCCACTGGACCAGTAAGTGCAAGGTGAGACCAGTACGCCAGGCCCCCGTGCCCTCCTCACCACCCACCCTGGGTGCACAGGGCCCAAAGGCTGGGGGAAGGCAGTCTTGCCATGAGTGGAGGGGGGTAGTGGTGGAGGGGTCCTCCGATGTGACAGGGGAAGGGGGAGTTCTTTATGTCCACTCTGCCCTGGGTACCAGGGCTGGGTCTACAGGGTGAGGAGGAATTCTCTAGAGTAGCATCTAAGGGAGACTATAACCAGGGCAGGGCCCATCAGCCCCTTGGGTCCCCCAGGAGAGGTGCTGCGATCCATCCCGAGAGCTGGCTGGGGTTCTTGGTCTTGGTACCAGTTCTTGTGAGGTCTCACCTGAGCAGTGACTTGGGACCTGGCACACAGGGGCCCTGGGAAGGCTCTGGGAGTAGATGCCACTACAAGCCAGAGAGCATTTGGCTGCCCAACCCCAAGCCCTCTGCAGGTGGTCCCCATGTGGGGACTGGGGGTGAGGGAGTGTCTGTGTCCCACAGCTCTAGAAGTGGGAGCTCCTGCAGAGGGGACTCCAGAGCCTGTCGCCCCAGGTCCCACAGCCCGGCCAGCCTTGAGGCCCTCTGCTAGCCCTGGCGTTCCCCTGGAGCCTGCACCTGCCAGCATCAGACACGGTCTGCTGCCCACTGGGGACCACCCAGGCTGGATTGTGCAATTGCCGTCCCACCGTGGGGCCCCTGGGACAAGAGTGGGCAGACAGCCTCCAGGCACAAGATGACGACCCGGCAGGCAGCCCGGCCCCATGCTGCACCTCCTCCTGTCAAGACCCCTGCCCAGATAGGGGGACCAGACACACTCCCGGGCCAGAGCTGGGGCCCCTGCAACCGTCCACCACCCTGCTAGGCCAGCACTAACTCAAGTCCTCAGGCTTAGGGCTGCCCCCTCATGACCTCCCCCCCCTGGTTAAGATGGGGAAACCGAGGACCCAAGAGAACAGGGCTTGTCTGGGTCCCATGGTGCTGTGCAGCTCGCAGCCCATCACTGAAGCTACCTCCCGCTTCAGCCACTGCCACTGAGCCCCCTTCCCCTCCCGGGGGCCTGCATCAGGGAGAGCGGGACAGAGGGTCTCTGCCCTCCACTCTCCCAGGCCCAGTTGCCGTCACAGGGTGCACAGGTTGACCGCCCCATGAGCCACTCAGCCCACACCCGTGTCACTCTTGCACACACGGATCTGCTTGCGTGCACACATGCTCAGGGGCACACTTGGGCTCTGGGCCACAGGGACAGAGCTCCTGGGGGACAGGCACATGGATGTGTGCTTGCAGGAGTGCACACCCTATGTGAGTGTGGGTGTATGTGAGTGCACTGCATGTGCACTGCAGATGCATGCACATTGTGTGTGCATGCTGGTCGCGTGCACACCGCGTGAGCATGTTAGCTGCACATGCACTGTGGGTGTGTATACTGTGTGTGCCCTGGGTGGGAGTGGGCTCTGCTGCCACAGGGCATGTTCAGAAACTCCTGTCAGCTAGCCCTGTTCTCAGTGCACATGATGACCACACAGATCTCACACGAAGCCCACAGATGTGGCAGGTCACCCCAGGCTGCATAGTGACAGATGCACAGGGCTGCTCTGTGCTAGGGACCTGCCAGGCTCCCACCTCCACATCCTGCCAGACCCCATCACAGGCACCGCCAGGGAACAGATACAACTCAGTTCTAAGGAAAAACCCACAGCCCTCTGGCTCCATCCCCCAGGCCCAGGGGGACTGAGCTCCCAGGAAGTGTGTGTGTATGTGTACGTGTGTGTCCTGGGAAGAGAGGCTTTGAGCAGAATCCTGAGAGGAAGGCAGGCAGGGAGGGTCCCATGACCCAGCTCCCTAGAGCTACCCTCAGGTTGGGGGTGGTACCAGGAGGAAGGGGGCTTCTCAGGCTAGCTTGTCTGGGGAAAAAGCTGGGCCTGTGTCCAGGCCCTTGGGGTCATGTGATCAGCCCTACCTGATCAGCTGACTGCCTCCTGTGGGCACTGGCCTTCCTCTCGGTCTCAGCCCCAGGACCGGGCTGGAGAGGTGTCCAAGGCCAGCCAGCAGGGGCTTCGGTTGGACCCAGGGTCCCCAGTGGCCAATGGCGTGATCTACTCAAGACAGAGGACTCCTCACTGGGAGTCACAGCAGGGCATATCTCCATCTAGGGTCCACGGGGCACTCCCAAGCAAGTGCCCAGGGCCCAGGAGAGAGTACCCATCACTAAGGAAGAGGTGGACATGGAGAGAATGGGGTCCTGCATGTAGCCCACCCTCCTCCACTGACCCTGCCTGACACCACTGCTGCGACCCCTTCAACAGCACCCACCCTGAAGCCTGTCACCTGTCACATTTCCACCTGTGGCCACAGCTCTGCAACGTGGCCATGGGCTCACTAGCCCTGCCAGCTGGTACCCAGTGCCACTGCCCAAGGCCCAGCTCACTTGCAGAAACAGCCCTGAGCCCCAGGCAGAAGACCAGGCTTTGGGGTGAGCCCAGCAGGGATAGAAACTGCGGGGGTGACACCTCGCAGCTGCCTCTGCTGGCTGCCCCCAGACAGCTTGGGAAAGAGAAGTCAGAATATAGGGGAGATGTCGATAGGCTGACAGATTCTGGCGAAGGTGATTGTTCCCAGAACTTAGGCATCAAGTATTTTGTTTTGTTCACTTACAGAATATAAAAAGCAACTGGGTTAGTGCATGAAAAAAAGCAGTCAGTGTCCCAGAAAGAAGCAGGAAAGTGGGCTTTGGGCCATAGCCCTGCCCCAGCTGTGCAGGGGGCTCAGCCCCAGCACCCCTCCCCACAGCTCCCACCTGCAGCTACACGCAGGGAGGTAGCTCTCTCCTGGGGCTATGGCTGGTAGGGGCCCTCCTCAGCACTGGGGCTCGGGGGTCTGAGAAAACGGGAAGCCACCTGGCACCGTGGCTGGGCTGTTGGGCACACCCCCTCCTTCTCCCTGTGGACAGCACCCCTCAGCCCCTGGACCTGGGCGGGCTGGGCAAAGGGGTGGGACAGCACATGGGGACTTGAAGGTAGATGGTGGGCAAGGTGCAGTGGGCAGCAATGTCCTCTCAGGAGCACACGTGCCCCAGGACATGTCCCTCCCGCAGAAAGACAGGCAGCCCACCGACCACAGTGCTGAGACCTATCAGGGGCGCCCCCACCCCCAGCCACAGAGACCCTCCCCACTGGTCACCATGACTGCCAGTCCAGTCAGGGATAGGGGGTCCCCCGTCTCCATACGCGGACCCCGCGGGCATCCGTTCGAGTCCGGTGTCCCAGGTGTGCCCCCCTCCCCTGCAGCAGAGATCCCAGGGACCCCCCGCCACCCGCCCTGGGCGGACGCACTCACCCAAAAGAGCAGGTTGAAGGCGAACATGAGGTACTTGACGCACTGGAGGCAGCCGCGCGCCATGCTGCAGCGCTTCAACTCTAGGAGGAAGATGAAGGACAG
>NW_022103935.1:643556-653075 GCF_000313985.2 Echinops telfairi | reverse complement strand
GGGTGACGCCCTCGCCCCACCCCTGAGCCCGCCCCTGCATGCCCAAGCCCTGGCCGCTGGGAGGCGGTGCTGCCGGCGGGGCCGGAGCTGAGGGCCGGCCAGCCGTGCCGGCTTGGGACCAATGACGGACGTCTCCAGGCCTGCCCGAAGGCCGCACCTGGGGGACCTCAAACCGTGCAAACACAGGGTGACCCCGCCGCCGGCTGGTGGCGATTGGGGGCAGCTCTAGGGTCGGAGTCCACCTCAAGCCCCCGCACCTGACAAAGGAGCCCTGCCACTCCCTGCGGTAAGTGCTCCCCACCAGCGCCCTCCTCAACCTGGGCTGGGGCCCTGAATCCTGCAGCTCCGTGCATGGGGTGTGGGGGAAGAGGGGGGTACCAGGGTCAGGCCTAGTGGGGCACCCAGTCCAGTTGGAAGCAGTACGTGGAGATAGCTGATGGGACAGAATTAAAAAGGTGGCTTTGGGCCCAGGGAAGGAGCTGCGGGGGTGGGTGTCAGGGCATAGAAGGGTTTCTAGCATTCTTAATTTCCAGAGTCTTCCCTGGAAGCCCTCCATCAAGATGCCCAGCCCTCTCCCAGTGTCCCAGGTGACCCCTGCACACAGCTGGAGTAGGCACAGGTACCACATGCCCTGGTGCACGCACACAGACACACATATGTCCACGGGCCAGGCCCCCACAGCTTGCCCCAATAGGTAGAGGAAGACAGGCACATGGCGTGGACTGAGCAGGGGTTAGGGTTAGCCAAGGCCATCAGAGTGTGTGGAGGGGAATGTCCACTACATGAGAGAGTCTTGGAAACTGAGGCCCAATGAGGGGTCCCTGAGAGCTGGACAGCAGGGGGGTGGATAGGGGAGGCAAAGGGGGAGAAAAGGAAGGGGGAAAGCCACAGGAAAGGGGGGGAGGCGTGGCCACCAGCACCTAGGCCTCAGAAGGTGGAGGTGGGGGGAGGGTCTAGGGATGGACCCTTGGGCACCTGATGAGGCCTGGTGCCCCAGTCCAGCTGAACAAGGGCCACCAGCCCGCTGCTGCCCCCAGTGTGGACTTGGCAGAGAATTGTCCCCCAAGGCCAGGGGGGGACACACATACATAACACAGGCCTGCAGCCCCCACCTCCCCTCCACTCAGACATGGACCCCCTCAGTTCAGCCCACCCTAATGTCCCTGATGCACCCCCTAACACAAGAGCAGAAGTAGCTAGGCTGAGGGGAAATCCAGCCAAGTGGAACAAGACCCAGATCACGGGCCGGTCCCGCTGCCAAGTCAGGGGGTACTGGGTGGGGGGTGGGGCTGCAGATAGATGTGGTATCAGGTTGTTGGGGTGGAGGAGTCGCTGACACTGGAATATGTGGTCCCCCAGCAGGTCTATCGGCATCTGGCTGGCCCAGGAGCTCCCCAAGCCAGCAGTCCCCCCTCCCCAGGTGGGAGCTGCCTTACCAAGCTTGCCACAGGAATGAGGTCCGGCCGTCAGACAGGAGGGCGCAGGCAGTCAGGAGTCAAGGCAGGTGGCAGTCTGCAGGAAGCACAGGCAGACAGTGTGTAGCCACATCACCCAGGCTTGAGGAGTAGACCCTTTCCAACAGGGCTGCCCCCTCAACCTTGCCTCCCCCTGAGATCTCAGGCAGATTCGGGCACACACATAGTATGTGCATACACGTGTACTCTTCTCACGGGACATGGGTGTATATCTGTGCAGACAGCGGCCACATGAGCACGTGTGCACTCACCAGGACATAGACACATACAGATACAGACTTCAGGGGCACAGAGAACACATACACAGAGACACAGAGAACAAGCATGTGCATACATGTGCTCAGAAAGATGGAGACACAGGCCCAGGGGCACAACACAGACATGCATGTTTACATGAGACTCACACAGAGAGTGACACGCAGACATGAGGAGTAACACCATGAACAGGCACAAAGGCAGCAGACACAATAACATGACATGCACATACACACACACTTCACAGATAGTGGGACATACTGCCCACTGCCCATGAGGCCTATTCCCAAGGGGAAGGGAGCCTCCCTGTTCTCCACCCACCACCCAGGATAGCAGGCCCAACTCACAGAAGTGGAGGAAATAACCAGCAAGCTGGCCCCTGTAGTGCCCGGCCGGTTCTCCCTCTCCACCCATCTCCCCCCGCAGATAGGGGGCAGGTGGGCTACCCAGGAGCGCAGGGTAGAGACCAGCAGAGCTGGGAGAGGGCTCAGTGCCCACTGGGTCACTCGAAGTGCTTGGCCGCTCTAAGTGCTTGGCCACTTGGAGGCTGGGAAGGCCACCGAACAGGTGGCTTGAGACTGTCCCTCCCCCCTAACTCAGTCCTGGCTGAGAGCAACTGACCTCTGCAGAGTGGAATTGGAGAACCCTCCCCATCCCCACCTGTAGAGGAATCCTGGGATGAAGGCCCCAGAGCAGCAGGATGGGTTGGGGTGTCCCAGAGGGGCCCAGAGTCACATTCCAGAAAGTAAAACCTAGGTAGCACCCCATCTTCTTCCACCAGCACCCCAACACTAGACAGAGGCAGGGACCTGGAGCCCTGGAAGCCCCACAGAGAAGGAGCAGAGAGGAATGGTTGAGGGCAGGGCCACAGGCCAGGTTGGGGAGCTCAGGTCCCTGTTGCTCCCAACCTAGTGTGTCCAGGAATGGGGGGCTGGTGCTACAGGGCAGCTCTGCCCTCCCATATGGCCCCGCACTACCCTATGGGTTTTGGAGGGCTCAAGTGGGGGCCAGCACAAAGACCTCCCTACTGACACGAGGGCCAGGCTGACCTCAGCAGAGGCTGCCCCTCCCAGTCCCAGCCGAGGGCCCCAGGCCCCCTTCACCCCACTCTCCCCTGCAGCCCCCTTCTGCACCAGCTCTGACTTCCTCCTGGGCCCAGAGACTGCCACCTGGGGACACACATCTGTGAGCATGGCCCAACCTGACCACCTACCTGACCAGACCAAAGTCAAACTCAGAGGGCCGGCTCCAGGCCACAACACAGCTCAGCACCGTGTGGACCAGGCCCAGCAGACAGGCCGCTGGTCAGGGGATGTTCTATCCCAGCCCAGCAGTCTGGGCGCCCGGCAGCTGGGCACTCAACCCTCCTCTCCAAGCTCAGCTAGGCCAGCAGCTCAGGGAGAATGGAGGGGCTGCCCCAACTGGCCCCCCAGGCCGAGGCTCTGAAGCTTTGAGGAGAGAGCCAGGCCCGCCCAGCCAACACAAACAGGCCTGTGGTGTAAGCCTTCCTGTGGCTGCCCAGGAGGGCCCCTCATCTGTCCTGCAGACCCCACCATGGGGGCGGGGCACCCACACACAAAGGAGCAGGGACTGGGGGCCCTATAAACCCACCTAAACTGTCTCCCGGAGCTCCAGGGGGCAGCCCCCTCCCATAGGGCCCCTTCCTGTGCCCCCTCAGGTACTGCCCCCCCCCCAGCCACAAGGGGTAAATACAAGGGATACAATTAGGTCCCCACCTGTACTGTAGTGTGAACCCCCATCACAGGGCAGCCCTTCCCACAGACCTTAGAATCCAGGGTGCAGGCTGCGGGTGGCCATGACAGTGACATTTCCAAATGCCACCAGCCAGACCTGTCCACAGGGTCACTGGATGCGTCTGCCAAGCTGCTCTTGCAGCCTGTGAGCCCACCCACATGTCCTGGAGACAGGAGCCCCAGGGGGCGCACCTGGTGATCCAGCATGGGAGGGGGTAGGAGTGACAGTCGACCCTGGCAGCCATTTCCTGGCCCTGGGAACAGGCAACTGCGCTTGTGACCCTGGGAGAACACATCTGTCCAAAGCCGGTGGGCGGACCCAGCTGGGAGCCAGGCCAGAGGGCAGGGGGCAGGGCAAGGCTGGGAAGAGACCAGGCCCAGGCACTCAGGGCAGGGCTCCATCCCCCTCCCACCAAAGGGTCACACCCAAGGCCTCCATGGGTCTTGTCCTGTGAACAGCTTCACCTTTGGGGAAACCGAGAAGGAATCCCAGCCCAGTGCTCTGCCTCAGGCCACCCTACACACTTCCAGGGGACAGACAGCCTGTCTGCAGAAGAGGAGGGGTCGGTGGCCTGGAAGTGGAGTCTCTAACTTCCCCTGTTCTTTGCCCTGACTTGACCTGGCTCACACCGGAACTGTGGTCAGCCTCAGCTCATTCCTCCTCTCCCCCCTTATGGGCCCAAAGAGCTCTTCTTGGAAAACCAGCACGGCCACCACCCAACCTAAGCCCCAAGCCCTCTCCCACCACGGCCCCTCCCACCACCACGCAGGGAACGTGACCACCCCGGGCAGGGGGGCCATGCTTACACTGCTCCGGCTCAACCCAGGGGGCGGAGCAAGTGCCCCAGGACCCTTTGCTCAGCCATGGGGCTGACCCACATGTTGGGGATATGCACTCGTGAGGGACCGTCCACACACACGCTGACTCCCCCTCTGGAAATCAGGGAGCTGGAGGGAGGAGCTAGGGAAGAGGAGGCCACCCGCCCCCAAATCGGCACTCCCTCACTCCGAGCTCCTGGAATTCCAGGAATGTTAGCTTGGCCCGGCGGGGTCTGGGCGGCCGCTCACACCGCTCCACGAAAACAAGGGGCCCGGCGGCGCAAGGGTGGGGCCACTGGCCCCACCCCCAGGAAACCTCCGGCCCCTGCCCTCCAGGGTCCACCCTGCTCAGGTCCCGACTCACCTCCTGGCCTCCTGCAGCCGCTTCTGGAGGGACCCGAGGCCACTGTGACTCAAGGCCCCTCTCTTGCCCTCCAGGCAGGGACAGGATGTGCAGTCAGCCAGCCCGCAGGGGAGGCGGCCGGGAAGGGAAGTGGACACAGCTCGTGGCTCCGCATCTGGACGCAGCCAGGGCAGCAAATGTCCCTGGGGAGGCTGCCCAGAGCCCAGGTCGGGGGAAGGGAAGTCTCTGGGAGGCAGCAGCACCGGCCAGCCCCACAGGACTCAGGGGACCCCAGGCTCTCCCCGATACCCAACTAAGTGCTTAGGGAACTGAAGGCCAATGTTTAGAGTGAGGGTCTGCCGGTCTGGGACCCACTTACTGGGGACAGCAGGGCCTATTTTCCACTCGGCACCCCTGAGGGCCAGAGCCCTCTTTGGGGCGGGGGGTCAGCCAGCCCGGTTCCCAGGCTCTAATCCTCTCTACCCCCAGCACCTCCAGGCCCTAAGCCACACCAGTCACCTTCCCAACCCTGCATGGGCAGCCTCCAGGTAACTCTCGCTCACACGCAGGTTGGCCATGGAAGATCCTATGTCTGGAAGGTTCGCTCAGGAGACTCCCCCTTTTCCCAGACCATCCTCAGACACCCTCAGGGCTGCCCTGCCCGCCTGGCCAGCTGCTGGGCCCCTGCCGACGTCGCTTCCAGTGGCCTTCCCGGGATGGGATGGTGGCTCCCGCAGACCCCGGCGGATCGACGAGCCGCTGGGCGGGCAGGAGCCGCCGGGCCAGCCCGCCGTCCGATCGATCGCGGCCCCGCAAGCCCACCGGGGGTCCAACTTGGCCCTGCAGCCTCCGGGAGCTGCAGGTAATGACCGGACAGGGACCATTACGAGTGGGGCCAGAGTAAGGGGGAGGCGGCCAGGGCGGTGCCCCCCCCGAGGGGTCGGCCGAGGGTGGGACTCAGATACCCCAGACCCAACTGGGGAGCGCCGGGAAGACCAGGGGCGCCCCGAAGGCATCCGCCCGCCTCAGCCTCTCTTGGCCCGCGAAACCCCGGTCCCGCTCGACCCGCCACTTGTTGCAGCGACTCTGATCGGGCTCCGCGCTAGGGCTCGAACTCATGCGCCCCGATCTCTGCTCCGTCCCGACCGGCGCGGGGCTCCGCAAGCCGCGGGACCTCGGCTGCACTCCTAGGAAGGGCGGGGAAAGGGAGGTGCGGCGGTACCTGCGCGCGCCGCCTGCTCCCGGCTCCTCCGCGCCCACCGCGCGCCTGTCACTCACCGGGACACGAGAAACGCGAATCGCGCCGCCGACCGTTATGGCCACTTTCGGCCGCCGTCGCATGGAATGTACCAAGACTTCGAATGGGGGTGTGTGGTGCCGACTGCTCTCTGGCGCCGCCTGGCGCCGGGGGCGGGGCGGAGACGGTCCCCCCGCGTCTGTGGACGCGCCCGAGGCGGGGTCTGCATTATTAAGGCAGCCGAAGCGGGCCAGAGTCGCTATTGCGACTGGTAGTCCGACGTCGTACCGTACCGGCTTCTTAGTGCCACCGCCATGATCATCCCCGTGCGCTGCTTCACCTGTGGCAAGATCGTCGGCAACAAGTGGGAGGCCTACCTGGGGCTGCTGCAAGCCGAGTACACCGAGGGGTGAGCGCCGGGCCGCTAGCCGCCGGCAGGAACCGTTCCGCGGGCCTGTAGCGCCGGGCCTGCTAGGGGGTCGGGGTCGGCCGGGGTCGGGCGCCCAGCCTGCAAGGGACTCGAGTTTGGCCTAGGTGGGGTGGGGACTCCAGTTCGGCTGGAGTCGGCTGCGGGCCCGGCCTACAGGTCGCTCGGGCTTTGCCGGGGTCGGGTGACGTGGGTTCGGCCGGGGCCTGGCTGGTGCTCTGCTGGGGTCGGGCAGGCGCCCAGCTTTAAGGGATTCGGGCTGGGACTTGGCTGTGGTCCAGCCTGGCTAGGGCCTTAGGCTCGGCAGAGGTCGGGTGGGGGCACGGTCTCCCATCTGGCCCTGCCCCTAGTTCCAGCCCTCCATGTGGAGTGGCCACAGCTGTGGGTCTTTCTGGGGATCCTGGCATAGGTGGCTTAGGCAGGGGGAGTGGCTACCCTGAAGGGGGTCCTCCTGCTAGGGGCTGAGTGCACGTTGGGAGGGCTGGTGTCCACAGGGTGCCCTAGCTGAGACAGGACCCAGGCAAGGCCAGTGCAGTGGTGCCTGTTATGGCTTTGGGGGCCCCCCGGGCGTCAGACCACAGTGGGAAACTGGAGGGAGGGCAGAGTGCAGCCACACTGGCGAGGGGGCGGGGGGGACCTGCTGTCTTGGATGCCTTTCTTGGCCAAGCCCCTCCAACCGTCATGCTGTTTGGGAGCCCTAGAGCCAGCAGCATGGGACAGGGGTGGGGACAGAACATGGCTTGTAAAGTGACCAATCTTGGCACTGTGGGATGGAGACTGGGCAAATTCCTGGTTGGTCCAGCTCTTGGCTGTAACAGTAGAGCTGGAGGTGGGAGACCACCTAGCCTCACGCTCCACTTCCACCCCCAACCCCCAGGGACGCCTTGGATGCTCTGGGCCTGAAGCGATACTGCTGCCGCCGCATGCTGCTGGCCCACGTGGACCTCATTGAAAAGCTGCTTAACTACGCGCCCCTGGAGAAGTGACCGTACTGCCCGCAACGCCACATCTTGCCTATACAGCACAAGCAGGCAGGGGAAGCCCAAGATGGAGGTCTCGGAGGAAGCCCCCAATAAAGCTCTTTGCTGAACCACTGAAGAGTCTCAAGTGGCTGCCTGGGACTCTCGCTGTCTCCTGCCCTACGTTGTCCTGAGCCAGGACTTTGAGAGGGTCCCCATAGCATCCACTGGGAGGCCAGGTGACTCTCAGCAAATTAAGATCCAGTTGAGGAGGGCTCCTGAATGGCGGCCTATCGGTGCAGAGGACATCTTCTGGAGAGAACTGGCCGGTGGCCAGACAGAATCTTAGGGACGAAGCTGGCTGGGTACTCAGGAACTAGGCCCCGCCCCCTTCCCCAGCCCTGGTTCCGTTGGGGTGCTGCCTTCACCCCCACCTTTCCCTGTGGCTGTGACTGGCAGCAGTCCCTGCTCCACCCTGGCCCCCATTCATGGTGCAGAAGATACTCCGGGAATCTGGCAAGTCCAGGCCACCCTGACAGGGCTGCTCCCCCCTGCACCAACCACAGGAGCAGCCATGCGGAGTGCGGAGGTGTGTGTGGATGGGTGTGTTGTTGACCACCCTGCCGGATCCCAAACCTGAGTAACACACAAGTGGAAGAGTGGCAGTCGTTTCTAGAAACTTTTACTGAGCACCATGGTAGGTGCGGTGCTGGGGTGGGAGACAAGGCTGTGACAGCCCTGCTGCTGCATAGGACATCCTAGCGGGAGGTGTCAAGGGTCAGTGGGGAGGCCTCACTGGGCGTGGGGTTGGGTAGAATAACGCTGAGCCATTGGGCACATGCCCCTGGCAATATCCCCGCCAGGCCAGCCTTAGCCGCAGCCAGGAAATGGCCACAATCACCCACAGCCCCTGAGAGGGGGCAGCCTTGGGGCAGGGGTGGCTTTTCTTCTAGAGGCAGAGCAGGGGGGCCCTTCCCCAGCCCAGGGCTTTGGTGTGCAGCAAAAGGCACTTGAAGCTATAAAAGGGGTGGTCCCCAGGCAGCGCTGCTTAATGTGGAAGGGCTGAATGGGGGGTGTCAGTAGTATCCGCTCATGAGTCCAGAGTGGGGCAAGGCCTCAGTAGTGCTCCAGCTTCAAACTCTTGTACAAACAGCAGGTGAAGATCATCCCGAAGACCTGGAGAGTGGGCAGTCAGTACACAGGTGGGGGCTGAGCAGGGGCCTCCACCCCCAGGCAGAGCACACAGGCCATGCCGATGCCCACAGGCAGGCAGGCACCCCATACAGACCCCTGTCCTTGGCCGCACGCACCTGCACACAGGCAATGCCAATGCCCACAGCCCCGATGACCCGCAGGTGGTCCTGGATGAAGGTCTCCAGCTTGGTGATGCAGCCGCCCTGGGGGTGGGGCAGGGTGCTCAGCATGGGCTGGCCCAGAGTGTTGGCCCAGGGCCCAGGGCCACTAGCAGACTTACCTCCACCTTATAGATGTTGGAGGCGTGGTCCCGATGGCCACAGCCCTCCACCACTGTCTTGCAGCAGCTGTCAGGGACCAGGCGGCGACCCGCCTCACCAGAGCGGACCCACTCACTGTCTTGCCAGTCCCTGGAGTTGTTGCTGCCACAGCAGTGGAACTAGAGTGGGGGCACAGGATGGGCTGAACCCCCACGGAGGCGGTCCCCAGATGCACATGCACCCATCACCCCTGCCAGGGTCTGGGGGGCCTGCTCCACTGGCTCATTCCCCCAGGGGGCCCACCTCCTGCTGCAGCTTGTCCACGGCACTGGTCACCCCCTCATGGCCAGGCTGATGATACCGTTTGGTCATGGTGTCCTTCAGGTTCTCCTTCAGTTCTGAGTTCAGCTAGGGGGCACAGGGTCACAGTCCAAGACCTGCCCCTGCTACCCCCACCCCACCCAGGGGCAGAAAGGTCAGCTCAGGGGAAGGGGGGAATCATGTGTCCATGAGCCTGTTGCTATCTGCATCCCCATGTCTGCACGTCCCCCTGTGGGCAGGTCTCTGTCCCAAAGGGAAGGCCTGCCTCCTATCACCACAGTGTCCTCAGTTCCAGCAGCCTGCAGGGCAAGTGTCTGTCCCAGCATGCATGCTGCTGTGTGAACATGTCCCTGTGTGTCTGTGAGTGACGGAGTGCGATTTCCTGGCTTTTCTATTGCATGTCAACAACTCCCACCAAGCGACAGAGAGGCCTGTATAACATGGGACAGGGGTGGGGACAGAACATGGCTTGTAA
>NW_022103935.1:638356-643344 GCF_000313985.2 Echinops telfairi | reverse complement strand
GTGGGACCTGGTGGCTGAGAGGCTGCAGACCATGGCTGCCCACTAAAGAGAGCTGCTGCTGTGGACCAACTGCTTCCTGACCTGCTCGCCCTCCTAATAAACCCCGAGGGAGCAGTCTAGTTCTGTGCAGCTACTGCAGTGAGCGCAGGAGCCCAGCCAGCACAGATGCTGCCTGTGGAGAGGAAGGCTGGAGGGTGGGGGCCTGGGCTGACCCCTTGCTCTGCCCTCACCCCGCTGTGTCTGAGGGGGCAGGGAGCCTCACCTGCTGGTAGTAGACGTAGGCCAGGACCCCCGCAATGATCTCCAGCAGGAAGATGAGGAGCAGCAGGATGAAGTACTGGGGGGCAGGGACCCAGTGAGGCAGCGAGCCGGCAGGGACATGCCCTGGGCAAGGACACTCCCTGTCCAGGCTCCGACGACGACGGGTCCCCACCTGACTTCCCCTGCTTTCCTCAGGGACATGGATCCACTGAGCTGGAGGAGGGCCCACCCACCCAGCTGGGCGGGCTACAGCAAGCTTGGGATGCTCCCTTGTCCCTATACAGACCCCCTCCCTGCCCTGCCTTGCTGTGCCAGCCCACGCCCACTGACCAGACGCAGTAGGTTCCGCCTCTCCTTGAAAGTGGCACAGCAGCCCAGAACACCTGTCACCATGACAACCACACCGGCCACCACCAGGATGTAGGCTGTGGCCAGGTAGGTGCCTGAGGCCAGCAGGCTGATGTAGTCGCTCTTGAGGGCCAGGGTCCAGATGCCCACGGCCATGACAGCCAGGCCAGCCAGCTGGGGGTAGTGAGCACAGCTTTCAGGTCTGGGACCCAAAGGCTGGCTGTGGGCACCCCCACTCCCATCCCTGCGGCCTGGGTGGACCCGCTCCGCACCCAGAAGCAGCAGTTGAAGGTGAAGAGCAGGTACTTGAGGCAGATGGTGCCACAGGTCTCCTTCTCATTGAACTCCCCCATGCTGGGGCCTGTGGGATGGGGATGCTCAGGCAAGGTAGCCAGGACTCCTCCTGGCAGGGAGACACCAGCCCAGCCGGAGGCCCAGCAGGGCTGCCCAGGCCGGTGATGGGCACAGCTAGCCCAGCCACTGGGCTGGCCCGGAAGGCGATTCCAGGGAAGCTGGATACGAGTCACTTCCTGTGGATGCTAGTGCTGTGTCCCCAGCTGCGGCCAGGGCCAACCGGACACTCCCACCCAACCCCAGGGCAGGGCCAGATGCCCCCCTTCCAGAACCAAAGTTTGGGACAGGGCCACACAGCCAGCCAGCAGTAGGCCCCAACGTGGGCTTGGGCTGTGGGCAGCCCTCCCCACAGCACTCCCGCCCTGGACAGGCAGGACTCTGCCAGCCCACAGGAGCTAGGAGGCCCCGGGAACTTGGCGATTTGGGGGGCTCTGGGTCTTGGTCGGTTTCCTCAGCCCCCCTTCCCTTTCTCCCTGGATCAAGGGCTGGAGAAAGTGGCTGGCGGCCAGGCACTCGGCAGAGGTGGGGGAGGCAGACTGCACCATCCCTTAACCTGAGCCACAAACCACCCTCCTGGCTGAGTCTGCGAGCCCCAGACGAGCAGGCGCCTCGGGCCGCCGATCCAGACAGGACCCGCCCTCCCGCCCAGCGCTCACCTAGAGATGCCTCAGGCAAGCAGGTGGGCAGAAGTTTCCTGGAGGTACGCTGGGGGGGCAGAGGGGAAAAGGTTAAAAGATGGCAGTGGCTGCGGAAGGGCCCTCCTCCTCCCCCCTCCGCGGCGTGAGAGGTAGCCTGGGCTGGGCAGTCATTTCCCCCTCACACCCCACCAAACATTTCCCCCGCCTGGCCAGTCAGAGGCGCAGCCAGGCCTGGTAGGTATTTTGGTCTGAGCTTGGGCAGGACGGGGCAGGACATTCCTGGGCAGGCTGCTACTGGAGAGGCCGTGCTGCCTCTCACACCCCACACTGGACCGGTCATTCCTCCCCGTCGGACAACAGCCGCAGCCTGGGAAGGGCTTGGATGGCACCGCTGGGCCGGGGGATGTGGAAAGCCCCCCACCTCTAGCGGATGCCCCTAGCTCCCCGGACCCAGGCCTCTGGGACCCGCAGCGGTACAGACTCCTCCTCTTACGAAAGGCGTGTGCACTCCCCAGGAAGGCTGGGCTGGGCCCGCCAGAAATAGCTCCCAAGGCCGGAACACTTGCCCCACCCAGCCTCTGACCAGCCAGCAGGCCCAGGGACCCTCCCGCCAGGCCAAGGGAGGAATCCCCGCGTCACTCCAATGCAGTCGCCGCCGCCGCCGCGGCCACCACCGGGCGTGACCAATGGCCAGCACCCTAGTACAGAGCAATGGGCGGGCCTGCCACTCGAGGGAGGGAACTGGAGTCTGGGGCCGCGAGGGGTCTTCGGGCTGCACATTCCCAGGCTCTGCCCGAGGGGGGCCGCCCGGCCTGCCCAGAGACCTGGGGGCGCCTCCTCGCTCGCCTGCCGTCGGGCTCCCCCAGGAGAGGGCCAGCGAGGGGCTCCGGGCAGATCCGGAGGGCGCGGCCTCCTCGCTTTCCTAGCGCCTGCAGCCGGCCGGGCCCCGTGGAGCCCTCGGCTCGGGCCCCGGCCTCCCCAAGTGCCCTAGCGGGAGGAGCACTCACCCACCGGCCACGCGTCCGGATCCCGACTCAGGCAGTGGCGACTGCGGGGGCGGCGACACGGGGAGCCGGGAATGCGCGGCCCGGGGCCTGCGAGGGAGACCCGCCCTGGCCCCGCCCCTGCGTTGGCCCCGCCCCTGCCCCACCGGCCCACGACTCTGGGCAGGTCTGAATCCTAGGGGAGGATGGGACCCAGCAGGGTACCAGCGCTTGTAACTGACTAAAGGATAAGGACGCTCCTGGGGGCTCCCGAGCCCAGCGGGGACCCACCCCCTCCGGAGACGGAGGCCGAGCCAGGGGCGAAGGTGGGGCCGGCCAGGCCCAGGGCCCAGTTCCCTCCCGGAAGGACAAAGGCTTGGGACCTCTCGGAGAGCAGGTGCGCTCTGGTGCGGGGGAAGTGCGCTCTGCGGGCAGAGTAGTCGGCAGCCCACCGGGGGCAGTCTGGAGCCCCACCCTCCCTTCTTGTAGCACATGGCCCCCCAGCTGCCCACCGCGGGGCTGAGGAGGAGTTGCTGGGACGGAGGGAGAAAGGTCAGGGCTGCTGACAAAGAGGACAAGGGGGAGGGGAGGGGAAGAGACATTTGATCCAAAGAGCGCCCCCAGACCTGCGGGTCTGGGCCTGCACCCTCCGTAGGAGGAGCCCTCTGTCCGTGGGTTGGGGCAGGGATAGAGGGCAGCTCCAGGCCAACCCTAAGGAGCTCCTCTCCTCTAGACAGCCAGGCTCCTGGGGGGCCTGAGCAGCAGACCCAGGCTGTGGTGGCACAGCATGGATGCTGGCAGGGAACCCTGCCCTGGCTGCCGGTGGGGCTCCATCCACGGTGTTCGCATAGCCTGGGCGTTTGTTTTGCTGGGTGTGGAGACTTGGCATGACCAGGCACGTGCGGGAACCACAGGGACCCGGCTCTGGCACTGAGGGCCAGGAAGGGTATATAGTGTGCCTGGGCGGTGCTCACACCAGCCTGGTGCTTGTCGTGGTGTGTTGTCCCACACGCACATCACACATACGCTGCAGCTCGCAGACACAGAAGGTCAAGGGGCCGAGGTGAGGCCACCAGCCTTTATGGGTGGAGGGGCGTTTCTTTGTTGGGACATGTGGGTTGGAGACCAGACAAGGCCCAGCAGGGAGGCCGTGCCCCACGTTAGTGTTTTCAGCTGTGACCCCCGGGTGGAGCCCGTGTCCAGGAAGCCAGGCCTTCTTCGGATGGTCAGCGGGCACTGGGGAAGTGGCCAGAGCCTCGTCGGGGTGGACGAGCCCAGCTGCTGCAGCAGCAGCCGCCAGCAGGCGTGGGCAGGCAGGCTGCTGCCAGGGCCTTTCTGCAGGCACTGCCCAGCCGCTTGGTCTCCCAGGCGTCTCTCTCGTCTCGAAGCCGGGTGTTCAGCTCCCTGTAGAAGGAGGGTGGTTTGAGGAGGCCAGCCCAGAAAGCAGCCGTCTTGGGCGGGCAATGCCGCGATGGGCCGCAGTGCCCTTACCTGAGCAGCTCCAGCTGCCGCAGGAGGCTGACTTTCTCCATCTGCATGTTCCTTGAGACGGTGACCACGTCTCTGCGGAGGAGAGAAGGAGGTGAGCGAGACCGCGCGCCCGCCTAGACCCCCACGCCTAAGCCCCAAACCCTCAGGTCCGCTCACCGGCGAGTTTGCTCCCGGCGGACCCTGGCGTCGCCCTCCAGGCTGCGGAGCTGCGCCTGAGCCTCGTCCAGCTGCGTCCGCAGCGCCTCGTTGGCCAGCCACAGCTGGGCGTTCTGCGTCTGGGTCTCCAGCTGCTCCGCGGTCCGAGTCTGCAGCTGTTGCTCCAGCTGGGAAAGATCGGGCGGGGAGTACTGCTCGCGGGGAAGGCCCCTCCCGACCCCAGCCCCAGTGCAGCTCGTAGGTGGCGACCCTAAGGTGCGGGCTGGACCGGAGCTCTTCAACTCCGCCGCCGAAGCCCCACAAAGGAAGCCCCTCTCTAGACCCCTGACCCTCAACACTTCTGGACTCGGGGCCACTGAGCTCGAAGCCCCCCCAGGGGCGGCAGTGGGTATGGGGCCGGGCCTGGGCACCTCCCGCCGCCGCAGGCCCACGCGCTCCAGCTCCTGCTCCCGGCTCTGCAGCTCCAGCTCCAGGCGGCTCCTGCGCTCCTGTCCCGGGAGGTCCTGGAGGTCCTGGAACGGTGCGGGAGGGGGGAGAGGGGAGAAGGGGCGGGGAGGTCCTCCTGAGGAAGGGCGCCAGGGCGGGGCAGGACTCGTGGGAGGCGGGACGTGGGCGTCTGGGAGGCCTGCGGGCAGGGCGTGCCGCCCACCTGAGGGCGCAGGCGCAGGCGCTGCTCACGGCTCTGCAACTCCAGCTCCTCAAAGAGACTGCGCACCTCTCGCTCGTGCTCGCTCTCCCGCCTGGGGGCGCGGGCGGT
>NW_022103935.1:629470-637941 GCF_000313985.2 Echinops telfairi | reverse complement strand
GAGCCATGCTGCACGGGATGGGTGCGTTCGCCCTCGTGCGTGATGTGTCCAGCCGTGCCTTTCTCGCGAGCCCCTGGTCCCTGCGTGGCATGGCTGGGCGTAACGCCAAGGTGTCCTATGGCGAGGCGCAGCTTCCCAGTCTGCCAGTTAGCCTGGCTGTCACCTCCCAAGATGCAAATATGTGGGAAATCACGCTTGCCCATCCCAGGATTTGTAGCTGAGAGGAAACGGGTAGGGTGGGGGGGCCAGCGCCCACAAGGGACTCCGCCTGGGAGAAACCAGACCGGTGGGAAAGTCGTAAAGACAAGACACTTATGGGAATGGCATCTGGGGGCCCGGCTGAGCAGGGGCAGCAAGCACTCACTCGACCAGAGCCCTGGCCACCCCCAACTGCTCCAGTGTGTCACAGAACCGCACTTCATCTTCTTCTTCCTCCTCCAGGGATCCTCCAAGTCCCTGCGCAGGCAGCCAGCCCGACTCAAAGGTCTCCTCTTGGGCCCTGGATGGCAGTGGGCCCTGGGCGGACTCCACACCCACAAACTTGCCTGGGGCGGTGGGGGGGTGGTGTTGTTAGGATCACCTGGGCCACTGGCTTCCCCATCTTCTGCCTTCCCACCTCCTTCACCCCCACCCCTCCGCCACCCAGCCTGTATTTTTCTGGCCCCAGCTTCCTGTTTATCTTCCTCCTGTGGCCTGAGCTGCCTGGGAGTGGGAGGTGACAGCTGGACTCAAACCAGAGAGGGGCACCAGGCTCCCAGCCCTGCCTGGGATGGTCACTGGAGAGGGAGGGGGCAAGGTGCCTGGAGGATGTGCCCCAGAGCCCATGGAGAGAACAGGCTGAGCCTGTACATCCCCCTCTCCTCCCCAGGCCAAGTGTAGGGTCTGTGCGTGGGGGGCTGGCCTGCTCACCCAGGCCCAGTCGGAACTCTCGGGGGGTGAGGAAGCCAGTGTGGGCTTGGTCCAGGCTCTCAAACACAGCCTCCAGCTGCTCAGGGGTCAGGGGCAGGTCGCTCTGCAGGCCCTGGCCGGGAGGAGGACAGGGATGAGTGGGCAGGCACAGACCCCTGTCAGGGGGCCTCTGGTGGCATCTCACCTGTAGGTCGTGCCGTGTGATGAAGCCCTTGGCCTCCTTGTCACACAGCAGAAAGAGCTCCTGAGCCTGCTCCAGCATCAGCGCCACCTGCAGGGGGGCCACTGATCGCCTCTCCTCCTCTTCTTCCTCCCTGGGCTCCCCAGCCCCCGCTGTCCCTAGGCTGTCCATGGGTCCCGCAGGTGCTGTGAAGGCAGGGAGGGGTCATCCCAAAGATGAGCAGGCAGTGGGGCTGCCTGGGACTACCAAGCAGGGGATTGGGCAGGAAGACTAACAGTACTTCAGGGACTGGGGTCTCGATGGCATGGGGCAGCCTCGGGGCCTACAGGTGTCACTTAGCCGGGTCCGGTCTGTAAAAACGCATTACCAGAGTCAGTTCTAGTTCAGAACACAGCAGGTGAGATGGTAAGCCTCCCCAGAGGCAGGCAGCCTCATTTGTCTCCTGAGGAGCAGCTACTGGTTTTGAACCTAGACCTTGTGGTCAGTAGCCCAAGGGCTAACCCCCATACCACTAGGGGTCCAGGGAGCCTCACAAACACAGGGACCCTGGCCCACAGGGGTTAGCTGCAGAGGGCTGGAGATGGGAAGTGCGGTGTCCATGGCTCCTGGTGGCTGGGTGAGCAGTGGACAGCCAGAAAGAGACAGACCTGCAGGAGTGGGACACTGGGTCTGCCTCACCCCCAGGCAGGGCTTCAGAGCTGCCAACACAGCAGCCAAGGGGCAGAGTGGCAGAGGTAATGTCCCTACACCTACACCAGGCTCAGGGCTGTCCCTGGGGCTACAGGTGCAGGGTCCCCAGCTCCCGTACCTTCTGCTTGCCCCAGGTTAAAACCAGGCACCAGAAGGGCCATGCCACCGCCAGCACAGCAGCCGCCAGCGGGTGCCCCTCCCCCAGACTTGCCCTCCCCGTCCCGGAACCACAGCGGAGACGCTCCGCCCCCTAATCAGAGCCACCTGTCGTTCCCACAATATCCTGCTCCTGGATTTCCCAAAGGCCCCCATAAGCAAAGGCACCCCCTCGTCCCGTGTCCTAAAACGATGGGGTCTTCTCGGCTCAGACGGGAACCCGGGTCCTTCCAACCCCCTCATATTCGGCAGAGGGGACACAGGCTTGACTTCCAAAAAGGGCAGGTCAGAGGGGGCGGCGGCGGCGGTCTAGAGGAGGGGTCCCAAGGGCCAGGCCGCCTTTCTGCCACTTCGCCACCGCGGACTGGGTCACCACTCCCACCGGCGCCTCGCAGGCTCCCCGACCGGAGGTCTATCCCTGGCGGAAGCGGAGCTCCCGGCCTCCCTGAGAGCAGGCACGGGGCCCGTGGTGTGTTCCTGCGAACCCACAGCAACCGGAGATACCCTAGCTCCCCGCCGTGCTCCCCCTTTGGCGGCAGTCTGAGTGGTCAGGAGGCGGACGGACCCCAGGATCCTACCTGCGAGCTGCGCCACCGCACCTGCCGTGCGCCCAGGCAGGTCCTCGCGGAAACGCACTGTGCGCCCGGTCCGAGCTCTGTGCAGACCCCCGAGCGCGGCTGCCGCCGCCCGGGCAGCCACCGAGACCCCGGCCGGCCTGCCCCTCCAGGGCGGAGCCGCCACCGCGCGCTGCAGTGGCAGTGCCTCCGCCTCTAGGCGCCGCCTGGAGCGCCCAGGCCCCGCGCCCCACCCAGCCCACACCCTGCACTGGACCCCCGGAGCCCGCATCTAACCTAGCCGGGTCCCCGCACGCACGGGACACGACTGGTCTGAGCGTGGGACCCTCGGGGCAAGGCTAAGGCTGCACCCTTCAGGGCGGTACACTGGCCACCAGCGGCCACTTCTGTCCTCAGGCGCCAAAAGCAAGCTAGAAAAGGCCGGCAGGAAACCGACCAAACTACTTTCCATCTCGGGTGGGGGTGGCGATCTTATGCGGCCTAGGGTTCCACTTTGTTTTCCCACTTCTAAACAATAAACTGGCAAATACTAGAGAGTTAACCAGCCTTAAGTGGCACTGTGTCCCGCCTGGGCAGCAAAGCTCCACTCAGACACAGCCCCGAGTTCCCAGTGGGGTGAGCCGGGGGGCCTGAATGTGTCCCCCTCCCTGGCCCCTGCACCCACCTGAAGGGACTCCACTCACAAGGACTGGAGGCTGTCCAGGGAAGGCTTTCCAAGCCAGCTGGGACACACAGGCTGGGCCTATCGGACAAGACCTTGAGACCAAGAGGGGGACGGCCCCTGGCACTCAGGAGACAGGGGACCTGCTGGGCCTGCTCTCCCAGTCCTGCGGCCGTTATTGTTGGCTCAGAGCAGTCAGCACCAGAGCCAAACCACCCTTTCTGGGGGCAACGGGCTGAGCCCAGTCAAGCCCTACGCCTGCTCTGATACCTCACTCTACAGACCTTGGGGTGACCAGTGGGGACTGTCCACATCCCCTCAGTGTGTTGGGGGCAGAGGAAGGTAGCTTTCACAAAGCCCTGTCCCAGAACAAAATCCACCACCCCTCACCCAACCTCAGCACTGCGGACCCTATGTGTCAGTAGGGAGGGCGGGGGGCGGGGAGGAGAGGGCATTTGCACCTGACTGCAGGGCTTGTGATGGGAGGGGGGGAGAGAGCCTTGAAGACTGGACCAGGTGGAGGGGGAAGGTAGCCCCTCCAGGTGCTGGGGCCTCACCCACTGCTGTTCTACCTGGGACCTGCCCAACGCCCAACCACCAGCTGAGTGGGCGGTGGGTGGGGTCCAGGGCGGCACTACCTTTTGTAAACATTGTCATCAAGACAATTCAGGCTCATAGTGACCCTGCAGAACAGTAGAACTGCCCCTGTGAGTTTCAGAGCCTCTCTTCACAGTGGAAAACCGGTGTTTCTTCTGAGGATCGGCTGGTGATTTTGAACTGCTGACCTTGC
The DNA here is from genome assembly GCF_000313985.2 of Echinops telfairi. NCBI lineage: Eukaryota > Metazoa > Chordata > Mammalia > Afrosoricida > Tenrecidae > Echinops > Echinops telfairi. The sequence continues at coordinate 633,979 of NW_022103935.1, read as the reverse complement.
TGTTAGCTGCCCAAAGTGTATCCACTATGCCACCAGGGCTCCCTTGCAGGAGCCTGGTCCTAAGTAATTCCAGTGGCCCCTGGGAAGTGGGGCCATGGGAGGAGGCTCCAGGCCCAACTGGCTGCCCTGCCTGACAGCCAAGGAGAGTGGTCCTTGGACGAGAGCAGAGCTCAAGGTGGGCTGGGCCTGGGGCTGGGCCTGGGGAAGTGGGGAAGGCCCTCTGGGACAGGGGCATTCGAAAGGCCCTCTGTCACCAGGCCTTCACACAGGTAGTCACATACATAGGAAGGAGGCAGTGTTGAGCTGTGGCTTTTATTAAATCGGTTTTGGTGAAAATAAATAAATCTGACACACATCCTTCAGCAAAAAAGATTGGGGAGGAAGCACAGGGTGAAGTTCTCTGGAGTAATACTGCCCACGGCAGGTGGGGAGGAGGTTAAGGCACAGGTGAGGGAGCCATCCATGTAGGGGAGGGGGCACCTGCACTCTTCCCCACTCAGTGCAGCAGTGAGTGGTTTGTTGGAAGGGGGCTGGGAGTCATGGAGAGCACCCCTCTGAGGGGAGGGGAGGGGAGCACCAAGCCCTCCCTCTGCAACCTGTATTCAGAGGGGGGCTTGGCCGGCCCAGGGCCCCGCCTCACCAGGCAGGGAGGCTGAGTGGGGGTACCACCCTTGGCACCGGGGGCTGGGGAAGATGAGGCGGTAATCAGATCAGCTTGGGGGCAAGCCCTGGGGTTGCTGCAGGGTCTCTGGGGCATGGCTGGACGGCTCACGCATGCGCAGGGCGTCCGGGGGAAAGGCCACGTTCGAACAGAAGAGACCAAGCAGGAGTTGGCGCTGGCATTCCTCCCACTTGGCCAGCGCATCCCCAAGCGAGAGGTTGTTGCGCATCCAGTTGGGCAGCGCCTGGCTGTAGGCGGCACAGGACAGTGGAACAGAGGGAAGCGACTGTGCGCGGCGCAGCTCCACCTGCTCGGACAGCCTACAGCGGGAGGGAGGGAACCAGGGGGTTTGAAAGGGGTCTGGCGGCTGTGCGGGCACAAGGAGTTGGCAGGTCGGGCGGCTTACCTGCTGGGCAGGTGGCTGCCCAGCTTCCTCTTGGCGCGCATGACCAGGTACTGGCAGATGCTCCCGGTCTGCTCCTTCATCCACCGGATGTCCTCAGGCACGTCCGGCAGCCACTCCAGCAAGCTGGGGGCGGGGCCGCAGGATAAGGCTGGGGCCACACCCACTCCCCGCCCCTGGGCCGGCCCCCTCCGCACCTACCGGATGGTGAAGGATACTGCACTCTCCAAAGGCAGCGTGTAGGGAACCATCATGGCCGTGGCCAGGCGGACGGGCAGCATGTTGGACAAGGTGGTCAACAGGTCCTTGGGCTCCACGCAGGCCTCCAGGAGGGCTGTGGGCAGTGGAAGAGGGAGATTGATGGAGGCGGAAAAGAGAAGCTCCCCACCCCTACCCCTCTCTCCTGGGCACACACCCTCATTGAGCCTGGTGGGCAGGTGGTCCAGAATGTGGTCCTCCCCAGATGGCTGCAGGTGCTCCTCAGCTCGGGCCCTCTCCGCAGCCTCGGCAGCCTCCGCAGCCTCCTCCTCCTCAGGGGTGCGGGGCCGGGTGGGGGGCAGTGCCAACAGGGGGTTGGGCTGACTCAGGAGGCCTGAGGTGGGGGTGGGGGAGGTGTGGTTGATGCAGGCAATGGCCACCAGGGGGACAGCAGCACCCAGGTGGTGGCCCTCCCTGTCCACAGCCTGCAGGCCCCAGCACACACGCACCGTTGCGTCGCAGAAATCGAAGTCCGTCCCGGTAGCCCTGCTTACACATCCCCCGCAGCACCTGTGGCGAGTGCAGGCCCAGCTGGAGCAGGCATGCCTGCAGACACCCCAACGCCCACCTGCCCTGGATCCTGGCAGGTCCCAGTCAGGCTCCTGCTCTGCCTACTGCCCCAGCCCTCAGCTACCACGCTCACCATAGGCTCCGGGGGGAAGAGGGCCTTGGAGAGGCGGTAGAGGTTGCGAAGGTTGAACTGGATGCTGGTGTTGGTGAAGCGTAGCTCGTGGATGTTGGTGGAGCTGTCCTGGGGACAGATGTCACTCTCTCCCGAGAAGGGGGACACAGTGATGGTGTTCTTGAGCTCGTAGAGGGGCAGGTTGTCGGAGATGCCGCCATCCACATAGCGCTGCGGGCCGGCAGGACCCACCGTGAGGGGCCCCAGGCCACCCGCCTGCCCTTCCTCCTCTTCCCAGTTCCCCGTGGCCCACTGCCACCCCATGCAGACCTTTCACCCACTGGGCACTGGGCACCGAGCGAATGGCTACCAGGGGGATCAGGAAGTATGTCTCCTCAGGCAGCCTCTTGGGTAAGCAGGCTGGGAAGTGAGGCAACAGGCGGAGGCGAGGGCCAGGGCCCCACAAAGCCTTCCTCCTGCACCCCTCGACCCACTGCCCAGGCAGGACCACCAAAGCGGCCCCAGGCAGATACTCACCACACCCTGGAGGGTAGGGGGGATAAGGCCACAGTAGACCGGGATGAAGGTGCTGCAGACGTTGGCCTGCAAGGGTATGCGGGGGCAGGGTCAGCTGTGAGTAGGCACCATGGGCAGCCAGCCAGCCCCCACCCCCCTGGCCTGCGCCCACCTGGATGAGCTCTTCCTTGGAGTTGAAGTGGGATATGATGACGTTCTCACCATCAGAGACTCGGGTCAGGGAGATGCCCAGCCGCCCGTTGACTTGCTCATGGCAGTCGGCGGGCAGCGTCTTCAGCAGGCAGCCCCGGATGGTCTTCACTAGGTTGAAGGAGGGGTGCAGGGGGCCCAAGAACCTCTTCCTGGCCTCCTTGGACACCTCAATGATGTTGGCACCGGCCTCACCTGGAGCAGCGGGGCAGACAGAGCATCCAGCACCCCTGCCTCACTCCCTTCCAGGGTTCACAGTGTGGGGGAGGGGGCTTCCGAGCCTTGGGAACCAGGGCTGGGTCCACAATTTTGTCACCTGCCCTGGAGTCAAGCGGCTACCCCTCCTGGGATGGCAGAGTGCCCAAGTTGGCCAGCTGGATTTGCCCTCTCCCTGATATTTCCCAATCGCCTTCCCCATGAGTCACTGGGCCGGCCTGGTGTGCCAGCCACCCGGGTGGGAAGAAGTCAGTTAGTGATTCAACTCAGCCTTCACCCACTGGGTCAGCTCCAGCCAAGGGCAGGGGTCCCACAGGCCTGACACAGGGGGAGGCCCTCCTGGAAAAAGCACAGAAACTGTGTTCCCCACCCCCACCCTGTTCCCTTTAACCCATCAAGAGCTGGCACTCCCCGCCCAACACTTTACCTGAGAGCTGGTGGGCTCTGGCTCTGAATAGAACTGGGCTGGGTGTAGCCCCTAGGACTGGTCAGGGCATGAGAGGGGCCATGCCTTCCCTTGGGCCACCACACCTACAGGCCAACACCCAGCTGTCACCACTGGTACACCTGTCCTACCGTGGCCCACACTGCCAGAAAATATGGGTGATATGGGCTTGCTGGTAGCAGGGAACCTTCTGAGCCGCATCTTCAACTTGGATATCAGTAACCTAGCTATGTCTGGGGGTACTGATGGGGGACAAGGGCACTTGTCTGAAGACCCCCTGGGGCAGGCAGGAGTGCAACAGTAACCCCTCACAGGCTCTCAGAAAAAGGCCCCAGGAAGGGGGGAAGGGAGGAGCCTTAAGATCCTGGTGGCCCCACTGTCACCTTGGTGACCCTGGGGACTGGGCAAGTAGTCTCTGGACTCCTGCCACAGGGACATGGAGTGTTGTAAACACCACAAACACGCCCGCATGCTGGGACGCAAGTGTAAGGAGGCGGGGCCTATATCAGGCATATCCAGGCCAGTCCCAGGGTGAGAGAGTCCTGAAGCCCAAGGCCCTTTCCCCCAGGAAGGGGACGCAAGGGTGGGTTGTACAAGGTTGCATGAGGAAAGGTAGCCCTGAGTTGGGCTCGCCCTCTTGGGGCCCTCCGGAGGGGCCTGGCCAGATTGCTTCGGGCCCGCACCTGCATCTCGAAAGCCACACCAGGCCTCTGGCTTATGACAGTTTGGAGCGACGTAGCCCGGGGACACAGTGACCGCTGGCACCAGGTCCGGCGCCGGAGGGAACTCAAGGTCTTCTCCCAACTCGCAGTCCCGCCTACGGCTACCGTGCTTTCTCTTTCCCTCGAAAAAGCGCCTCTACCGCACCGCGCCAGCCAGCCCCCTAACTCGGCCCTCTGGGGCTCGCGCCTGGCCGCTCCAACCCCCGCGCAGCTCGGGCAGAGCAAACCGGCCCCGCCCCCGCAGGTGTCCGGGCGGACTCAGAGCCGAGTCCCGGGCCGGCAGACAGGCCCCACTCACCCAGGCAGGCGCCTGTGACCAGCGCCGTGGCTGTGAGCGCCCCGGCCGAGGCGCCATAGATGTGCTTGGCGTTGGCCACCAGGAAGGGCGCGTGCTCGCGGAGGCAGGAGGCCACGCCGATGTGGTAGATGCCGAGGAAGCCGCAGCCCGCGAACGAG
>NW_022103935.1:625315-629043 GCF_000313985.2 Echinops telfairi | reverse complement strand
TCCCCGTGGCAGACCCCGCCCCGCTCTCACGCAGCGGGCCTTCCCAGTCCACCCGTCGCGCTTCCCTGCTGCTGGGGTCCCCCTACCACCCCTTTGCGGAATACAGGCGCTCGTCCAGCAGGCGGTCCACCCACCAAGGCCTGCCACGCCCCCACGAAGGCCTTGAGCACTGGGAGTTCCTGGCAGTTGCGGGGCCTCCACACACACCCGTGCTGACTCATAAACACTGGAGCTGGATGAGTGTTCACACATGAATGTCCCCCGAGATGAACCCAACCCCCAACTCCCCTAGTACCTGCTTCTGGTCCTGGCTCCTCGGGCCACGGAGTCCACTTGGGTTTGGACCCGAGGTCTTGGCAGCCCTGAACACAGCCTGCCCCACCCCCGCTCATTGCCCTGCTAGGTGGTGCTCAGATGATGTCACCCTCCTTCCTCCTTTTGCATTTCTCCGATTGTAGCGCAGGCCTAGCCTGATGGGGTTCAGGAGGCAGCCTGCACCCCACCCAATAATGGGGCAATGCTCTCTCCCCAGGGTACACCTCCAGAGTGCCCCAGTGTGAGAGGATTACTGTACGCTGGCTGGAGAAGCCAAAGAGCAGGGCTCCCCAGGCCACAGCATGTAAGGTCTGCTCTAAGTGCACAGCCACCCAGCTCCCAGCCCTGAGCACCAGGTGCTTGTGCCTGAAGGGGCAGGTTACGCCAGGCAATGGTTTGGGGCAAATGCCTTGTTCCTATGAAGCTGGGCTGAGCGCTGTCCCAGAAAGGGCACAGGACCACCCAAACTGCAGAACTGCAGGTGAAAAGGCTGAGGCCCCCCGGAAGGACACAGCCCACTGGTTAGACTTGGCTGAAGATACCTCCCTTCTTATCTGCATCCTTTTCTCTGCAGTTAAGACTACGCTCAAGCCTTGGGCAGGTGTATAGTTCACAAGTCCACCAACCCAGAGGGGCAACCGGATGCTATTGTGGGTCAGCATGACCGATATTACTCAAGGTAGGAGAGGTGATGTGCGACAGGGGACTGAGGCAGACCCAGAGGTCCAAGGGGTGGCGGAGTCCCACCAGAGGTCCTCGCCCCAGGATCTGCTACGGAAAGAAGTGGTCCAGTCGGCAGTGAACACAGCAAGGCCATGGCACCTCTGCCCCCATTTCCACACCAGGCAGTTGTTTTGAGTACATCTCCCCTCCCTCTGGGACTGTGCTACCAGGAAGGTTCATCTGAAGCCAGAACGGGACACTTCCTGGAATCCTGGGAGGGAAATGTTAGACTTGCCCTGTTCAGGGGTCAGCCAGGTCAGTGGGGGTCCCAGGGGCAGTTGGAAAGTCCTATTGATGTCTGCATTGGGAAACATAGGGCTTTTAGGAGGGAGAACCCCCTCCTGAGTCTAAGGGGGCCCCCTCCCACCTCTGCCCTAGACCTTATAGCCACCCCACTGGTGCAAGGTGCTACCAGCCCCCACTCTCAGAGGGCAGGCCCTTAACCCGAGGTAGCCCTGATTCCCTTAGCTCAGTCCCCAAGATGGCCCCAGGCCCATTCCTCTTTTGAATCAGGGTGGGGTAGGTAGTCTGTCCTCCCACCCCTCTTGTGATAACTGTCCATGGCCCAGCACTCCAACCCGATCGGGCCCCTGGGCTCAAACTAACCCCTCCCTTCCAAGCTGCAAAGGGCAGCCCTGTTACCCCACCCCACTTGTCCTTTGCTAATGCCACACTTTATCAAGGAGTTGGTCCTTAGGGTTCCTGTGGCTAAGACTCTCTGGGTGGCTCAAAATGCCCCTGCCCATGTAGGCAGCACCCTATAAACAACACCCCATGGAGTCTCCCAAGAACAAGTCCTGGCTGAAGACCAGATGGCAGAATAGGGCCTGGCCCACTAGGTGAACATGCATCACTGAAACGTGCTTTGCATTGGGGGAGGTGGGGTGGGGCCCTGCGGGGCCGGAATAATGCAGCTCAGGCCCGTCCTCTCCCACACATTCCAAGAAGAATGCCTCCTGGTTGACTCAGAGCATTCGGGACAGTTTGGGAAAGGAGTCACATGGGGTACCAGTGGTAAACTGAAGGCGTTTCAGTCTCAGAAGCCACATGGTACTGGTTATGTGTTGGGCAGTAATCTTTAATCCCTCCAGAGGGCAAAAATAGGGCTATCCACTACTTCTATGAAGAGCTGGTCTCAGAAACCCATAGGAGCAGCTGTACTTTATCCTATAGGGTCTTTATGAATCGGCATAATCAGAGTGCCTGGGTGAGTTCAAACTCACCAGCTGTCCCATGGGAGACTGCTCCAGTGAAGGTTTAGAAAGGAGCCGATGGTAGTGACTGGATAATTCTGCACCAGACACCCCTTGTTCACCTAAAGCCCCACCCAGGGTCTTCAAAGCTCTGCTCTCCCACTGGAACAAGGTGCCCGGTGTGCAGAACACAGCCAGGTGGCTTGGATACATAAAAAGGCTTTATTTGGAAGGCAGGGTTAGTCAAACAAGCCAAAGCCCATGTCGTCATCTGACTCCTCGGATTCCTCCTTCTTCTCGTCTTTCTTCTCCTCTGCTGGGGGGAAAAGACCAGGACAGTGAGCCCAGGGTCAAACCCCCAACTGGAGAACCTTTCAGAGCACCACCTACCTGCAGCTGGGGCTGAGCCGGCAGCAGGAGCTGCTGAGCCTGGGGCGGCGGAAACGGCCACAGCACCACCCGCAGGCACACTGGCAAGCTTGCCAATACCTGAGGGAGGAACCAGAGTCCAAGGTAAGTTTCCTGAGTCTGGGGTTACAAGTGGAGTGGACACTGAGAAGTTGGGGATTGTCAGTACAGCAGGGGCACTCCCTGGCTCCCAGGACAGGTTAGCTGTTGCTCTCCATTCAGCTGGAGCCCTGCTTTCCCCAAGGGCCTGGCTGGGTACTCCTAACACTGCCTCTAAGCATCTTCCCAACAGGAAGTTGAGCAAACATGTTTACAGCCAGCTGCTGCTCCCAGGTCCAGCTCCCCACCACTAGGGTGAGCTCAAGGGCCAGATGAGGATAGGGAATAGCCATCTGCCAGGGGCACACTTGGCACCCCTGGGCAAATCCCATAAACTATGCTCCCCAGACCCTGCCCTAAAGCCAGCTCCTTGTTAGTGTGCTGTCCTGGGAGCATGCCCATGGAGTGAGGCCACCAAAAGTCTGACCGATCCGCTGGGCAAGGCTCCTAGGGTGATCTGGTCCACAAGCGAACCCTGGTGGGCCACGGCCTGGCCAGCAGGGATTAGGATGGACTGTAGAGCTGAGTCTGGGATCGCCGCACAACAGACACTTACCCTGGGCAATAACGTCTTCAATGTTCTTCCCGTTCAGCTCACTGATGACCTGCAGGGAGAACCACAGATAACCGCAGGTGCCAAAGTTAGCAACCAAGTGGAAGCAGCCAGCCACTGGCAGCCGGGCCCAAAGGGTACCTGCTCCTTTCAGCCGCTCAGCTGTGACCATATCCAGGTAGTGAGTGTTCACTGGAGCTCAACACTGACCAACTCTGTGAACTGACACCGGGGAGTAGCATCAACAAGTTACACAGGGTGCTATCATTACTAACAAGGAAATGTGGTCAGAAATGCCCCAAGACGACAGCAGAAAAGTGGGTGAAGGGAAACATCAGACTGTACCATAAGACAAAATAATAATTTATAAATTATCAAGGGTTCATGATGGAGGGGAGTAGGGAGGGGGAAAATGAGGAGCTGATGCCAAGGGCTTA
>NW_022103935.1:613380-624560 GCF_000313985.2 Echinops telfairi | reverse complement strand
CTGTAAATGTTAAGGGGTACAGAAAAACTCGTTTCCCGCAGACCAGCTGGCCTGTTAGGAACGCTAATCGTGTTGAGTCAGCCATCGCGGTCCACGGAAGGGGCACGGGATGGCCCAAAAGGCCCTCTCGCGACTTCCTCGCAGGCTCGCCTACCTTGTTGAGCCGGTCGTCGTCGGCCTCGATGCCCACGCTGTCCAGGATTTTCTTGATGTCCTTGGCGCTGGGAGACGCATTGCCCCCGAGGGCGGCCAGCAGGTAGGAGGCGACGTAGCGCATTCTGAAAGGTGGCATAAAAGTCCCAGCGGCCACGTTACCCGAGGCCTCTACTCGCGGCCCCTCCGGCCCGAGGCCAAGTGAGACCGAGCGTGGCCTGACCCGGAGGCCCCTACCCAGCGGCCGCCCGGAGCAGCCTACCTGCGGACCAAGGAGCTGCCGCGACCCCGGGACCCCGCGCCCAAGCGCCCGCTCCGCGGCGCGGAAGACCTACTCACTCGGCGGCGGTGCACAGGCCTCACGCGTGCGACCTCGCTGGCTTCAGGGAGGAAAAGGAAGGCGCCGGCGCAAGGGGCGGGATTAAACCGCTACCCAGAAGCCTCTAGGGCACGCAGGAGGCCACCCCTAGGGCGCCTCCTGGTGACGTCACGGAGCGCCAAGCCAATGAGGACCGACGGGACGCCATTGCCCCAAGTCACGCAGTCCCTGTAGCAAAGGCGCAGACGACTTTGTTGAGACACTTTCTCGTTTGGCATGGGGAGAAGGTCCTCCCGCGTCTGTTGGGTAGTCGTTCGACGGAGGCCGCGAGTCGGAATTCGCCTGCTGCTCTCTTCGGGGCCTCGCGCTCCTAGCGTGCTACACAGCGCCTACAACTCCCAGCATGCAATGCGACGGCCTGGGACACAACGGCCAGGACCACGCCTGCGCAGCAGAAACTTATTTAGATGGCGAACTAGAAGTCCCATAGTGCATCACTGTCGGAAGCGCCTGAGCGCCGCCTGAATCCCGTGCGAGCCGCGAGTCTGCACGTGGTCTTGGGTGGGGCTTAGAACTGTACCGCGCTTCGCCGTTGTCACTGGGGCTTCCTCGATGTCCTCCAGCGCCCGAGCGTCGCTCTCATCCAGTCGGTGCTCGTCAGGTGGTGGGGCCGCTCACTCCGTCTTCCCCCTAGAACTAGAGCCGCCCCGCGATCGGGTGCCTGCAGCCCGGCCCTCTCCTCCCCTGCCGAGGCCCTGCCCCTGTGGTGCCGAGGTCTCACTGACCCCTGCCCTGAGCACTGGGCCCTGGAGCGGACATGCCCTAGGCCCTGCTGGCTCCGTTGCACCTCCGCGTCCATGCCCACTTCAAAATCAGACAAATGTCACTCACTATTTGGATTGAGCTCTGAGCTGGGAGAAGGGCCCCGCAATGCCTCCGCGCAGTTTGGCCTAGTGAGAGGAGGCACCGTGAATAAGGAGGCCCTCGTTCGCAGGCGAGATGCGGAAGGGGTGCAGAGTGTAGTAATGGAAACAAGCCGGAGCATCAGCAGGTCGCTGCCTGGGGAAGACCTGAAGTTGGAGCTAAGCTCAGCGAGGTTGCCCCCACTTCCATAAGCAGGGCCCGTTGGGTCAGGCAGCGATGCGGAATTATTAAGGAAGCCATTCCAATGTTTTAAGCAAGGAAGTGATGTATGCTGCAGCTGCTGCTAGGAGTCTGTTCTGACTTTAGTGAATGAACCTGGCCCAGTCCTGCCACATCCTCACAATCGGTCCTGTGCCTGAGCCCATGGTTGCAGCCACTGTGTCCATCCATCTCCTTGAGGGCCTGCCTCTTTTCCACTGCCCCTTCACTTTACCAAACCTGATGTCCTCCGAGGACTGGTCTCTCCTGACAACGCGTCCAAAGGAGCATTCTGGTTGTGCTTCTTCCAATACAGATCTGTCTGTCCTGTCAGCGTCCACTGTGCTTTCAATAGTCTTCTCCAGCAGCACACTTCAAATGTATCATATTACAGGTTGTGCTAGATTTTCAAAATTGATTCCCCTGTACTGTTGCTGGGGTGATCAATCTGAAAGTGAAGGTGATGGACGCCAAATGTTGTGACTATTAGCAGTGCCATCTAACTGTACACTCATGATTGAGGTGGGAAACTGCATTTAATCGCCACAGTAATAAAAATGACAGGAAAATACCAACAAACCCTCGGCCATCTGTGTGGAAAGGGAATGGGGGCGGGAGGAGGCTGTCCTGGCCGGGTGACCCAGGGCACAGGTCTGTGGTGAAAGCTGCAAAGTGAGCCGAGGCCCTGGACCCTCCTCAGGAGGCGGCGGCCCAATGAGCAGTGGCTGGGACTGCCAAATACTTACTAACTGGATGCCCTCGTCGCTTCGTTTTGGCATGCATTATTAATGGGTAGGCGTGGTTCTGCTGTGCATGAAGCTAGCTGAAGGATTTGCCCCCTCACCAACCCCTGTTGTTTGTGTACACTATAGAGCAGCGGTTCTCAACCTGTGGGTAGAGACCCCTTTGGGGGTTGAATGACCCTTTCACAGGGGTCGCCTACGACCATTGGAAAATACATAAATATTTCACAGTATATAATTTAATATTGTTTTGTGATTAATCACTATGCTTTAATTATGTTTAATTATGTTCAATTTGTAACAATGAAGATACATCCTACATATCATATATGTACATTACAATTCATAACAATAGCAAAATGACAGTTATGAAGTAGCAACAAAAATAATTTTATGGTTGGGCGTCACTGCAACATGAGCTGTATTAAGGGTCGTGGCATTAAGAAGGTTGAGAACCACTGCTCTAGGGTTTAATCTGCATAAGCTGACAATTCATGTACAGAGGTTCTTAGTGGCCTGTACTTGTATCATTTCCTTTTCTCAGCAGTGTTGTAAATTCTATACCATGGGCTAAACTAAGGAGACTGTCAGCGTGCCGCGGTTATGCATTGTCCTGCGAGCCATGAGGTAGGAAGTTGGAAACTACCACCCAGCTCCACAGAAGGATGAAGCTTTCTACTGTAAAGATTTGCAGGCTTGGGGACTCACAGGAGCAATTCTACCCTGCTCTGTAGGGTCACTATGAGTCAGCATTGACTTGATGTCATAGAAGTGACACCCGAGGGAGATGATTGATAATGTTCTCTAAAATAAAATTATAATGTCTTTAAGGTGAACCAGAGACATACATAGACCATAAATGTCTGAATGGATTTTGGGCTTGCACTTAATTCTAGCCCCAGTGGAAAAATAATTCGTTCTCAATGACGACATGACTCTGCTTGATGTGAGAGCTCATGAAGAGATCACTGGAGAATTAGGTGCCATAGCAAAGTATGGCAAAGAAAACTAGATGGTGCCTGACTATCAGAAAGAATAGCATCTGGGGTCTTAAGGTTTGTTTTCATATGAGTAGTCCTCTAAGTGTCAACGAAGTGCACAGGGAAGAAGCACACCAGCCTGTGTGATCCAGATATTGAAAATAATATAATCCAAATCTAAAGGAGAAAATGGCATAAGAGCTTAAATTATGAACCCCTGCTTTGCAGAAGGCTATGGATGACAGTGGAAGCTCAATATCCATTTGCAGGGTCCACAGAGGGATTAAGCGTCCGTCCGGTGGATCCCCTTCAATCATAGTTGAGGGATGGTATATAACCCTGTTATGTAGACAGAAATCACTGTAAAATCTGTATGGCAGATGTAGTTAGGTCAAAATGTAGTATATATATATATATAACATACAACATTGTATACTATATATGTAATGTAGTATACTACATATATATAGTATAATTTGATCTCTGTTTTGACCTATTCCAAACAGTTTCAGTTAGGAAAACAGAAGTGAAGGGAAATACTCATGGAAAGGCCCCTGTGAATCTCTTCTGACCATGGACCATGGTGTCAATAGTCTTGCTAACACGCAAAATGCATTGCAAAGTGGATTATTACAGATGGAGTTAGGTTAAAATTTAGCACCGTATCATTGGATCTCCCTTATGATCCACTGAGGCTTGCTTTTAATATATTTTTAATATTTCTTGCTTTTCTGTTGATATTTTTATGTATTGCTTTGTCATTCTTGTTACCTTTTGCTTGAGTATTTCTCTGGATATGAAATCCAGGATAGGTAAGCCTACAGAGACAGTCAATAGGCAGTACCTGGTTCCTTTGGGGTATGCCGGGAGTTTGGGGGCGACATGGGGAGCTAATAAGGATCAGGGCAAGGTGACGCGAATGCTTTTAGACGGACTGTGGTGAGGACTGTACAACTCGCCTTGACGTGATCGAACTACTCAATTGTGTGATGTCCGTAGAAGCGTTGGAGAAACAGCAGAGACAGGCCGGCGCGGGCTGGGGTCCTCCACGCCCGTGGCCCACGCCAGGGTCCGAGTCGGGCGTGCGGAAGGGGCAGGCGGGTGGGCGCGCGAGGGGTGGATAGAACCTATGTCCCGCCTGCACCCGTCCAACTTAACGTCGGGCTGCGCGGAGCGGGCCAGGCTGGGCGCGCGCGGACTCTCGGGAGGCCCGCTGCAGTGGACCCTCCCCGCTGGGCGGGGCCTGCAGGGGCGGGGCGCGGAGGACCCGCCGCCCGGAAGCGCGCGGGCGGGAACCGGCCGCTCAGCGTGGAGCCGGACCCGGAGCGCAGGTACGCCGCGCGGGCCACCTGCGGAGAGGGCGGGGGATCCCGGGCCCCCCGGCTGCTCGCCGCGCTCTCCCGGGGCCTCGGAGTCCGCACAGGCAGGCGACCGCAGCGCTGGCCGCCGGGGACCAGCGCACACCGGTGCTTCGAACCGCACTCCGTCCGCATTCGGAAGTTTCCTTTCCCTGGTAGTGGTCCCTGAGTGGAACCCCAGGAAACTCCCCAGTGGCTCACACCCCACGTTCTCTCGAATACATTCACTTCTCCGCCACAAGGGGCGCAGCCACCCCACTCTTGCCAGAGGTCATGGGTGCTGCGGGGTGCTGGGCCCGCATGTCAACCCCAGGGACAGGTCAGCCAGGATGACCTGACAGGTCCAGAAACTCTGGGGTCCTCCTCCTCCTCCCCTGCCCTCCAGCCTCGGCCTCTGGACCCCTCCCATCCACAGGGCCCCACCCACACCTAGCTCCAGAGCTGGCCCCTGGCCCAGCAGCAGCCTGACCTGCAGGGCCTGGTCCACTCCAGCCAGCACAGCCCTAGGTGCTAAGATTAGATGGTTGACCTCGGGCTCCTCCCCCAGCGCCCGTGGTGCCCACTCCTCCCCCTGTCTCCACAGCCTCCTGACTCTGCCTGAGCAGGCCTGCCCAGCAAGCTGGGACATGTCTGGTCCCCAAGGGCAGTCGGTGGGCGATGGCAGCAGTGACGGACAGGCTAGCGACAGAAGATGCGACAGAAGATGTGGTCCGAGGCCCAGAGGAGGCTGCTGCAGCTCGGGCCGTGGAGGCAGAGCCCCTTCTACACAGGAACCTCCTAAACCTGAGCCTGCACCCAGGGGGCTGCCGCCACCTGCTGCACCTGTGTGCCCAGCAGTCCCCGGAGGAGCTGCAGCGGCTGAGATTCCTGCGGCTGGGCACCCACGAGGACCCTGGGCTCCTGGAAGCCGCACTGGCCCAGCTGCCCAGCAGGCTGCCCCAACTCTATTCCTTGATGCTCTTAGGTAAGAACCAGCCCGTACCAGCTCAGTTCCATCATTCTGCCCTGCCTCCTGCCTTGTGCTCCTCCAAACCCTAGGCCAGCCCCCACTCGACCCTCCCTGCCCCACCCCCAAGGTGGGGGCCCAGACACTCCTGGTCCAGCCCCCGCCTGCCCCTCAAGGTGGATGGAGACCCAGGCACTCCTGGCTCGGCCTCTGGTTTTAACCTCCTCACCATCCTGGGCCCAGTCCCCACTCCCCAAGGTGATGCTGGCCACAACTCTGTCTCACCGTAGTCCCCAGTGTGTGTGTTACTGTTGGGGGGGGCGGAGAGGGGGCGGTTCACCACGGTGACATTGGACCACCGAGATGAGCTGGGTGGCCATCCTGGCCTCCCTCCAGGTGCTGGCTCATTCTTGGTGTCTCCATCTTTATGCCCATGGCCTGCCGGTTGGCAGGGCTGAGTGGGGTCTCTGGCTCTGAGGACCACCTCCAGCTCACCCCACTCCCCAGGTGGGCAGCAGCAAGACTCAGAGGGTTACCGCCTGCGGGGCAACCTGACCTCGCTGCCCTCCTGCCTGAGTGGCCTGGCCCACCTGACGCACCTGGACCTGAGCTTCAACAAGCTGGAGACGCTGCCGGCCTGCGTCTCGCAGCTGCCCTGCCTGGACACTCTGCTGATCTCTTACAACGACTTCTCCGAGCTCCCAGTCTCCTTCCCCGCCCTCACCTTCTACGCTGCCGTCCACAACTACCTGCAGATGGTGCCGGCGGCACTGGGCACGCTGTCTACCCTTCAGCGCCTCGATCTCTCCGATAACCTTCTGGACACGCTGCCCCCTGAGATCGGGGACCTGAGCAACCTCGTTGAGCTCAACCTGGCCCGCAACCGACTGGGGAGCCTCCCGGACTCCCTGAGTGAGTGGCATGCCTCCACGCTCCCTGCCGGGGTCCCCCCACTCCCCTGAGGCTCCTGCTGCCCCTTGCCAGGCTGCCTCACCTTTGAGCCTTTGTCCCTGGGACTGCCCCTTGGGTGGGCCCTGCCCCTGGCCTTCGAGGCTCCAGGGAGCCAGCACTGAGCCAGCACCGCCCCCAGCGAAACTGCACTCGCTGCGGCTCTGTGTCCTGTTCAGCAACCTCCTGACCTCGCTGCCCATCGGCCTCACCCGCCTCCCGCTGCTCACCCGGCTTGACCTGAGGGCCAACAAGCTACGGGAGGTGCCCCCTGAGTACCTGGATGCCCCCTGCGTGCAGCTGCAGGAGAACCCCTTGGGCAGGCCCCCCCCGGATCCCCCGAGCCCCCCAGGTAGGCTTGGGGCTAGGGAGGTAGAGGCCACAGACCGGACATAGGTTCTATCAGTGGCCACCTAACAGCTCCTCTGCCCTCCCTGCAGGGACACCTGTGGTTCCCGAAATGCCCAGCCTCTTCTTGACCTCGGAATTGGACAGGTGTGGGCAGGGCCGGGTGGACACCTGTCAAAACCGGGCCCCTGCCACAGACTTGCCTCTGGGGCTTCCCCTGGGTGTCCTGATGCCTGCCCTTTCTGTGCCCAGCTTCCTGGTGACCCCCCAAGGCTGCTCAGTGACCCTGGCTTGCGGCTTCCGCCTGTACTTCCCTGAGGGGGCCACTGCCACCCCCATCACCATCCACTACCGACTGTGGCTGCCGGAGCCGCGCCTGGTGCCTCTAGGGCCACACGACACGCTGCTCAGCCACGTCCTGGAGCTGCAGCCCCACGGGGTGGCCTTCCAGCAGGCAAGGCATAGCCAGGTGGGCAGCTGAGGGGTGCGCACTGGCCGGTCCTCTGCTCACCGCCGCCACCCCACCTGGCAGGACGTGGGCCTCTGGCTGCTCTTCTCGCCCCCTCGGGCCCGGCGGTACCGTGAGGTGGTGGTCAGGACGCTGAGTGAGGACAGCTGGACAGACCTGGAGACCCATCTGGAGGGCGTGGTGGCCTCCAAGGTGGGCCTGGAGGGATGCTGGGGTGTGACCCCCTGGCCTGTCCACCTGCCCCAGCAGCTCTGCCCTGACCTACCGGCCCCCTCCAACCCAGAGACCCCTGTCCTGGATTCTGCCCTGACCCGCTCCCCCCCCCAACCCTGGGACCCCAGCCTCAGCAGCTTTGCCTTGACCCCTCTCTCCTTTAAGCCCAGACCCCCTCGCTCTGCCTGTGCCCCCAGCAGCCCCACCCCAGAGACTGTTCTGAGCTCTTACTGGGACCTCTCCCTTCCACCCCTTCCCCACCCTTCCCCAGCGGCTGTGGGCTCGCTGCCAGGTGCCTCACTTCTCCTGGTTCCTAGTGGTCTCCCGGCCAGTGTCCAATACCTGCCTGGTGCAGCCAGAGGGGGCGCTGCTCCTGTCCTCGGTGCACCCCGGGATCAAGGTGGTCTTCCCTCCGGGGGCCACCGAGGAGCCTCGCCGTGTGCGGATGCAGGTAGGCCCGGGCTGTGCAGGGGCCGCTGGGGCCCAGGCAGGTACTCAAACATCTTGCCCTCCAGGTGGTGCATGTGGCCAGCCTGGATCTGGAAGCGCTGCTGGGGGACCCGGAGGCGGCCATGAGTCCCCTGTTGTGCCTTTGGCAGGACAGCGTCCCTGACTTCCTTCAGCCCATCACCATCCAGCTGCCTCTGCCCCCTGGTGTCACAGGTAAGCTGGGTGGGGAGTGATGGTGGGGGCCTGCGGCAGGGAAGGTACTGGAGGGCCAGCCTGCCCAGAGGCCTCAGCCTGCTGCCCCCTGTGCCCAGGCCTGAGTCTGGACCGCTCCTGCTTGCACCTGCTGTACCGGGCCCCTCCCTCGGCCACCTGGGATGACATCACCATGCAGGTAGCCCTGGAGCTCACACACCTGTACGCCCGCTTCCAGGTCACACACTTCTCCTGGTCAGTGCCCTCCTTGACCCCGTCCTCCCCAGGTACTGGCTGTGGTACACCAGTGTGTCCCCCACCCCCTATCCAGGTCTCCGCAGCCCCCTGACGAGCCCCCCCCCATACTCCCTCAGGTACTGGCTGTGGTACACCACCAAGACCTGTGTGGGGGGCCTGGCACGCAAGGCCTGGGAGCGGCTGCGGCTGCACCGGGTGAACCTCATTGCCTTGCAGAGACGCCGGGACCCCGAGCAGGTGCTGCTGCAGTGCCTTCCCCGAAACAAGGTGGGGGCGCAGGGACGGGGCCTGGGGTGGGGGGAGGGCAGTCAGGGGCTGGGGGTCAGTCTGGTGGCCTGCAGGTGGATGCCACGCTGAAGCGGCTGCTGGAGCGGTACCGAGGGCCTGAGCCTTCTGACACTGTAGAGCTGTTTGAAGGCGAGAAGTTCTTCGCTGCCTTTGAAAGAGGCATCCATGTGGATGCTGGTAAGGCCCTGCTGGTGGAGGGGGGGGCCTGGGGCTCTCCCCACCCCCCACCCTGTCCCCAGCTCCCTGCTGAGCCCTGCCCTGCCCCCAGAGCGCCCAGACTGTGTGGAGGGCAGGGTGTGCTTTGTCTTCTACTCACACCTGAAGAATGTGAAGGAGGTGTATGTGACCACGGCCCTGGACCGGGAGACTCAAGCCGTGCGGGGTCAGGTGGGCAATAGGGCAACCCCCTACCCACCCACTCTGCCTCTCGGAGGCAGAGCCCAGAGCCCTGAACCTGCCTGACCACCCCCAGGTGTCCTTCTACCGTGGTGAAGTCCCCACTGAGGTGCCCGAGGAGGCTGAGGCTGCCCGGCAGAAGAAGGCTGCCGACACCCTGTGGCTGGCCACCCTGCCCATCAAGCTGCCGGTGCGGGCTGGGTAGGGCGGGGCGGGGCAGGATTCTGGGTCAGGGGCTGAAGCTGGGGCTCACAGGGACCCCTCTTCCCCACAGAGACTTCGCCGGTCCCAAGGGCCAGGGCTGGGGCCAGAGCAGGGGCCGGGGGCCAGCCTCTCCTTAGAGCCTCTGAACCTGGGTGACCCGGAGAGTGGCTTCCTCACCCAGGGCAACTTGCTCTGTGTGGGCAAGCGCCTGGGCCCCGACTGGCAGGCTGTGGCCTTGAACCTGGGCCTGTCCTACAGTGAGTTGCAGCGTATCCGGCATGAGTTCCGGTGAGCTCCCACCTCCCAAGGTGGTACTGGGGGTGCTCTGGGGAGGGGTCTAGGCAGAGGCCCCCAGCCACTCACTGTGTCCCCCCCTCAGGGATGACCTGGACGGACAGATCCGCCACATGCTCTTCTCCTGGGCTGAGCGGCAAGCCGGGCGGCCAGGCGCTGTGTGGCTCCTGGTGCAGGCCCTGGAGCAGAGTGACCGGCAGGATGTGGCTGAGGAGGTGCGAGCCATCCTGAAGCTCGGCCTCCAGAAGTTTCAGGCCAACATCCAGCGCTTAGGCCTGGCCCCTTCGGACCCCAGCCCTCCCTGCACCTCCACAGCACAGTCCCCAGAGCCCACCCAGGCTTAGGCTGGGCTGGTCCCCGGCCCTGCCCTCTGCCCCCAAGGGGTCTGGTGACCCCTCCTTCAACAATGAGCACCCACCATTCTGTCTCAGAGCTTTCTTATTTCTTGGGATAAGGGTGGGTGGAGAGGGCAGGGAGGCTGGAACAGCTGGGAGGGGTCCTTATGTCGGCACAATGCACTTGTACCCTCAATTTCAGCCCCTCCTGCAAAGCGCATCTTGGGGGGGCGTGGAGGTATGAACACCCCACCCCCACCCCCACCCCGGTAAAAAAGTGTAACTGCCCCCGGTGGTTACAAAGCCTCAGTATGCAGGTCCAGGTCTCTGGCGCCTCCGTGCGTCTAGCCCCCTGCCTTGCACCCTCAGTGGAGTCATGACTGCCCCCGGGCCTTGTGTCCCATGGGGGCCCTGCCCTCCCGCCCCTCACCCCGAGCTCTGCTCCGGGTGCGGGCTGTGCGCACGCAGCGCAACGGCGGCGGCGAGGGGCGGGTGTCTGGGCTGGGGGCGGGGCGCAGCGCCGAGAGGCCGGCCTCCCCGCCTAGGTGCAGGCCCGGCGCCGACGGACGAGAGGCGGGAGGGGAGCGCTGCCTGAGCCGGGTGAGTACGGCCGCCGTCGCCCTGTGCGCCGGCCACAGAGCGGTCGGCTGGGAAGGTGATGCCGCCGGGGAAGGTTCGGCGCCCGCAGGGCCGCCGGGCGCGGGTGCCTGACCTGCGGCCGCCGAGGGTGTGGGAGGCCGGGCTCGCATCCCACCCCCCGTGGCGCTTGCGCACCCTGGGTACACGTGTCCCCCACCCCACCCCCGGGGGGTGTCCCCAAGAAGCAGAGGACAAGTCGTGGGGCGCCCATGTGGGACCCCTGCGGACATGTGGACACGTGCCTGGCTGAAGTTGCTGTCGCCTGGCAGGAGAGCCAGGCCGCTGGCCCCTCCAGCCCCCTCCCGTGGGCAGAGGGCCCAAGCGGCCACAGAGCGGGCCTTGGAGCGCAGCCAGGAGGCCCTTTCCCGCCCCCTCCTTTGTCCCCGAGCAGTGGAGACCCTTCCGGCTCGGTTGCACGACAAGCACCTCCCAGGGGAAGGGCCTCAGGCTTGAATGGCCCTGAGCCTCCCGGGGTGCCGGCCACTTGTGGCCAGTTCGCTGCTGCTGCTGCTGCTGCTGCTGCTG